>NC_053452.1:53583737-53891587 GCF_015227805.2 Hirundo rustica | reverse complement strand
GGACATAAAACCCCTATTATTGACAGTTTAAAGTTTTGCGAGAAATAAAACCCCCATTTTCCAGAGAGCTGTACCACAAAGATCCTGCAGTGCACATTGGGCTGCATTTAAAACGTGAACCCAGTGTTCTCGATCCTCTTCCTCCACCTCCACCCAGTGAAACCACATTTACCCTGCAACTGATACCTCACTAGCTTCGTTCCAATCTGATGTCTGATTTCCTGCCTCTCCTCTTCGGATGTTCGCTGCAAGATGTTTTTGTCTTCTAACTCTTTCTTAGATGGTCTGTTGCCAAGTTTGATAGCAAGAGTATCTCTACGACGGATTTTACTCGCCAAAGAGCCTGAGGAGAGGAGTAGGGTAGATTTAGTTAATTCATGCTCAGGTTACAGACACAAACTCTGAGTAAGAACTTTAATACCTCCCCAAAGCAACCTTGTTCCCACGTGCAGGAGAGGAATTTTAATTAACATCAAAAGAAAAATTTTAGCTCAGTTCATGAAAATAAAAAGCTAAAAGGCTTGGAGGAAAAAGCTACCAGCTAAATTGATACGAACATCACTTGTCATCTGTGAAGGATAAAAATGACAAATCTACACTAAAATGCCTTTGAAGTCTAATACATTACAGGTTGGCTTATTTATCTACTTAGTTTATTTAGCAACCTGCTGCTCTGTTTCTTCAGCCTTAAATGATTTAGTCTCATTCTATCATCATTTCCCTCATTCTTTCAAATTTTTTCAATTACCACTTAGTTCTTTTATAGTGGTTTCCAACTCTAAGTTATTTGTAAATTAAAACAAATAATACAGCTTAGAAAAGTGCTCTGAGTGCTTGTAAAGTAACCGAGGCAGGAACGCCCAGACACTGAAGCAATCTGTTCTCTGTAAAACTGACACTGTAGGGACAAGGGCTTTGCAGCTTCAGCCAGCTGTGGAAGGAAAGCCATTTTTCACAGCCTTTACAGTATTTCCCTTGTGTCTTGACATTCTGCCTGAGGGGGGCTACATATGCCCTAGGCTGGCAGATTTTCACTGTGTAAGGCAGGTTGTTAAGACCACAGACTCCCAGCTCACTTCTCGTAAGACGCTGCGTTGCTGTGTGAACACATGAACTTTCGGTTTCTATCACTTAGGGTTGTATTCAAACCCAACACAGAACTGCAAAGCCTTCAGCCTCTTGAGCTACCTGACACTTCTCCTTCTCCTGCACCAGTGGCCGAGGAAAAAAAAAAAAAAAAAAAGTTCATTTTGCCTCATGCCACTTTGGCACACTGGACCTTGCTGTTCAGGCTTTCTTTGCTGAGCACAGGGAAGCACCTCCTCCAAAAAAGCTGTGAGCAAGGCTCTCAGACCAAGGTTTGATGGTGATTTCATTCTGACATAAGGCCACCCCGGAGGAGGTAGAGAGAGGGCTGCCCTCCTTCCTGCTCCTGACGGCCTGCTACTGCCACCTTCTTTGCCCAGGCAAAGGAGAAGCCTTTGGCTGTGCTGCATCAGGGAACCACAGATTCTATTGAGAATCAGCTCAACAACAGCTGCTCCTGTGAAAATAAACATGAACTCCAGCCTAAGGAAAGAACAGCTGGGAGCAGGGCTTAGACAGAATGGGGGCAGGACAACCCCTTCAGCACAGCAGGGCTTCTGCCCAGTTAGGGTGATGGTAGAGTCATGACCCCAGATGAAATTTCAAAGCTGTAAAACTTATATGTAATCTACTGTGATCTGCTCAGTCAGCTAAGGTTGCTCCAGTGTTTAAAACATCCCACCAAAGAGGAGTAAGTGACTTTCAGACAGTGAAGCTGCTGACTGATGGGCTTCCCCTGTCATCCACCACACCTGTAACTCCCACAAGGAACTCATAATGTGGGGAAGCCAAACAAACAGCTTGCAATGCCCTAAGGTGGAGACCTTGTTCCACCCTCACATCCTGCTGATTCTGTTCTCCCCACCTCCACTCTCCTCCATCCAATGATTGATCTGCTCTCACCCATGCACAAGCCCCAGCAGATTTCTGATTGTGATTGCCTGGGAGAAGGAGGACACTCCTTTCTCAGTAGTGACAAAATACTAAATCCCCTAAAAGCGTTCCCTGCAGCCATTCCTCTCTCAGCCTCACATTAGCATGGGCCAGGCACGCTCACAAAACCCAATCTGAGAAAGGCAGCTTCTGGGCAGGATGCTTACTTTCAGTACTTGCATTCTCGTCATCATCATCATCGTCATCATCTGTGTACAGGATCGGCCCGTCCGAGTCCGAGTCACTGCCATGGCTCTCTCTGCTACTTTCACACTCAGGAGGAGCAGCAGCATCAGAAGCCTCCTCCACTAGTTCAGACAATGCTTCATCTGGAGCCTCCCCTTCTTGGTCTTCTTTGGTAGCCAAGCTGTTTATTCATGAGCAGACAGGGTGACACATTAATGCAAGCAGACCGAAACACAAATGAGAAGCAATTGAGTAAGTAAGGATGAAAATAAAAGTTCTGTTAATCAAAGTAATTCCTTTCTAAGAAAACATACATATAGAAGACATTTTAAACATATGCGTTGTTAAAATATGTGTAATATGTCAAGATATGTATATGAATCTATGTATGCATGTTAGGAAAAAGGATGCAAAGAATCCAGAACAAAGTGCTGTAAAGAGTGCATTAAGACAAATCCTAATTGTTTTTTCATTTCTTGTGGGGTGGGACCAAGAGAGAAAACAGTTCATAAAGCTGGGGGTGAGAGGAGCAAGTTGGAAAGCAGATGGGAGTGCACATTTTCCTGTTCTGGAAGCCTAACCCTATTTATTGTAAATACAGTTTCACTGCAGTGGAGTTCAAAATGTCCACGCTCATCATGGCTGAACACGGGGATCAACAGCAGATTGCCCTTTGCCTTGAGAAAACCTTTATGTAAAGGAAGGGTAGAGCAGGGGGAGATGCAGCACTGGAACGTAGAGCTGGCAACAGACGCACCAGCAAGAATTTAAAAGGTCTCTAGGCTACTGGCAACTAGACTAAACCCTCTTGGATTTATATAAAAGATGCTGATTTTTGTGGCAGGGAAAAGACAAATTCATAAGCCAGTCTCATTTCTCTGCCAAATATTTTGCCAAATATTAAAAAATGTAATTATGACTTTTCTCTTGGCCAGTTTTTACAGTACCTGAGATTTAGACAAGTTACTAGGCAGTAAAAAACCAAACACCTACTAATTTAAGCCTGAAACCCTCATTTTCAAGTGTTCAAGTAAATTCAGCTATTGAATTGAGAACTTTAGCAGTGAGATATTTAACATCTACAGGGAAAAAAAAAAAAAAAAGTCATCTACAGAAAATAACCCCCTTACAATTCAGCATAATTTCTTGTTTGCCTTTATGAGAGATAAATAAAAGTGTCATCAGCTTTGAGCTGAACTGCTGACCCCAGTGCCAGCCATGGAATGAAGTAAGAGACAGGTCACGAGCAACAACCTTCTGGAGAAACACGAGGGACTGCAGGTGAAAGGCTCAAAAGCACTGGGCAGGAACAAACTGAGCTGGGCTGCAACACAAACTGTTCCCAGTCAGGGGAAGAAACAGAAGAGATCCCCACGTGCCTACAGCGCAAAGAAACGTGGCTTCCTCGGCTGTGCTCTTACGGCTCCCCCAGGACAACCACACTGTCTCACCTTTCCGTGTCTTCTCCTCCGGCATCTGGAGCGCTGCCTGGGGCTGCACTGCTCAGACTCCTGTCTGTGCCACGCTCAGTCTGGACAGGAGGCTTTGTGTCCGACCCAGGGCTGCGTGGCCCTGCCACACATCTGTCTGACACATCTGGAGCATCTGAGGAGCCAGCAGGCTGACTAGCTGCCGCAGGAAAAGGAGGTGGAAGTGGAGGTGGAGGAGGGGCAGCGGTGGGAGGAGGGGGCACGACAAGCTTGCTCGACTGGTCCTCATTCTCCACTTCAAAAATTACTACAGACGTTTGCTCAGGCTTGTGTTCTTCTGCCTTCGCTTCCAAACTGTCGGCCGTCGCACCTGAGGGGGAAGAATCAGCCCCATCTGGTGCTGTTCGTGGGGCTGACTGCTTCCCGGGTTTTTTCTTGCCCCTGGGAGTCCCTGATGTGCCAGATTTGCTGGAAGTCTCCTTGGAGGCTTTGGGATGAGATGATGTGGATGAAGGAGATGGTGATGAAGAAGACTTGGAGACTGGTAGTTTTTTTGCATGAGAGGAACCAGCTAAAACAAGAAAAGAAAAGGCATTTTACAGTCTTGCAATTATATGATTTTTTGCACTGTATTTCCTGCATAGATTGACTTGTGTTCATCTTTAAAAAATAAAAAAAACCCCAAAACTTGAAACTTCTACAATACTTCATGTAAATGCTTGAGATGATTAAATGTTGCAGTTCCAATTTCACCTTTATGTGGGAGACACGGAAATGATGAATACTTGCCCAAGAACAGCAGAGAGGACCAGCATTACAAATGGGTAAGAATTTGTTTTGAGCATTTTGCATTTGCCCATTACACCTGGCCTGGACATCAGCTAAGGACTCCACTGCTTATTCTAAAAACATGTGTAGTGTCCTAGCTAAAACAAACAAACAAACAAACAAACAAACAAACAAACAAACAAACAAACAAAGCAAGCTCCCTGGGAGAGAAGACTGCCTGTCCTTTCCTACTACACGAATTTTTGGTCTGATCACTGTGAAGACCCTGTGATTTTCCTTACACTTTTCAATGAACATCTACGGACTGTTACTGAGCCAATTACTCTTAACCAGTCAATTACCTTTCACAACGTTATTGCAACTGGTGTCCCCCTACTTAATGACAAAGCAGAGGGGCAACAAAAAAAGGTGTACTTTCAAGTCCAGCTGGGTCTGTCCATAAAAGAGAGGCAAAAACCACTGCTGTCACTCTGCACAAATGACCTTCAGAAGGGAGAAGGCACTGGAGGCCTCCTGTATGTACTGGAGGTCTTCCTCTTGGCAGTGACCACCTAAGGTCTTGAAAACATAGTGAAGCAAGGTTTTGACAGTAGCTGTGCAAGCTGGCCAAGCTGGCTGTTTAATCCTGTGGTACTCACCATACTGAAGCATATTACGTATAATGAATCTCACTAGAGATTTCAGCTAGCCTGCATTTCCATGTGCATTCCAGCCACATTTCTGACTGCTGTGTTAATGCACCCATCACCTGAGATGGGAGCTTCAAACTTCTGACTTTCATTTAAAAAGCAATAAAAATGACAACCATCTAATGGTTCAGTCCTTTTCAGCAAAATGCACCCGACTCAAACGCTTCTGATGGAGGAAAAATTCATTAACTTCCAGAGAACAAATGAAAGCATTATAAAGTTACAAAGCAGCCTTCTGGCTAAGCTTACTGAGTAAAACAGAAAGCTGTAATAGAAATCTGCTGAAAGGCCTATTTTACTTACAAGCATTTAAATAAAAACAATCCCCCAGCATACTGGGAGAGAAACAAAGAGCAAATACTGGCATAATAAGTTCACAATATAAAAACAGTTTTCACAGTGAGACTGTTCTCAAAGGAGATGGAAACTAATTCAAAAGACACACTTTACTGTTCTCTTCTGTGGCTGTTAAGGTTTATAAACATTTAGAGTGCTGTGAAGCTTTCAGTACATCATAGAAACTTCAGGGAAATCCCTGTTCCTCTCTGTGCTCCCAGGTGACTGTAAAGGACACTGACCTGAATCTACTGATACTGCACTCATCTTCCCACATCAGGTACAAATCACTCAATTTACATGCAAAACAAAATGAAGCAGGAAAATGGCACAGGCAGAACTTCATAATTGGTGGTTCCAACCTGCATATTATTTAACAGAAATCTTACTGAGTAGGTGGATAGTAGAAGGAAAAGGCTCTGGTTCTGATCTGCTTCAGTGCAGGCTGGAGACCAACAGAACCAGTTGCATGCTTACACTTAAGAACTGCAGCATAAGACAAATACAGGGCCACACAATTGTGGCTGGAAAAATGTCAAAACATGTTTGCATTGTAAAAATCCTTACATTATTCTCAGAACCTGCAATTAGATACAGAAACTCAAAAGATTTCTCCCACAGAAAACCCCCCTACGCGTCCACATGTGTCAAAAGTGCTATTGCTGTTGTTTTTGACTGGGCTGGCTGACAATTTTCTGTCGTGCCTCTTTTCCAGTAGAAGATTTGAATTCTGATTAAATGAAAAATTTAATGGCTCTTGTTTGCCTTTTGGCATACATCCATGCCTACATTTAAGTCCCATTCTCCCAGTTCCACTATTTCAGTATGGAAACCTGCTGTGCTGCCCTCAGGAGAGCCAGGGCTCAGTTGTTACTCACATTCCTCTCCACCTCCATGGGACTTGATCATTGGCTGCGTCATGTGTTCACTTTCATGGGGATCTGACAAACCTCTTGTACTAATACTGTTCCAAACCAGCTCTGCTTATTAAGTACTGGCCCATTTTGGGTGAACACAATGTATTTTTAATGCTGGAAGAAATTACCAGTAGAATAAGGGATATACGTGGATATATTTTACATTTTGTACAGTCTCCAAGCATTGCCTGACATTTCAGCAAAGCTAATAGAAGACAAATTAGGAACCTGAATATATTTTAATCTAAAAAGTCAGATATCTGACAGCTTGTTAGCAACCACTGGTACAAACATTTCTTTATGTGATGGATTATTTCTGAAAGGTCTGCTGTTACAAGGCTGCTTTACCTAAGAAGAGCTGAGTTTTTCAGCTGCATGTGAAATGCAAGCAACAAATTCTGGATTTTCAAAATGTTTATTCTTGTAGTCGTCTGATGTAGGAGGACAGTTAATACCAAGTTAATGGATATTTTATGGCAAAGTTATTATGGTAACTCTAGAGGTCTTGCAATGTTTTTAAACAGTCCTCTTCTGTACGCTTCATATATAAAATGTGCCAAAATGTACAAGCTGTGAAGAGAAATACTTGCAAGGAAAACTGGAGGGCTTTCAAAGACAGAAATTGAAAACACAAGGCTTGTATAAGTTTGCCAAAACATATATGGAGCCCGTTTATCACACTACTGCTTGTGTTCAAATTTTGTGTGGATGTCTTAATTTTGGTCATTGTCTACACTGCAACCATTCAAGCTCACAATCAGTGCCTTAAGGGCATCACCTATACTCTTTAATCTTGCATCGCTGCTGAATTTTGGTTTAATAGCGTGGTGATAAGCACATGTGTTATGTGCCTGATGACTGGTGTTTTCCATCTCCAGTATGTACTTAGAATCACAGCACCTGAGGGAAGCCTGGTCATTTCTAACAATTGTAAGTTTTGGTTAGTTTTTTTTTGGTTTTTTTTTTGTCAGATAAACCAACTGCTATTCAACAGTCTTTTAAGATGTCTTCATGGTTTTATTCTTAACTTCTCTGTGATCTTGGAATATCGTCAAATTAATTGGAACAGTTGATACTTCCAGTAGGAAGTTACAGCAATATCAGATTAGTTTTACTTAGGGTAACTCATGCTTTGTTTCAGAGGTCACCTTCTTCCCTGCTGATTCTTGAGCTGATTCTCTGGGTCATATTTTTGCCAGCTTTCACACCTGAACTGGGAATTCAATGTTGTCTCTGATGTACTCGGTGTTGTATATGGGTTCATTAAACAGCAAGAGGGTCTGTGTGTTGTCTGGAGCGTTTGTGGCCAGCAGAACCAGAGCCCAGCAGGAAGCTCTCTACAAACATCCGTGGCATGCTCTTCAGTGACACTGCTACGTACCAAGGCGCACGTTACCGTGCGACCAAGCCAAGCAGCCCCATGCACATGCACCCTCCGTAACTGCACTGCACGGGCAGTACTCACCAGCTTCTCGATTTGCACTGGCACCTGTTGGCTTGGGCGGCGGGAGAGGAGGCTGCTTAGCAGGAGCCTTTCCCTTTTTTTTAGCATGAGGTGCTTCGTTACCTTTATGGCTGGTGGTGGTGGAAGCAGCAATGGCATTTTTTGGTGGTAGCGGAGCTTTTTTAGGTTTAGGCTTAGGCTTAGGTAGTGGTGGAGCATGGGATGTCGGTATTTCTGGGCAGTGACCAGTGCTCTCTATGGATAAGAAAGTGAACAGAAGCCAACTGACACAGACATACACCACGTAAATTCAACAGCAAGCCTCACAACAGTGACTACTTCAGCTGCTTGAGCTCTTGGGAATCAGGAGAGACTTCATCTTCTGCCCCTTAATGAAGTATTACCTCAGAGGAAAACTACTGTTCACCTCAATTCAGGATCTTCTCATGGAAAATATCTACCTGGAACTGCTCTCAGACACATCTATTTTAGGCCCCCAAGGATCAGCCTTTACATTCAGTATCCCAAACTAGAGTGCTGGCTTCAAACTAAACAAGGGAATGCTATTTAATTCTCTAACAAATCTCAGCTTCTTTTCAACCCTACCCACCCTAAGATCAACAAGCTGTGAAACTCGGATTCATGTGAACCTGAATGTGAACAGGGCCGTTTTCCCAGCCACAGGCTCAAACATGGCTACGTGGTGGAAATTTCCCCAATTTTCCTCCGTTGCAACCCATTCTTCTGAGCTGGACATTGCTTGCCCTTAGCAGCTTTATTTTCGGTAACTTCCTCAGGGTATTTCTACTCCTCAGAAACAAATGAAGCTAAATAAGATAGGTTATCATTTGGCATGGAAATGCTCTTCCCTCCTGCAGGTTCTTTGGGTACTGTTACACAACTGCACTTTCAAGAGTCTAGAGTTCATTAGTCAGCAGGAATTTGGTCTTTATCTACATTGTGCTGTGCAAGAGGAATGGCTCTGCAGAGTGAAGGAGGTAGCACTGAGGACCCAATGTCCACAATATGCATTTCAGGAGACTCTGGACTTTCCTCAGGCTAGCTCTGTAGATTGTTTGACTAGTGGTGGAGGGAGTATAAGTTCCTGAGTGCGTCTTTTGGCATAGTTTCAACCAAAAGAAACCTTTTTTTTTGTACGAGGAAATTAATTTCAGAAGTGCATGCCTAATGCCAGCTGTAATGTCAATGTAGGTGAGACATTTACAGTCAACATACAATTTTGCAACATAATCACTATGGCTGTAAAAATTGGTGTTTCCAGGTGGAAAGAGCTGAAGTTGCCAGGTGGGAATCTTTATCTATTCAATTAAACCAATTCTATGTCCATTTTGTCTCAAGAAAGCCTTCCAAAACCTTTCTGAAAAAGGATATTATAGAAGCAAGAGCATTCCATCATAATCATATAGGCTTCGTTTGCATGCCACTGAAAACTGTGACTGTGACTTGTTTGAAGACAAGCAAATACTGTGACTTTTAACAGTCTCTTCTATCACTCAAGTGAAAACCATTTCATTTCTTGCAGTATGTTCCTACTAGAGCCTCACTCTTAACACATATTAAATGGACATTCTCATCTCTCTTCTTTCCCGTGTTAAAGATTCCCAAGAGATAAGCAACACATTGTAATTTTAAGATTAGTAGATGAAAAACAAATAACGTGTTAGACAACAAAGACATTCTTCCTCTCAGAAACAAAGACTTTCCAACTTCTAGCTTAAGGCTTGCTAATGTGAACCTAATGCATCACCTGCAGTTACTAAAAGCAACATGCACACGTGTGTCTTCACAAACTTAAGGAATTAACATTAACTCTCCAGTGTCCTCCTCCTTTATTTCCAGCCTATGACAGACTAATGTGCTTTGGCTAAAGCTTCGAAAGAACCATCTCAGAAACCTTTTACAACTTTCAAACAGATTCTTTTGAGCACAAATTCTTGTACCATGCCTTTGTTTTCCATAGAAAGACTTTGGATGGAGAAAGAGACATGCTTATTTGTTAGATTTTGACCTCCTCTTTTACAGCAAAAGGGTCTCCCTGTGAAATTCTACCTACCTTCATTCAAAGTTGAAATGCTGATATAACTCTGAAAAAGCAGGACATTTTAAAATTTGAAGTCCATTAATAACAAACATGGCAGGAGAAGATATGATTTTGTATTTTGAAGATCCTGAAGGACGTGATGATCAGAAATAATAAGTGTAAACAATTCTTTGCTATATGTATTAATTAAAAATCCACAACGCTAAAATTTTATTTACTAGTAAGAAAGAATTAAAAAATTGTTTACTTATATACCATTACTGTGTTTTGTTTCAGGTCATTAGTAGAGAAAATGTTAAAAACAGAATGATAACCTAGAAAAAGTAATACATCATACATCATATTCTAAAGTAATACAGTCAATCTACACTAAACTATATAACTGATTAAATAATGTATATCAGAATTTATCTTCTGAATCGGGGGAAAAAAGTACAAAATAAAACAACATTAAGGCTAAAGCTTTACTTAGTTGCAAATAAACACATTCTAGAGACAACCGGTAATTTTCAGTTTTTCTATAGACAAATAACTAAAAACTATAAATGAAAACCAAAACTGGAGCAGTTCATTCACATCAAAGTTCTTGCTTGCAGACTTCAACTGTGATTGAAACCGGCAATTTATATAGCACTTATTTTAACAGAAATGCCTTGTCTAATAGAAATTACTAGAATACTATCTTTGTCTAGAACAGTTCTTTTCATACTGTTATGTACCACATTCCAAAGACTGCCAGACTCCTGCACAGCTGCATCCCACTTCCTCAGATAATTACACCTCTCATCCAGTCTTGACTGCCCCTTGATTACCACGGAACCTTCTTTATGCTGACAGCCAGGAGGAAATCTGTGGTGAAGATTATTGTCTTTGACCATATTGTTCCCCCGGCATCTTATTAGCTTTGTTGCTTTTACCTTTGTTAGCTTCATTTCTTTATCTGACTGTCAGTCTGATTTTGCCCATAGTACGGTTTCTCATTTACTTGGGACAGAGTTTTCCAGTTCCTACCTGACCAGTCCATTATATCAGCTTTTGACAGCGACAAGCCAAGTTTGAAGCAGATGCTTTTCATTGTTTTTCCTCTGTTGACCATCAGGCTTTGTGAATATTCACTGACTGTCCTCCCTCAAGCTCCCTCCTGCTGTGATGCCAAAGCTGACAATATTTAGGTTTCCAGTATTGTGCTTTTTATCCTGGTCTGGTGTCTCTTGTTTTTCAGTGCCTAATCATAATGTCCTTCCTTTTACTGCAAGTCCATTGGAAAATTTTTGTGGTTTTCCACATCTATGTAAGATGCTACAATAAATGTCTGGTATATACAGTAACACTGTAGCAATAGAAATAACTAATAACTGCAACAGGGGCTTGATCTTGAACAGTGACGGAGATGGTCTGCTCTCTGTAAATGGCCACAGAGACAATTATGTTGTAATTGTAGCTCTCTAACATGATTCTGCTGGAATATGGACCCTTGGTCTTCATGCCTGCTCTTTTTTTTGCCAAAACAAGGAGGCATCTGAATCACTTCAGACCCATCTATTTGTTCAAATCAATCCCCCAGGTACCTCAGGAACAGCTGCAGCACACTTCTGTTGCTGTTGTTTTTCTCAATTTAGACATCTGTTCATCAAGAATTGACCTTTTAACAAAAGGTCTCCAAAACACACCAGATAGGAATATCTTTTATCCACTGCTGCCTTGATGGAAATATCTGCAGTAAAAGCAACTTGCCTATAAATTACTTTTTTAACAGGAAAGAATCAATATGTTTATGTTTAGAATAAAATTTCCAAAGGCCAGATTTTCAAGAAATCTCACTTTCAAACCAGATTTTCTTGTTTCCAGAGACTGTGATTTGGGCCAGACTCTTAACAGAACCCTGTTCTCATGTAAACACCTAAATGATGGTCACATTTACAAAGTACTCTGTATACAGCAGCTCTTGGGGGGAGAATCATCAAATCTGAAAGACTTTCAGAGAGATGCTCATGTTCCACACGCACTAGAAACATGCACTAGAAAATCAGATTACTTATTTTTCAAACCAGAAGTGGTACCTTTTACAAATTCTGAACCAAATGGACCTATGAAAATCCTGGGCATAATTTCAGAAGATAGGTTGTAAGATGCAAGATTTTTTTTCTTTACTTCTGTGAACTTCTAAGGAACAGAAGGCCAGAGCTTTTCTACCTGATGATTTTGTCCTACAGCCCTGGTATTTTTGTTTGTGCAGCTCGAGCAGTGCCACAGAGCTACCTGACAGAAAACCAGGGCAAGATCTCCATCAACTGCAAAGCACCCTCCTCCTGGAGGGTGAACACAACACACTGGAGAAACACTACCCTAAAATGAAAGTTGGAAATAATGTATGTTTGTTGTCTTCTGCAGGATGACTCCCTGCACAATGAAACTCTGTAAGAGTTTTGCAGATCATGACTTTTCTTTGCAGACTATGCAGAGAGCTGTGTTCTGAGTAATCAAAATCCAGGAAGCTGTCAGTCAGGAATATGGGACACAGGACAAGACAAGGTGTCTTTTGTCACTTTTTTGGACTCATTGATTGTGCAGATGCAGGTGGTCAACTCAGACAAATCCTTTTCATAAACTTCAGATTTAACTGGCTCCATTTCTTGTTCCTGCTATTGCTAATAAAATTCTGTTCAAGAAAAGACCCATTCTAATTGCTAGAAAGCATCCTTTAATTTCCACTCTAACTGTGTTTCAAGCCACTGTTTATTCCTTTCTACTTGTGCCAGCATTGTCCTTTAGCCATGCTCTCTCCTGGCTGTTTACCAACTTGCAACATTCATCTAATGCACTCAGGCTCTTTCGGGCTCTGTTTTGCCACACTGAGCCAGGACAGCTGTCTCACAATGCTCTTTGCAGCTCTCTCTGCAGTTCTGAAATCATCTTTCTTGAAGAAGGATAAGCAGATCTGCACGTCTGCAGACTTCTAGATCATACTGACTCTGTAATTTCAACAGCATCAAGTGCAAGAGGCCTTATAACAGAGACAATGTAGAAAACAGGAGAGGGGAGGAAGGGAAAGGTGTAACATCTCACCTAAAGCAACCACATTCAGGTATTTTGCATTAGTTTCAAGATAAAAAACCTCTGACTATCATTTTACATTTTTAACTGCTCAATCTTTGTGTAAGAAGTAAACTGCTAAAAAAAAGAGATTGCCTAAGACATATTCACTGTCAGCTGACCTGTGAGAATCTTGGAAGGTGGAAGGCATGTAAGCTTCTACATTCTCTTATACTTTTCTGTAAAGATATACTCAAATAATTGACTAATTAGTTCATAAAAATAATGTACACAATATTAATTCTGGAGCCACATTAGGATATCTTTCCTATAAAAGAAAAAAAAACCTGAAACAAACAGACCAGCTTTACAAGTCAGGAGCTTTCTTCAGGCATGCAGCTTTTGTGGGTGAAAGCCTGTGCCTCTCCATCACCCTACCAGCGTGAGCCAGCCCTGCTGACTGAGTGGACAAGCTCTGGCCAAATGCAGCTTTATCTAGAGTAGCTTTCCTCTTAAGAAAACTTGGATTTCAGCCTCATTTACATAGTTCAGGTGATGAATTGAAGATATACTATTCTTAGAAGAACTGGTTTAAGCCAGGAAAGAACTCAGCAGGAGTGAGAGATTCTTAGGGAGTCAGGCAAAAAAGCCCACAGCCTTTTACGTACGCTGCTCATATCAATGATCTACAGAGCTCAGGAGTGTAGGGAGCCAGCCAGGCACACAAGAGGGACAAAAACCTGCCTAGTTTCTCACTGTGACTGGTTTGCAGGTTTAATCTTCTGACACAAAGCAGGCTCTTGTCTGAGACCCTGGAAGATGAGGGTTACTATCTTATACTCAAAACAGGTTTTGTTCTGCTTTGGGGAAAAAAAGAAAAGATCTCTGAGGAAAGGAAACAAAAAAATTAGACTTTGAAGAACATTCCTTGGGAGACAAACTCAGACCTTAGAGAGCAACGATGTGTGGTCGTAAGACCAGAGTTTGTGCCTCCAACCTTCTCTTCTTTGGTTACCCATATGAAAAAGATTAAATTTAATGGCAGATTTAAGGAGAGCAGACAAAATATAGAGGAAAGAACCTGAAAACCCAACATACTAAGGCCTGGAACCTTTTCCAGCTCTCATATGAGTTAGCCTCTTGGGGAAAAAATATGCACATGTAGCCCAACAATTCATTCGGAAACAGGACTAAAAACTGTTTCCTTTTGTCATGCTTACTTCAGACATGAGGAAACCTGAGAAGATCAATCTCCTATAAATGGCCCAGGAACATTCCAGAAGCTTATGCCCCGTATCACCCAGAGCATCTGTAACAGAGCTCTGGCTTTCTGCAATGCAATTATTTATCTAAGCAGAACCTAAAACACCTGACTACTGGTATGCAAAACAGAACTTCTTACTGCCTTTTTTGTTTTCCAGGCAGTGTCTTGCTGATGGTTACTGAGCCTTTCACTTCTTCAAGCCCAAGCTAAATATGAAATCTGATGCCATCTGCAAGAATCACTAAAAGATTTAGCTTGCTTTGACAAAAGTGAGTAAGACCAAAGTTTACAAACTGAACTCAGATACAAATAAGAGGTTCTCTTGTGCACGTGTGTTCCAGGGACATCTTGGGAGGGTTGAAAGGAGAAAAGCTTCTCTGACACAGTACGTGAAGGCTTTACCATGTGCAGCACGCATGCTGCATTGCCACACTATGTCCTGAGCTCCAGGGAGGCAAACAGAGACAATTTTGACACCTGTTGTACTGATGTGGCTTTTGATCTTGACCAACACTGCTAAAGGGGACAGGAGGCAGAGACTCTTTGGATCTCCTTTGCAATGCTCACACCCCACCTGGAATCTGGAGCTCTGGGCACTGCTGGGCATCCTGCAGACCAGTGCCATGGCTCAGGAGCCCAGGCACAGCCAGGAGGTTTCAGCCTGCTGCCCAGACACCCAGGGGTGTTCTTTGATATTGCTGCCTGTCCACTTGCTGCTCTGTATCCCTTGCAAGGCTCATAGATAAAACATCTACAGTTTAGCTCTTCATTTTCTGCAAAAGATGCTAGTGACTTTCCTTAGTCAAAACAAAAGAATTCAGAAGTCGAGCCAGTACAAACACACCATGAATAAATGATCTCAGAGAAAGATTTATCTGAGTTTTCACCAGCAAGGCTTTATCCATCAATTACCTGCCTTATGTTAAACTGTCACTCGTTTCTTATCATCCTGCCATAAATGAGAAATTTTCTTTTAAACACCCTGCGTGTATGACTGTCATCTTTACTACAAATAGTAACAGTTATACTATTAAATTGCCCAAGAGAATTTTTCACCACATATAAAAGGCACCTGTGAGCTGATAAGCAGCAGATGGGTACACAGCTTATGGAACTGCCTGGCAGCAAGGGGAACAGCTTTCTGGGGTTGTCTTCTTCACTTGCTCCTGCTTTACTCATTTTTATATGCATGGCTGAGCCTCTTGTCTGCCCTGTGGTGCTGGATTTCCATAACTCTCTAATGCTGAAAAAACTATTTTCCTTTAACTTGTTTTAACTCCTCATATATTCCACATTCTACAACCTGTTGCTGCCAGTTCTCACCATCCTATCACAACATGCCTCTATCATGTGCTCTTTTTAAGCTCCTGGCTACTGCAGTCATCACATTTATATGAGAAGGCCATTTTTAAGACCCAGTTGAACAAGAGGGCAAAAAGAAGACCACCATCATTTCATAAGAGCATTTAAAAATAACCTTATAACTTCACGGGGATAAGATGCATTTTTTAATAAGCTTTGATTCAACGGGAGCTGGAAATGCAGCACACCATGCTACTACGGAGCAGGAATTAATCCTGTCTTTGGGTCTCACAAACGTGGAAGGTGTATACATTTTCCTTCAAGATTTACCCCTAAGAGTTAATGACTTTAGAACCCTCACATTAGCCTCACTAAAGACAAACTTCTTGCAGTCATTACTCCTGACTGTCAGCTAGTATTCAATCCACCTGTCTCTGTTCTCATGATGGAGAGTTGTGACCTGAAGCACCAGCACATTTTATGGTCTTAGCAGAAGACAGTGAGCCAAGTATTCCTGCTTCAGCTCTGATTTTGATGCTCGCTGTTGATTCGTCGCTCTGCCAGTGGGTGTGGGTGTAATGCAAACCAACTGCATCTGCCAAAAAAAAGTCACCCGGGATTAATCTGTCACGTGAGATGCTGAGGCCCTTACTCTTCCAATGAGTTCAGCAGGCTAGCTCACCTTCTTGCTTAGCGTGCTATAAATAAAGAATAACTGAAGTGTATTCACAATGACTGTGGGGGGGCTTGCACTGGGTTTACACAATGTTACACTGTTTCTGACGCCTGAAATCGATCCCTAACACCTTTTGTGGGGAGAATATTCTCTCCAATAAATCTATCTCCTTTTGTTTCAGGGGACTCAAGATGTTAACTCGTAGGAAAACTTTATGTTTAGGTGCAAGAAAGTATACTTTAAGGGGTTTGCAACTTCTGGATGCTTGTATTGAAATTCAGTGAAGCCTAGAATACCAGGTTTGCTCATTTCTTGTTTTCCTTCTCCATCCTCCATATATTCCTAATTTTCTGAGAGGGACTGGAGTGATAGCTATACTTTCTTTTGTACTAAATCTACTCCTGTACAGCAATCATCTTTAATTTCTCCCTATAAGGTCAAAACAATATATAGGGAGTGTAGAGTCTAACAAGATGTTTGAAATAGATATTGAACCTCTCCTGCTTCACTGGAGTTCATTCTTGCAAAGTCAGCTAGAGGGGATTTTAACATGGTTAGAAATGTGTATTTCTAAAATACTAAACTGCACCTTAGGAAAACTTCCAAGTCCTGGTGGCTCCAAAATGGTGTATTTAGTGATGCACAAAATAGTAAGTGGTCTGATCTAACCCCCAAATTAAACTAAACCATTTTTAAGGAGTTTTCCATGGCTTTTATAACTCTTTTCCCCTGACCCAATACACATCTGGTTCTAGTTGGCACCAAAAAGATAGACGTATTTAAATGTCATGACAAAGGCTAATCTTGTATTTCTGCCTTGTTGGGAGACAGGAAGTACTAGAAATCTTGTAAGATTCTCCTTGGACATCTATCCACTTTTTACAAAGTCAAGTGTTTTACGTAGCTCTGAGAAGAATTCAAATTTTTGTGTTAGCTGAACTGACCCTCTCAGCCTCCAGAGGCTCATTCATCACTAGGTAAAGTTTAATAGAAGACATTGGAAAGGCTGTTCAGTCCTGCTTCCATGGCTTCAGCCAGCCACAAAGGTCTTGATCTCTTGTATCTTTGCTCTTTCTGCTAGGAAAATCCAACAAATGAAATAGCATTTAAGAACACTTTTAGACAGGGGAAAGAAGTGGTGCATTATTCAAGATGTTAGAGAAAGAAAATAAAATTGGCTCAAATCCTGTGATTCCACACTAATCTTTACATTTCCTTTATGAGTTAAACTTGGATAGATCTGAGTAAAGGTAGCAAAATTAAGATGGACCCTGGGACTGCTAAATATTTACCAGTATTTACTACAATTAATCTATAAATTAAACCCTATAATTATAAAGTACATTTTCCATAAATGGCCTAGTTTCTGTTTGCAGTAGTGACACAGCCCTTTGAATGTTTGTGAAGAGCTGGACTGCGGGCGTTTACGATTCCATGGAAACCAATTGGAATCAGTTGCTGAAGTGACTTTCAAAATGATAGATGGTTTTCAAGCAACTTAAACACTTTTGAATATTCAAGGCACAAGCCGCTTCTGCAGTGATACTGCAAGATGATACATATGTACTCAGTGTGCTCTTTCATAAAAGGAAAAGATGACACCAAAGCTCGGCCATGGCTACAAGGAAAGGCTCACAGTGCATTCAGAAATTGAACCTCCCTGCACACATTGTGATGTTCAGATCACGCTTGTCTTTGTGACCTTACCATATGCACAGGAAAAGGCATGCCTACAGCGACGGAATACTGGCGCTTCACAAGTCTGATCTTCTCAGCAGGTTCTGCTGGCATCCTTGCAGCAGAACAGAACTCACAGCACGTATAGGTGCTAGTGGAAGAACACGTTAGTATTTAAAGTAGGCGAAAAACAAGCTGTGAAGAATATGTCAAATTACCTTTCTGATCTTCTTTTTTTTCTTCTGATGCTGATACTTTCTCTGATAAAGTGCCATTATTTCCACTGGCTTTTACCACATTTTCTTCCTGTATGGTTTCCTCACCAATGGCTATGGTGTGTCCGTTCGAAGTTTCAAAATTTACTGTTACATCACCATCTGAAATGAAAATTAAGAAGTTATTGTCTAGTTTAACTACTTACTTAGCACCTACTTAAAACACACAGCATCCCTCTACTTCCAAGCTTCTGTGGAAGAAAAGCAGAAAGACTTACTGAAATGTGAAACATCAGGCTGTAGTTCTGCTCTGGAAAGTAACTGTGGAGAGAAACTCTATAGGCTTTCATGTTTTTTGGGTGGACACCTCTGCAGTAGCAGGCTTGGAAGTCCATGCTGGTTTCCTTCTTCATGTCTGTTCATGAGCATCCTGCTCTCTTATCCCTGCATCCTGGTCTACACAGCAAAGAAATGTGTGCATGGACCACAACAAACCTCTAACATGTTCCAGCACGCTCCAAAAATGGACAACGTGGGTGCAGAATTGCAGAACTACTGTGGTGCACCCCCAGCATGTAAATGAGTCAGAAATTCTGACGGAAGTTCTCAGAATGTGTGTGCCCATTTACTTAATAAAAATACATCACAAAGACGACATTGAGTCTTAAGAATCCAAGGTGAAGTGTTCCTGTATCACATATCATGCCATAATTAAAATCTGCAAGTCAAATTCTTTCTCAGCTCTGATGATACTTTACTCACTTACCCAGACTAGCTCAGCTTGAGAGTTTTTTTGATGCTGAAAAACACTTCTTTCTTTCTCTATTTGTCTCTATATTGCTGAAAAGTGCTACTCTTGCTGGCCTGCAGCATTCTCTGTTCCATGCACTTTAAAGTTGCTGCTGATTTCTTCTTTTCTTTCTTTTTTCTTCAGGATTCTCTTGCTGTCAATCCAAAAAATAAGCAAATCTACATGGCATCTCTTCTGATTTCTCCCACTGTTTCTTCACCAAGTGTGGCAACTCCACTTCTCTTCCTTGCTGTGTGTTATCAGACCTGGATGTTTGGCAGTTCCCTGGTTTCGATACAATTATGCAGCCTCTGCCCTATCCACCCTGCGTGCTCCCACTAAGAGGATTGTTTCATTATCTTCCACACACTAACATCAACTTTATTTGTAAAAAAAAGAGTTCTACTTTCTTAACTTTGTCTCATTTACTACAGCTGACACTTGCACTTACCTTAACTACAACATTCAGTTTCTTCAGTTTCTCTCTTCCGGGGCTTCTTAAATGCACCCTCTCCTCTCCGCCTCCACATATGACACTGCCACCTCTTATTCACATCTTGCTTCTGCAAACACCTCCTGCCTCCAAGTGGCACTTGCCACTTTCCACTTCATTCTTCTTCACTCCATGTGAAACGCTGTCACTTCTTCTCATTTCTTACCTCACACATTTCAAGTATCTGTGTAATTTCCTCTTTTAGCTTTCATCCCCATAGTCATTCCTTCTAACTACCTTCACACGCCTCAACTCTTTCCTACCTATCCATTTTTAGCACCTTCAAACCAGCCCCATAGTCTTTCAAAATGTCCTTAAAATTTACAATTTTTATCAAACACGAAGCACAGTGGGATGAAGATAACGCAGACCAGACTGATATGGGAGGAAGAAGAGAAAATTGTTCATATTTATATCCTTTTCTCTCACTTTGATCAATCCCTGTAAGGAATCACCAAAGTGCCATCCCCTTTTAAGGATGGAAGAGAGGGTCACGGACACTGATGACCAAAGTATTCATATTTTTATCACAAATTATAGTATTTATGTTCAGACTGTAACCAACCTGAGATGTTACCACATTTCATTAACTGTCCTAACTATAAATACAATTTACAACATTTGAAGGACAAGGTCACGCAGGTCCCCAGTAATGCACGTGGCAAAACCCACAACAAATTCACAGATGGACAAACTGAGGTATGCAGAGTTTACAAATCTTGTTTTAAGACAATGACAGTAGCAGAGACAAGTGCAGAAGCCAGCTATGCTGAATGTCATAGTCTGATAATTAGCCAAACTCTGTATGGACAAGTGATGTCACACATCAACAAACAAGCCCTTTACTTCTAAATATCTATGTGTATGATACAACCCATACACACCGATACCTTATTGATTATTCAGATCACACAGAAAAACTCAATTTCTAGGAGTTAAAATTATTTTTTGAAAATGTGGAGTTCTTGATAAAATGACAAATGGTTTGATTTTAAGGTACAGAAAATTATTTTACTTGACTTTTATTTGACCTAGATTTATAAAAAAATTAAGAATATTACAGAGAATACCACTTTAAACATAATTGGATGTAGCACAGAGGTAACTACCTTGGCTCACTCATGCTTTTCAAAATGCAAATTCTGGCTAATACAGTTACTAAACCTTAGAGCGTTTTGAAACAAGTGATTTCTTCCCCACAGATTTATGCTGGTGCCATTTGTGATTCTGCACCTGTGTAATAGCGGTGGGATCCATATGATCCCAGCACTGGTAGTTTTTGATACCTGAAATGCATTAGATTTATTTTTCTGGGTTCTCCTAATTCTTCAGCCAAAATTTCTCGTTTTATACTCCAGTGGCTTTAGACAGCCGAACTTGACTCAAGAACAGATTTACCACTAATTAGAAAAAATTCTGGCAAACAATAAGCAGGAGCCACAGAAGTCACATTATTTACAAGGAGCATCAAAATACTTCAGGATATGACCAGAAGTCAGCTGGGGCACCTATGGCAGAAGCAGGTAGAGCACAAATCCCTTGATTCAACTTCAGTTGTCAGCTGGTCCAAATTACCTCTCACACTCCTCAGTTTGTCTCCTCACACCTATTTATACTACATGGAAACAATGCAACAGTGGCTTTATCATACATGTTTAGTGCTTAGTAGCTAAATTCTAGTTAATGCGTTATCACCTTGCTCAGGCATTTCCTTCAGCACTCCCCTTCTTATCAGCTCCTCTCTGCTTTGTCTTGTCGAAATCTTCCTTTCCAACACTAAAGAAAAAGCACAGTTAAGAATAGATTTATTCTCATACTGCTGATGCTTGTGAAAAAAATGTAGAGAACTATTTTTATTTTATAGAAAGAGAACTCTTGTTTCCTCTGATTCTGCAGGAGAAGTGGTCTGGGTTTTCATGGACAGTCTCTGAAAATATTGCCCTGCAATTTCAAGCACAGAAAGTGGGGACTCATATGTTCCAAAATCTTCAGCTCAGCAAGTCTCTTTGAGGCTTCCTTTATGGTCAATGGAAAAAGGCACTTTCAGAGTGAAATTGAACTCATCCTAGCATAGGCATTTAACATGTAAAAGTACCTTTTTCCCACTGACTAGACTGAGTAGCTCAGGTGGAGATACCTACATCTGCTTCATACAGCTTTTGAATAGCGAGACACAAATCCAGCTCAGAGCAAGCAACTCACAGAGTAGCCTTTGTGACATGCAAGCTGTTTAGGGGGGGGGGGGGGGGGGGGGGGGGGGGGGGGGAAGGAAAAAAAAACACCCAAAAAACCAACTCACACCCCCAAAAACCCAGCAACAGAAACAATCTTTAACAGAAGCCAGAAAGTTGTGTTCCAAAAGGAAATAACATCCTCATTGATCGATGCTGGTTGGCTTTCACGGAAAAAAAATGCAGCATCCTGTTTTTAGGTTAAAAAAAAAGCAGCATACACAAATCCCCCAATACTGTGGCATGAAGCATTCTAATTATTATGTTTATTTCCCATTGGAAAATAGTTTTATTAGGGAAAGAAATTACAGATGTCAAAATGGAATAGCTTCACACTGCATCCCATCCCCAAACCAATGCAATGAATGATCTGGGAGATTATTGTAATGATCCATGGGACCATGGTGCATATCGTTCACAAAATGTGAGCATCACCTGTAAAATCCTGTCTCCCCTGACAGGAAAAGGTAGTCTCCCATCCTGATTCTGTTTACATACGGAAATCAAAATCCATGGCGAAGCCTCAGCTGTGCTGGACTTCATCCTGTTAATGCTATGGGATAGGGCTATTTGTCTCATCAACTAATTCAAACACTCTCTAGGGTCAGTCTAATTGCTGTATGCAGAGTGATAATATCTCTTGCAGCGTTTAATCGAACTTTTGCCAGCCCAGTTGGCGTGACTCAGCCATAGAGTGAAGTGACAGGGTCCTGGGAAGGCACGGGGAGAGGCAGTTTGACTCTTGTGAGAAAGCTGCCCTTCATGCATAGCAAAGCACCTTTCCCAGCAGCAGGTACTCAGCTGCTGACACAACCAGACTGGCTGACCTCAGGTGCCTGAAGGCATCACTGCTTACAGCTTCCCACTCCGCTTCTCCATCAGGTTAGGGGATGGTTGAACAGAATGACAGAATTTGGGTTTCAGCTGTAAAGAACCTTAAACCATCTCATTCCAACCCCTCTGCCATGGGCAGGGACACCTTCCACTAACCCAGGTTGCTCAAACACCCATCAATCCTGATCTTGAATGCCTACAGCAATGGGATATCCACGACAACTCTTGGCCACTTGTTCAGTGCCTTACCACCCTCAAAGTAAAGAATTTCTTCCTAACATCTTATCTAAACACGCCCTCTTCCAGTTTAAAGCCATTCCCCCTTGTTCTATTGTTACATGCTCTTGTAAAAAGTCCCTCAGATTCTGCACTTCCCGAATTTACAGGGCAGGTTTATTTCTCACACTGCAAAGTGCAGGGGTTCACCAGCTCCTCAACATACGATGCACCTCCCCATCAAAATAGCACCAACTCTTGGCAGAAGAGCTGGAGGGAGTAAATATTTTGACCTGTACAGTTCCAGCTACTCATGCCTGTGAGATCAAGAGGTCACATGCAATCATTACTGGCTCAAGAACATGTAAGCTGGCATCAAGTCCATGTCTATATACTCAGGTACTCTAAGGGATCTGTCCATTAAAGATCAAACCTCTGCAGCATTCAAGTCACATTTGACAGCATAAAGGAGCTCATGAGTGTGGCTGCAGGCTCTCAGTACCAGCCAGCCTTCTTGGGGAAAGTGTGGTAGCCTGAATTCTGCTCAAGTTAAGCCGCCTTGGGTCCCACACCTAAATTACTCACAAGCTCTTCCAGTTTCTCCCCTGTATTTTTTTAAGCATGTGCCCTGCAACTCTGTGTCACACGCTGGCACAGGGGCACGCCCTAGGCTTGCAAAGAGTTTTTCACGTAGGGAAGCAGTCCCACAAAGACTGCTTCAAAAGAGATGGGGGGTCATGAAGAAAAAGGACTACGTGGGCAGGCACGGACCGAGTGCCTTGGTCTTTCTAGAGGGCAGATGCATTCACATGCAGGGCAAAATCTCCTTTGACACAGCTCTGAAGGATGAATACCTTACACACACACTTTATACTTGTCTTGTTGCTGGCACTATATATACTGTTTTATTATTATTTCAGCATTACAAATATTATTTAATTCCCACACTTTTTTTTTTTCTCGCTGCTCCCTTTTTACATCTGTTTTCTTGGAGACAGTGAAATGAAATGATCTCTTACTTATCTGTGGGACAACTCAATGCCATTTGAAAACATTAAGGCTTTTTCCATCAAGCTTAGGAACATTGAATTAGACCTTCCCCTATCGATGCCTCTCTCTAGTTTTTAGGATGATATATTTTTTCAGTTCTAAAACACTGAATTAGCAACTGTATTGAATTAATTATATTGGGAAATACCAATTGTCATTAAAGAGCATGAACCCCTTATACTTCAACTAAAAAACCTCAAAGCATTTAATAAATGATACAGGTTTCATAACAACCCTGAGACATAACTATCTCCCTTTCACATATTAGAAAATTTGTGAACAGATAAGAAGCTTAAGTCCCAGTCCTCCATCTTCTAAAATGTTAGCCATGATTGGTGTTTTTATTTAAACTGATTAAGCTCAATTAATTCAGCTTGAAAAGGTAATTTATTTTAAACATTATTTGGCCCATGAAAAGAACATTAAAAAAAAAAAAAAAATCAAGCTAGTATCGTAATTATAATTCCTACAAAGAAAAAGGCAGAATCTTAATTTTCATCAAAGTGGCAAAAATATGTCCCCTTGTATAAGAGGAATGAGTAGCCTGTAAACTTAGGAACTTACACTGGGTCAGTGTGGACTCAGCATAATAATTTATGGTTTATTGCAGACTTCAGGTTATGCAATATATTTCACATTTACACAGTCAAGTATTTTTTACCATCCTGTCACCCAGCACCATCATTCATACATTTCCTGACTTCTGAACGCTTGACTTTGTAACTCTGTCATTTTAGGAGAGCTTACTGAAACATAACAGTAGTCAAAAGTAATTAGCTCAGCAGACAGATTTGAGACTCGTAAAACTCTGTGCAATTAGGCTGAATGACCAGCTGATGCTATCAGTATAAATCTTTTCTACCATATGTGTATACAGGAATGTATATGTATCTATCTACGTGATATATCTCTCAACATTTCTGTCATATGTATGATACATAGATATATAAGTGTATATATAAAGGTGTGAATATATATGTATAAAATTTCAACGTGAACACCAACATACTGTTTATAACTTTAAGCAATAATAAAATGGAAAGAACAATTTCTCCATCTGTGTACATGTATGTATTGAGATTGATTACAAAAAGATCAGTCCTTACTGTGAGGGTAACTGGTTATGAGTCCTTGCCTACTGAAGAAGGCTGAGGTGATGCAGGTAGGCAGGCTCCAGTCTTATGCTCCAGAAGAATCAGAAAATCCCTTGTCAAAAGCCTTGCCCTGCTGCAGTCAGAAGCAGAGCTTGCCCTGACTTCAGGTGTAACCATCAGAAAGGATGTCAATTTATTGTACTGTATGCTGACTTCATTTACTCCAGTAAATCTTACTCCCCTTCACAAATATTAGGGGTTTTGCCCACTACAAATAATAGTAACACTACTAATGGGAACAGTTAACCTCAAAAAGCAGCTTTTTTTTTCTCTCTCTCTCTCTCTCTCTCTCTCTCCCCACTTCCTCATCCCCTCACAAAAGACTGCTTAGTGATGGTCAGCAGTTGCAAATCTCAGGCAGTCTTAAAACCCATTCCTTGAATCAAAGAGTGCTGTGAGATTCTGGATATTCTCCATTATTTAGTTTTGTTCTTCCAAGAGAAGCTTGAGAGAATTCAGATTATAAATTTTTCTCTGACCTACTAAGAGCTAAAATTGCCTTCTGATCCCTCTCTGTATATACTTTTGCAGTGAAGCTTTGAAGCAGCATCTAGTTTGTGCCAAGACATAAACTGTTGCCTTTTCCTTTGCAGCAAAACATTGCAGAGGAGAGAAACCCTTGAAACGATGACATCTTATGTTTGTTTTTCCTTGATTCTGAAAGCCCTCTGGGTAAAAAGCATACAGCCAGTGCCCAAAGAATAGACTGAGATAGAGAGTGGAAAATACATTGCTAAAGGGAAAAATTCCAACCATCATTCCCACATTGGCACGGATATTAAGATCTAACATCTAAACATCCCTCCTTTTTTGATGTTTGTGGTATTTGCTGTTTATAAACATCTTCCAGTTGCTCCTAAGACAAAAAGCGCTCCATGGTACATGTCCTGGCAAGGCTGTAGCAAGAACCTATTTCAAAAAGCCTTTTGAAAACCCTGAGAAAGTAGTGAGAGTTCCTTCCAGTAGCCCACATTTTGTCTTGGAAGAAACCCTTTATTCGGCTGCATGTGGATTTACCACACTGAAGCCCTGTTAAGAGAACTGGTAATAAATGAGGATCATCGCGCTCTCTCCCATGGTCCCAGGCCAGGAAATGAGCTTCCTGCACGTAAGAGGGAGGCACAAACACAGCCCCCACTTGGTAATGTAAATACACCTCTGATTGAGTAATGTGAGGAAGAGGATATCCTGTAGGATTTTTATTTTCAATGGATGTCTTCCCATTTCCTTCTCAAGTCAGATAAGCAAGTTTCTTCTGCCATGTCACTAAGCAAGCAACAAGGGGCAACTTGCCATGAAAATGCATCTTCTCAGTCTCCTTTGGTCCTGGGTCTATTTCCTCAAGAAATACGGGGTATATATTTTTATTTCTCCCTGAATGACCATCTAGGCAGAATGAATGCAATTCAAACTACTTCTCAGTTCAAGTTCCAGCTTCACATGAAGCACATACACAAACATAAGTGATCCCATGCACAGTTTAAAAGCAAATCAGTGTCTTGAGGGTCCACAACGTCATGAACAAGACCAGCAAATTAAGCAGGAGTACCTAAGGAGGCACTTTTGGAAATGTTGATCTCAATTTCTTTGTGCTTCATTTCCTGCTTTTGTATAAGAAATACAAACACGTGCCTTGCCTTGGTATTATAAGAAATGATGTGTCATGCTTGTAAGACTGGATTCAGGCCCTCGGAAGAAAGACAATGGAACATAAGAAATACTATCTTTAGCAGGAACTTATAAGGTACTAGTTTTTAAAAAAATAGTTGAAAAATTATACATGCATTATTCTTTAACAGCATAACAATTTAACACATGCTAATAGATTGTGAAAGTTTAGGGAATTTCTGTATACACAGCTTATGAATGGTCATTACTCTGAAGAACTTGTTGCATAAAAAATCACGTACCTGTCCAGGAGAAGCTGCAGAACATTCAGGAGTCATAAACTAGAAATAACTGTTTTAGCAATATGATAAAAATACTGGGAAAGCTGAAGGAAATGGGAAGCAATGAAGGAGATATCACACTGAGGGGATTTTTTTTTTTTTTTTAATTGCAATAGTATAAGAAATAGTGGGGAGGCTGTTGCACGGTATGTGGGAAAATGAAAGGAAAGATTGAAAAAAGGAGAGAATGAAGGATTTGAAGATCTCAGAAATCTCTTCAAAACTTCAGCTGGCATCTGGAATGATGAAGACACCAGAGAAAATGGCTTATTTTTCTTTTTTTGTGCAAATAAAGTTTGTTTTTGAAGTCTCACTGTCAAACCATGGAGCTCCTTGCTATAACTGTCAGCGGTTTAAAATGTCAAGCAGTGTACTTCTAAGAGTTCAGGGGAGTCTGCTGAAAACACTTTAGGAGACTAGAGTTGGTTTTATTGCCTACAGCCTTGGACGACAGTAGACACAGGGCTTGCACTGTAGCAGTGAATCTAAAGAGCTCACAGAAGCTCACTGGACTCTAATTAGACTCAAGTTTAGGAAACCACAACATCAAATGTTTGAATCCCAAACCAGAAGTTTGGGATTTTTGTAGAGAAAGTCAGTTGGACTAGAGCAGTGGCACAAAGACACACACACACACATATATATATGCAGGGTGGCATTCAGTTTTCTAAACATGATGTCTACAGTCACTTCAGATGCCACAGGGTTTTGCAGCTGTCTGCACAGGGATGACAAATACGATACCAAACCTTCTGGGAGAGCAGCCAGGACACCCCAGAGCATTCCAGGTGGCCCCAAACAACTATGTTTGGCTAACTAAAGCCCAGCCTTCAATATACCTCTTTTTCAGACAGAATATACTTCAATCACAGCATTTGATTTCAGACCATCCTTCCAGCCTTGTCAGCGGAGAAGTGAAGGAGCAGAGAAGCCCCTATGAAGGCAGGGGTCGCAGAGCTGATCCTTGTTCTTCTGCTGGGCATGGCTACATCTGCTTCTCCCCCAAACTTCTGTCCCCACTAAGACAAGATTTGTTTCATAATTCAGGTCACTGGCTACCAGGAGGACAGGAAGATTTTCCAATATATTTGAGGATATGTATAGCAAACAAATCAGCTGTGTATCTTAGGTTCAAGACAGAAGCTGAACAAGGTTTGATTTTTCCTTGCAAAGGATCAAACGGTTTTTCTTTATGTCAGATACTCTGCCTAAACAATCCCTGCCATCTAACAAGTTCAAAGAGGTTTTCAAATGCTACCCTGCAAAACCATCACAGTGTCTTCTACTATTTGCCACCAAAGGGCCACAGACATACCTGCTGATGTTTCTCTGAATTTTTCACTAGTCTTCTTCTTCCGCCATTTCCAAGGTTTAAAGATTTTGCCAATGTTGGAGAGTTTGCCCTTCCTCTTGAAGGGGGGGGTTTGGGATCCTGGGGCTGGTCCATCCGAGTTAGCAATTGAAGCTTTGTCCAAACCGTCAACTGTATAAAGAAAAGAAATAAAAATAACTGAAGGACGGAAAACAAAAGAGTTGTTTACCCAGCAGCTAAACTCCTCCACTACCAGATTGCAAAAGGCTGTGTGTGCATCAGCATGGATTTTTCCTGTTCCAGAAGGTGGACCTGGGCTTCACTGCTTCCCAGCACCTCAACCGTAGCTGTCCAGAACTTGCTTCTCGTGATGCTCATCTGCCGTATTTGCACAAGCCAGTGGTGTACTGTCACTACGGGAGAATTTCTTTGAACATATGTTTGGGTGACTTTTTCCCAGTCCTTGGTGAAGTTGAATAACTAGCTATCACCATACGGAAAACAAAACCCTTGCAATGTGAAAATGTAAACAGTTTCTTCTGGGTAAAAACAAACCCTGAAGATAACTGTTCTGGCAGTGGTTTGGGAACAGGTCTGTTTGATATCCCTGGTAATGAGCCCATCCCAGCACAGCCTGCCATGAGTCAGGTTTCTTATTAACAAAGCATATTTAACAATAAGCTTTTGAACTGGAGCCAAAACTTAAAGAAGGATTTATTTACAGCAAAAACATATTGAATTATATGAAAGCCAACACTTAGCATCAACGGCCAAACTTTGAATCAAATTAAGACTCATCCCACAACATGCTGCAGCATACAGTTAAAATAAACTACCCTGAGAAATCTACCATTATTTATTTCTATTCAAGAATGAAAGTTTCTTAAAGCCTTTCATTTGTAGTCCTGAAAACACTTCTAGTGTGCTGAATTTTACTCCTATGAGCAATGAAGTAACTGCCATTACTTAGAAACACAAAAATTAATCATGGGCTTAACTGTTTGTGGCATATAGGCTCTGTAATTGCTTCCATTCAGCTAAACATTCTAATTATAACCAATTCGGAACAGAGTTGATGCCACTCTGAACAGTAGTAATGATAATCATAGATCATTAAATCAGAAATGCTATTCAAAGAAAGAAATATCAATGTCCCCATTTTACAGATGGAAAATATGGGGAACAGAATTGTTAAGTGCTTAATTTTATGTTTGCCAAATAGCTTCCTGAATCCTGGTCCTGTGTCCTAGCTGCTAAAAAGATACATATTCAGCCACAAAACTTTGTGGTGCAATCTTATTATTTTGTTTCTCGGAAAAATGACATTTAATGAGTCCTATATTCGTCCTAGGCTTTAGATTAATCCAGGATGCTAAAAAAAATAATAAAAAAATCTTTTCTGTGAGAAAGCTGATGTAATGTAAACAGAGTCCAAGAAACTTTATTTCCAATGTTTTGAAATGTAGCACTGGGAAGAAAGATTCATTGTATAACTTCATTGAAGTCTATGAAGTTAAAACTAGTGATAAACTTCCTCACCTCTGTGCCCCAGAGAGCGAGGTGAACCTTAGAGAGATTTAAAATGAGACTGCCTTAAAATGAAGCAGCTGCCCCCCAACACACCCCGAGAAGCCAGGTGAGAGGTGAGGGATGAGAAGATCACCAAAGGCAGTGAGCAGCTCTGCAGAGAGGCACAGGGCAGCACAAGGAGCCCTGTAGGCGTGCCTTGCCTCCAATTAGGGATTGCATTTTTGTCCGGGCTTACAGGCATTGCCTATGGAGTGCAGTCCCCTACGGCATACAGAGGCCTCTGCTGGCAACTGTGGATCTAAGGGAGAATTACAGTTATCTGGAGTGTTTGTACAAAGACAAGAGAGCAAAATTTACCTTTGCAATTCCAGGTGACATAAGAAGGGATCAGGGCCACAGTTTGCAGCCAGGAAAAGCCAGGTAAGGGGTAAGGAAAACACTACCAGAAGCTGGGTAATGCGGCACTGGAACAGGTCCTGGGAGGATTTGAAGGTTCAGCCAGGCAAACCTCCAAAGCTCCTTCTGGGGCTGACCTCCCCTACTGTCAGGAAAAGTCCTGCTCCAAGTAACCTCCCGGGTCCCTCCCGGTCAAGACTCCCATGGCACTGAGGGATGAGGAAACACACGGTTTCTCTGTGAAATCAGCACTAGTAAATTCAAATACTCAGAAGTGAAGTCATGAAGAAAAGAGACCAGGATCTGTTGGCTGTAGAGTTTTGTCCTGGGACAGGAGCCAGGCATTATCTCACTGGCAGAAGCAGTGAGGTATCAGCTCAGTGAAGTGAGAAGCTACCCACCCTTGAGGCAGCAGGACAAAACCTGTACTCTTCTCTCCAGAGGCTCAGAAAGGCTGGGCTACTGGTGTGAAGAGCCTGCATTCTGGTGATAGACAGCATGGTCTTATAAGCACTAGAATGCTGATCCTTTCAAATCCTCCTGAGTCATGGGGTACAGCCTACTGCAGGAGACCACTTTCACAAAAACCTCATCTAGATTTTTTTGCCCTGTCCCTACCAGCAGAAATGGTGGAAGATTAGGGCTCCAATAGCTCCCCACAGAGAAATACAGACTTGTATGGGCCTCTGTTCTGCCCTCTGCTGAAAACTGGTCACTCCAAAGCAATGATATTCATCCTAGCTAACAGAAATCTCTCTGCTTCAAACTGAGCAAATACATGGAATCCATGGTCAATAATTCTATTCAAGAAGATAGAAATGTTTGAAAACAGATGTCAACATTAACTCCTTCTGACAATAAAAGGCAAGGAGTTGATTTACTTAGTGAATTCAACAAGTGTTCAAAATTGGGAACTTACTAATCCACGGACCTTGTACCAATTCCCTCATTTGAAATATGTATTTGAAAAGAAGGAATAAGCATAGCCAGATATCACAGACTAACTTTAGAAATAATCTAAGAAAAAGTAATATGTCTAGAAAAAAGAACTAATATATAGTCAAAAGCACATATATTATGAGTATACATATATGTTCAAAAGCTAGCACATTTTATCAACTAATAAACTATTTAGGAAAAAACACCACAATTTCAGCAATGATATTTCAGAACATTTATGGAAAGAACTTTACAAAAGTTATTACTCCTCTTGTTTGAAACACTCCACAGGAAACCGATGCTTCAGATGCACACTACTTAAGAATAAAGCGGTGTGTTTTTCTCCTCAGAGAACTTATCTACCTTCTATTAATCATTATGAACATTATCCATATTCATCGTGGGGAAAAGAAATATCTTAGCTTTCCGAGGTTTAGAGGAGCTTGCTGATTTGTAATACTCTTCTATTTGTATATGTAGTGTCTTGAATCCTTGTCTTCTTCCCACCGCCTTCAAAAAGCCAGTGAGTCACTTCATTGCCTTCAGTAAACATTGTTAGTAAGTTTGACACTAGGACTTCTGGCTACAGTACCTGCATAGTTCACATGACCATATTCCAGTCCTCTGTCCTAGGCAGAGATTTTCCAGCTGCAGGATCAGCCAGGTGCACGAGAAGGACAAGAAGTGAGGATATGAATCCTGCACATCAATGTCACATGACGAGGAGCTCTTGCTGCAAAAGGCCAGCAACAAGGCTAGCAGAGACACCTCAAAGCTAAATCGTGCCACAGGGGCTGTCAATGAGATGAAATGCACAAAAAGGACAGCCTCTCCTCAAGCTTGTGGGCAGCCAGAGAAGATTAGCTAAGTCTGTGGATGACCCTGACTTTCCTACAAAAGCTTAGAGTTTTGAGCCTGAACATGTCTTATCCCAGGAAGGCTACTTGCAATAAGCAGCACTGATCTCTGTAGCTGCTGAGGAAACGCTTTACTGCTGTGAAGGATCCCCAGAGATGCTGTGTGGCTGAGGCAGGCATGTGAAATCATCACAGTCTTCCCGGGGCATGGTACACTTCAACACTAAAACGTCAGCACTGGCACAGGCCAAGACTTTCTTCAGATAAGAACTTACAACTAACTTTATAAGAGCAAAATGCAACAGAAGAACGACCCAACAGATAATTTCAAGCAAGTCTAATATCAATTCCTGTGAAGTAAAGTGTATTTCTGCTGGCTCCAGGCCTTGTGATCTGGGATGCAGCAACACCACTTTTTAAAAGCTTTGACTTAAAGAAATTAATGATCAAAACAAAAGAAGACTGTATTTATGACATTAGATATTCTGTATTTTTTACTTCTGTGTATTTCCTCTCTTGGCAGTAAAAATGAAAAGCCAGCAGAAGAATCTAACCTGCACTCCCCTATACAACTGAATTAATCCAATCCTGCTGGAGTACCGGTATATATTTAAGGGATTCTTTCTCACATCACAGCTGTTAAGTACAAGATATTACCAGCAGAACATCAAGATCTCTTCTTTCCCCACCATGCTGCACCTCTCATGCTGCAATCCCTTCTCTCACCCACATCAACCGAGGCTCACCCACCTGTACCGCAACTCTGCTCTGGATCCTTGTCATACAGAAAGGTTAAGAGTGGCAAGACAAAGGAAAACTCCTCTTCCTATTGCTAGACAACATAATCAAGAGCCAAAAAGGCACACAGTCAAGTGCCCCACTGGTATCAAGGCACTAAGGCAGCACTGGTGCCTAACACTCTCACTAGCAATAGCTCTCTTGCAGTATCACATCACTCTTAGAGCATGTGAGGAAAACCTTTTCATCCTGTCAGAATACAGGTGACTCAGGGTATTGCCTAACCATGAATGAATTGAGAAATGCAGCACAAGGTGCCTTGGCCCCAGTTCAGAGTTACTCTACATGTGGATTTGGATACAACTTCTGTGCTTATTAACTACCAGTTAGCTAGTGCACTTATTGTTTTCTCTTCCTCTCACTGTATCCTGCTGCCTCGAAGGGATGTGCTGCAAAAGTCATCGTGGTTTATTGAGACCTCAAAATCTCTTCTAACAACAGGATTTTCTATACCACCTTGCCAGAGGGCACAGAGGTGGAAACCACGGGTTTTATGCCAGCAAAATGAACATGTTTTTGCAGCTGCCTATTATCCCCAATTAGCCATAAGTCATCAACTTGCTGTAGAGTATAAGCTGCTTATTCCTTGAGTTTACTGGCAAACTTCAAGACACTGCATGACAAAAGGTCTGACGTAGTCATTAAAAATCAGAAGTCATTCTGACACTATAAATGTCATTTTCAAGACATGTCTCAAATCATTACTTTTCCTGACTCGAACCAGATGGAATTTTGTTTTTTCTTTCTCACAATTTTGTTTTGTGGGTGTTTTTGTTTTGGTTTGGATTTTTGTTATTGTTGGGGTTTTTTATTGACATGGAAGGGAAAAAAAATACAGCTAATCCACGGTGGATAAACTGATAAATGGGAGAGATACAATCTTCCTCCAGGCAGCACAATGAACTGGCATTTGCATGCTTGTGCTTTGCCATACATCTGGAGTTTAACTTTGGAGAAACTCTGTCATGAGCTAATTTACTTGATTGTGTTTTAATTAAGTGAAAGGAAAAAGCCGAAGTTCAAGTGTGGGCGGCAGAGTGGTAGTTTCCATATGGAACTGCCAATATTGCCAAATGTTAATTGGACCTCCTGCTGGCAATGAGCTAAACAGGCTGGGTGGTGGCTACTTCACAGGGATGCTGGCTGCTGCCCTGGAAGAGCCAGAGGGAATCCTCCTAGGATAACCACAGCAGGTATATGGTGGCCTGAATACCTCCAGGTTTCTACAAGGATAAACACACAAATGCCTTTGGGGTTGTTGGAATCACACTTGGATCAGCAGTGCCAAAGTCCAGAAAGGGCTTCAAGTCTGAACCCTGCAACTCCACTGCTTCCACAAGCAAAATGTTACCTTGCTGCAGAAAATCAAACACGGCAAGAGAGGAAAATTCAGCTCAGAAGATCACATTCTGTTCTGCCTGTGATGAGCCCCTGCCTAAGCTCTGCAAAGAGCACAGGTACTGCTACACAGGTACTCCAAAGGAAAAGAGGGAAGCATGTGCTTTCCTGAAAGTGATAGCATGGATGCTCAGGGCTCCACGTTTCAAAGAGCTGTGTGGCTCAGAGGGATGCTCAGCCACACTGTTCTTTTCTGCAGTGTGCAGAAAAGGAACATGATCAAAGTCACAAACAATTATGCATTTATTCTAGATCTCACTTTCTTAGCTGTACACCTGGGATTAACTGGATGAAGGCCTGGAAAAGCTTATTTAGCTATCTGTCTCTTAGAATGACCTACTCCTATAAGACACTGATCCATAGCAAGCAAGCAGGGACCTGACCTGGGTTTCCTACTAATTATACAAGAAACAGGACAAAAACCAGGGTTAACTTTAGGGCTTGACATGTGCTTGCTGCGTCACTGGGGCAAAGCGCAAAAAATGTTGCTTTTCTTTTTTTCCTGGTCACAATAACCACCTCAACTTAAGTGCTGTTGGTTGGTTTGTTAGGTTACAGGCCATCATTACCACAAATTGTCTCTTGCTAGTGCATCCCAAATGCAGATAACACCTTTGTAACATCCAGCTTCAGTGTTGCTTCACATTTTAGTTTTCACTCCCATGGGTTAATTCTACAGAAAAAAAAAAGCAAAGTTATGATAGTGGGACACTCTGTAGACACTAGAAATACCAAAGGAAACAGAGCCACTGTTTCCCCAGCCTCACTAAATTACACATCCCGTGCAGGAACCTCATGGTTCAGAGCTCATCTGCTCCATCTACACTGGCAGCTGAGCTGGGTGTGTTCTTCAGCGCATTGAGCACTGCAGTCAGACCTCTACAGTCACACCACTTCTCTTCTCAACTGTTTCTTATGACAAAACACACCAGGGATTCTCTTAAGGCCTGAAAAAAAAATAAAGATCTGACCCATGCTTGAAATATGCCCACAAACGTGTGTTTGTAAATTAATTATTTACATTTTGGCAACATGCAGTCCTTATTGGAATGGCTACACAGCTTCTTATTCCTCTTCAATAAAATGTTTAACTCCTACACTTCCAGCTTCCTCAAGAAGGAACAAGCAAACGCTCAGCCATCTTCTTACACAGGTTTGAAAGCAATCTAGCTGAAAACCTTCTTGCTACCTCCTCTCTCACCCTGGACACAGCTGGCTCCAACCAGAAGGAAAGGGATCAGAGGTTTAACGCAGGCTGCTTATTCTTTTAACCTCAATGCCAGTACTTGAGAAAAAATCAGCAAATGGAAAGTTTCTAGACAGTTACATTTTCCAGATATATGAAGCATCATATCAAAGGTCAAAGCAACTCCTCCACAAAAAACAGGGGAAAAAAAATCCAGGCACAATAATAGATGTGGGAGGACAGAAAAAACAACAACTAAAAGCAGTGTACATAAAAGAGCAACCAAACTACTTTGAGCAACTGAGCTGCTAATTGAAGATTAATGCTTCTTGTGTCTGAATACTGAGGGATAAATCTCCTTGGAGTACAGTGGTATATATTTCTATTTACATATTATTTTTATTTACATATATTTTCTATGTCTAGTTTCTATTTTTTTTTTGGATGATTTTGTAATTTCACCTAAAAGTAAGCTGCATGTACTCATCTTATTAAATTCTGTATTGGTATTTTAAAACATCACATCTGAAAACCAGAACTGCAAAACTTGAAATACTTCTTTACTGACTTTTTTTGGCGTAGCCTTAATATGGGGGAGAAAAATAACTGTAATAAATTTACGATGAATCATTTTAGCTGCAGGCAAGTGGTAAATCTCCGCAGCAGATATTGGCTAGAAGTGTGAAAATAAACTAAAGCACCTGTGGCCCTTCTCCTGCGTGGTGATAAAGAGGAATTAAAAACAACCACCTTTGCAGTAGTTAATAGGTGTGTTTTACTGATCCTGAGGTAAAACTGGGTGAGGAGAGTCACAGGAAAGCCTCCCCAGCTAGCAGCAATTTACTCTCCATCTGCCCCAAACAGGCCAGGAGCCCCTGATGGCTGGTTTTAGCAGCAGCAGCACCTGCTGAGGCAAGAGAAGGCAGGGAAGGATCCCCAGTGCCAGCTGACTGAGAGGAAAGATGGGGCGGGTATGTCACACCCTCAGGTGGCCCCAGCTACTCACTGTCCACTCTACCTAGCAAAACAGTAAAAGCATGGCCAAACTTCCTCTGGGATGTTTACAGCTCCTGTCCCCTCCATCTCTAAGCAAGCTTAAGGGTCTCACAGGTCTCAGGTGGCTTGCTCCTCTGGAGGTGTACATCATCCCAAAGGAGATGCTGTAGGATGTTAGGAGATTATTCTGCTAACTCACCTACTCTGCATCACTGGATAAAAGACTCAGCTGCTGATCCCTCTCCAATGCCTTTCAGCCCTGCCTCCAATACGCCTGGAAAGAGAGAGGCATTTCCCTGAAGATCTCTGGCTGTGTCCCCAGAAGGCACCAACACTGCAGGCAGAGGCAGCAGGCAGGTACAGCTTTACAGAGATGCTGCCCACACAAGTGGGCTTGCAGACACCTCAGCCTGTGATTTTGCACCACCATAACAGAAACCCTAGATGAACCACCAGCCATGCTGGTGACCATTTGTAAAGCCGCACGTTATCACTGCACTGAAACAAGAGAAAAATAGCCTTTTGTCTGCACTTCTAAAACTGAGTCAGCTCTTACCACTGAGCTGGGGCAGGAACAGAACAGGAGTGAAGGGGAGAGAAGTCTGTGAAGAGAGGGAAGAGGTCTGCCAGGAGCTGATCACCTGAGCTCACTGCCAACAGCTGCGAGAGGGGCTCTGATGCCTTGAACACATCCAGTGCTGAAGCAATGACCACCTGAAATGCTAACATCATCAGCTGTTTTCCTCTTCAGCACAAAAAGTTGGGGAACCCGCTCCAACTCATTCCAGGCCATCCAGTGCCCTTGCCAAACACACTGGCATATTCTGTATGAACATTACACATGTTTTTCCCTTTATTATTACTATATTTAACCAAATATTGCACAATTAACATGTTTATACATCTAAAAGCAGGTCTGCTTTTGTGGGCTCCCATTCCAATGCTTCCCCACTCCTGAGTGCTGTGACAAGGAGTTCACGATCTACGAATAACAGAACATTCACATACCCAAAACCTTAGGAGCAATTTGATCAGTCATGTAATCAAATGCCTGGGACAGGACAGCCCAGAGCTCACTGTGCTGCCTTCAAAGAGCAACATGTTTTTCTGTGCTGGCACCACTTCAACACCTTTTTTTCTAATACAGGAAACAGCATATTGCACTTGTCCAAATGTGTGCAAGTCAGCCTCAAAGCAAATAGTCTCTTTCGTGACCTTGCTGGCCTCAGAACCCTGCCAGGGAGGTCAAGAACACTTTTAAACCCAACCAGCAAATTTCTGATTGTTGCTGTCATTGCAAATATTTGTACAGGCTTTTAGCTCTGCTGTCTTTGTAGAGAGAACTGTGTTTATTTTTAAGTTCAGTTTTTAGCTGCCTTTAAAATTCTCATCTTTGTTGCTAGATACCAGCTTGAATAAACAATAATAGTAAAACTCCAAAATACTCACAACCTATTAATGACTAAACACATTCTTAGTTGAAATACTGATTTGCCAACTCTAAAACTACAGCCTGTAAAAATCATTCATATAATTCTGTATTTATAATATAATAATTCTTCATACAGTCTTAAGTCATCTTCTTTGCTATGAGGAAAAGGGAGTTGCCAAGTTGCAGCTGACTTTTATTCTGCACCATATTTCATTACCCTCTTCATCCCCAGCCACACAGCAAACAGCTGTTTTATTCCCTGTAGCTTGTTCTTTACTAGGGCCCTGGTGGGGAATATCAAGCACAAGCTGACGTATTTGTGAGTCTAGCAGCCCTTCTTTTGCCAGCTTAAACTCGGACACTCAGGGGCATGTTCGTGTCAAAGGACAAGTCTGTGCAACTGTGATGGGATTCAGTTTTACTTTAAAAATCAGTAGGGTCCCTTTCCTACGCAATCAAGAAACAGTAATTCCATCAAGCAAGGTGATGGCACTGTAAATCACTACAGTAGAACCCAATGGAACTGCAGAACCATCTTCATGAAGGTTTGAGGCTATATTCATACATATTTTTTAACTTCAGTCTTTCCATGGAATCAGTGTTTATGGAAATGAGGCGCTGGTAATAAAAAAACCTTTATTTGGAACAAATTACAAATGAGAAAGCTGCTGCCCTTCAGCTCATTGCGCTGGGATGCTGGGCTGGAGCCTGCCCAGCTCACAGTGCACGCAGGGGCTTGTCACTTGTGGAGGTAGGGCTGGAAACCAGGATCACACTTCCCTGTGGGAGAGCCAGCAGCACTCTCCTTTTAGATCCAGGCATCAGCCCAGGACTAACCAGAGCACCAAGTACTCCTGGGAGGGAAAAGGGCTAAAGAAAGGGGCTTGTTGAAGCTTCAGCTGGGGAGATGCCATCTTGTTGTCAGAGAAGGCACTGAGAATATGCTTTGCAGTCCCACAGCAGATTCTTCCCTTAGGGGAAAACATCTACTCTGTAAGAGCATCATCAACATGGCAGACACATAATTGATACCTTCATTTCCCCACTTGCTTGCTCCTGATGTATTTGAGGCCTCCCCTTCTGCTCTGCTCTCTCTTAATAATGAATGACGGCATTATCGCGGTGCTTGAAGAGGGCTGGCCATAGATCAGAACCGCTCTGCTTAAAGAGTGGTATGGACAAACACCAGGAAGACCATTCTTGTTTCAGCTCCAAGTATAAAATGAAAGGCAATAGCTTGAACATCAGATTTCTGGTTTTTTTTATATATATATATATATATATATATATATATATAACCTATCCACAAGCCCTTATGAATCTGTTTGCAGCATGCCACTTTCTAACTTTCTCATTCAGACACTGGCATTTTAAGCAATCATAAAATATATCTTTGCTGTCCGTAGGCTAAAACAAAATGCCAACTTCACCTTTTATGTGACAGTTTAAACTGAACTGCTTTAGCTGGAGTTGGATGAGCATCCCTTGAGCCAGAAAGCAAGGACCAACAGGAAAAACACCAGACCCCATCTCCTCCCCACCAGCACTATACTACCACATGGCCTAACAATAGTCATTCAGTGCTTAGCTTCAGCACACAGAGTTTCAAAGGGCACCAGAGGAAATGCCTGTTTGCCTGTCAGGGGTACCTGAGCCCACCCAGTTACTCCAACATGCATCAATACATTGCTGTATGTGCAGGAAAACCATTCATTTTTCTAAGTGAAATTAGGAGTTAGCAGTCATCATAGCCCGATGAAACATTTTAAGTCTTCCAATTACCATTAAGACGCATTCAGGATGATTGTAAATCAGATAATATATTGATTTATTTACTTTGTACAAACCCTAATACAGACAGCAAGGATAATTTAGCCTATTTTAGCCAGATTCATGCGGACAGAGGTCACTCCAACTGTATGGAATGACACACTTCAATGTATTTTGTATTTTCTTTAAGACAGTCTTTAAACCTTTAAAAAATGTAGCTTTCATTTAAAAATATTTTATTATTCCTTATTTATTTAGAGATAAACCAGGCTACATGACCCTTGAGTAATTACAAGCCAGAATACCAAACACTGACATGAATTACTTAAAAAACTGAGTGAAACAGAAGCTGTTCTCGCAATTATCAGGTTTCTTTAGCTTTATAACTACAAGTGCTATGACACTGTTGATACAGATGAATTGAGCACAAAAGCTTTACTATTTAGCCACGTGCTTAAGAGCGCCATAATAAGACCTTGATTAAAACAAAAGAGGTGGTGCAAAAAAACTCCGAATGTGACTGGCAAGCCCTGGACCTATTGCTAGCAACTCCAAGCAGCACTGGAAATTCCAAATCCTTGTAAATAAAGTATGTACAGCATCAGTCTTCATAAAATTCATCTTTGGCATTATTTAAGCTCTATAAAGCTTTCTTTTTTAAACTACTACCAAATGTTTTCCTAGAGAGGGAACATTATGTGACGGAGTGCTCGCCTGTTACCATGGGTCCCTGGGAAAGCGAGCCATTTCTCAGGAAAGCCCACAGGAATACTTCAGAAATTCCTGCTTGCAATTTCTGCCTGAACTGACTGTTTCTCATCCTGGGCTTTTCTTCAACTCACCCAGCAGCTGATGCACCCAGCAAGGGAGAGAAGGGTCCGTTTATCTGCTCAGTTAACTAACAACAGACACTTAGTTAACGCATGGACAAAATGTCCCACAAAGGAACGAGCAATCACTGTTTCCACTGGTGCTACTTCCACAGGGTCTCACTCTGAAGGCTTGCCCAGAGGTGAGCAGTCCATCCTGGCAGGCAGGGCTTGCTTGGGTCTCTGCTCTTCCCGCCCACAGCCCCTGAAATAACATCGCTGCAGGGATCCCACAGGTGATGGATGATCTTTTCCCCATGCCCAGTGGGAACACTGGAGCCCTGGAATGGCAAGCAGGAGTCAAAGGCAGTCCCTGAGTCGCCCTACAAGGCACAATGACTTCACAGCCATTCCCCAGCGTTACTTTGACTGTGAGGTTTGAAACCTGTCGAGCTCCAATCTCAACTGAAGGAGCACAGGGCCTTCCTGCAACCCCTGGCAATTTACCTCCCTCAGAAAATACCTCCTGAAAAATTCTATGCCATACTGAAAAAAACTGCCTTGTAACTCCACCTCCAGTGAAAAATGCTTCGTACAAGAACAGGTTTTGAAATAGAAAGGTTAATAATTATTCCTTAAAAGAGCACCTTCAAGCAGCTTACAAATAAATGATGGTAACGTTTTTGAACTTAGCAAGAAGCTGTGACATTTTGGAAATGAAAAGAAATTATAAAGAGTTCAGTCATTTTGCTTGCCTTGAAAAAGGTTTACAATTTCCCTTAAACCGCCCTCCCACTCTTGCTAACATTCAAGTACTTGGCACACATATTCAACATTTTTACACCCTGTACTCACTTTTCACCCTAGCTGGATGCTGAACTTTGGGAGAGAGTGGTAATTTTAACGCCAGGAGAGACCCAAAAAGGGACTGGTGCATTACACCACGCAACTCCTTGTCGTGGGCAAGCACTGTCTTTCAAATGCTGTGCTCACAAGACCTATGGTAGATCAGGGAAAAACCTGGAATTGTGATGAAACATAAAAGCCACAATAAGGAAAACAGAAGATTTCTGTATTTAGGAGGAATCTCAATCTGTATCTCAATACAAATAAAGAATGCAAGGAATATATGTAAGCACAGCAGCACAGTCTGACGCAGGTTTAAAAAAAGTTCTAGGAAAGCACCACTAACCTTCACTGAATATTTTCTTGTTCCAGGAGGAACAAAATTAAACTAAATCAAGTGTTAACTGGCTTTTTTTTTTTTTTTTTTTTTTTTTAAATTCCCGCATAGGATCATGAATAACATACTAAACTGAAAAGTACAGAAATGCAAGATATATCCCACTCAGAAGCTTTTTGACAAAAGTTTTGACATTTCACGCATTTATGAATAGTGGTCACTGACGCTACCAGTTCTATGAGTATTTTCACTTAAACCACAACACTTTAGTTTCATATTTGTGAACATGTCCATGGCCCAGACAAGAGGGCTGTATGCAGCCTTGCATTTGAAAGGCTGCCTTTAGTTTTTGGACAGATGTCAGCACGAGGAGGAGCAGCCTGGCCAAGCATCCAGCCGGTGAACCACCGTAAATCAGCCCTCGCCAAATCAGCTCAGCAATGCTGGAGTTGCCAGCTAAAGGAAAGGGTCCATGAATTGTGTCACAGTACCAGGGAAAACAGGATCCTATTTCAGGTAACGCTTGCTCTGAGGAGGATGGAAAACCTTCAGCTATGTCCTCAAAGCTTCCAGTCCAAACTGTTCCATCACCAACACCACCTTCCCACTTCAGTCAGCCTCTCTACTAACTTTAAACTTCTGTCTTTTAAACCACGTGGGAATCAAAGGTTTGAGTGGACTTTTAATTATCTTTCATGCCAACACAGACTTTTAGAGTATAATTGAATTTTGCAGGAAGTTTAGCTTTGAGAAAAGTTAAGGAGAAAAAAGTAATGAATAACAAGAAAAAAAAAAAAAAAAGGATTACTATGGCACACATTTTCTTCACACTCAGAGCAAGACAAAAGTCTGTATTTGCCTAATTTGCTCATATGCTAGGAATACCATGGTTTATCACTAATACTGCACAGTTTTATGCACGGAAAGGGCCAGCATACAGGCTGGGAATGCCCCCTGGCATGTGGAGCTCATGGGGATGCACAGTTCCCTTCCCCAGCAGCGGCAGCACTCTGGGCTCAGCACCTGCTCCCCAGGGAGGCAACTGAGCACAGAAAAACAGACACAAACTATGAAGTGGCTCTTGTTATTCATGCAGAGGGAAGTGCCTCGTTACTAAATACTCTGGAATCCATGGCCCTGCATGCTGGCTTTTAGAAAGGACCTTTGACTCCACATAATATTTTAATAAACCCACCAATTTCATGACTAAAACAAGCCAGAGCATAAAGCCAGGGCTAAAAGCACAGTGCTAGAACACTGCCCTTGGTGTGCTTTAGTCAAGCTGTTGAAAAGAATGTAATCTTAATTTTATATGAAGTCATAGTCTGCGTGTATCTGGATGTTCTTTTTACAAGTACAAAACTCTGCTGGTAGGAACAGGTGAGTAATTAGTGAAAATACTGCAAGGATTGTAACTAAAAAACATTATGTAGGTTTTCGTGCAAGGAAGAGTTCTCACCGCTAATTTCACTGACATACAGTTTAATGCAAGGGGCTCTTTTTTCAGGCAAATACAGAAACAGTGGAGAAAATGCAGGGCTGTACCCACAAAACAGAAGGATCCAATTTACTTCTTAGGGCACCTACTCAGAACTGGGGAGGCCCAGAACAAATCCCTGCTATTGAAGGGACTCTTAATCTACCACATGTCCTAAACCTGCCTTATTCTACCACTGGGGAGCTCTGAAGAGCATTGCTGTATCTCTCACCTTCTCTCATGTACCCTTCCTACGACCGCAAACCATTGCTACTACCAGACTTCTGGCTTCTCTATTTTCATGGACACGACAAATATTTTAAAAAATTGTCAGCTACCTTGAAAATTGCTCTAAGGACATTTACAGCGAAATAATCACATCAATCTTAGTCTGATGCTAAAAACTTTGGTGATTGTATGTGACTCCACACATACGCGCGTCACTCAGTGGGATGTCGCTCGTAATTCCTGGGGTAGGAGAAAAACGCCCCTGCAAACGTGTCACAAAAAGAGCCATCAGTATGGTAACAACAATAAACTAATGGTTGCCCTTCTCACCTAACTTCACAGTAAGATGCCAGACTAAAGAGGGCTACTGGAAGCTCTCATAAAAGACTTCTTATTTTACTACCCATCTCCTTGAAGCCTCATCTCTTGCACCATTTCAGCATTATCCCAGTTTTCCTCCCTCCTCTCTCACCTCAAACACATTCTTTTTTCCCCCTCGCATAAGAAGGACATTTTTTTTCTCAAAACTTTTTGCAATATGTTAAAAAATAAATTAATTTAAAAAAAAAAAAAAAAAGCACCAAAAATGGTAGGTGCAAAGACTGAATTATAAGGAAATATACACAATAAGACAAAAACCTCTCTACATTTGCAAGTTTTCCCTGCATTGACATCTGGACATGTAAGTAATCACTTAAACCAGAAAGAATGGGCTCCATACTGATAGTTTTTAATTAGACTGAAGTGCCTTCTATTTGCTTTCAGGAAATGGCTAATTTAATTAGCAGCTCTGCATTTGTTCTTCCTTTCCTCTCCACTCAGTCTTACATGGAATTCACTGCACAAACAAGAAAAACATCTAAACCGAAAGAAAGAAACCTCTGGGCCCATATATGTATAGAGCATGTATCAACTCTTAGGGGGTTAAGAAAGACTTGACTGTGCCACCAGACACCTCCCTGCTGACATAAGGACACTGGTCTGAGCTCTGCCCTGCTGCTATATACAGGCCCTCAGAGAAAAAAAAAAACAAAAAAACAACAGGTTGCCATACATGCTAACCAGTAGCGTTTCCATCCAGGCACTGTCAGGGTGTAATGATGTTATCTGCTAAACCACCAACAGGCAGGGGCTGAGGAGCCTGCTCCCCTGCAAAAGCTAAAGAAGGAATTAACCACAGCAATGGGATAATTCACTATCTGTCTTCAGCTGATTCCTTCATCACAGTGAACTCACCTAACAAGGATTTTATATAGCAATGCTATTTTGGTTTTTTGGTTCATCTCACCTTCTGGTGATGTTTCCTGCAATGTTTCTCTTCTGTGGTTGAGGAAACCCTGAATGCAATGTAGAATAAGCTATAGAAAGAGAGAGATATGTTTTCTCTACAAACAGATCCCTAAGGACAGCTGGTGGAAAGGTAAAACCACAAAGATCCGTGGCATGACTTCAATCACTTGTGCTCACTTAGGTCCATGCTCTATGCCTTTCAGGCCTGACATACTCCGTCTGCAGCAAGGGGGAGGGGAAACAATATTTAACCATCACACAAGACCCATCTTCAGGACTGATTAATACTCATGGAAGACTTCAGAGCTGGGCAACACAAACCTTTCCAGATCGTGCCAGGGCGATTATCTGTGGCCTTTTTTCTTACATGCTATCAGATCTTGCTGATTTTACACTGAAGCAGCTGGGAAAGGCTCATACCTTAACAGGGCTGAACTGCAGCCACTACAGCCATTGCCAAACTAAAAATTGGTCTATGCAATAGATACAGTGTGCAATGATAGACATCAAATTTTGGGTCCAGTTTCTCCTACTAACTAGAGAAACGTGCAAAGTCCCAAGTTTTTGTTAATGATTTAAAATGTACTGAAAAGAATGCTTAGCTTTTGTATACTTTCTAGTGGCCTAAACCTGTATTCTCAAGGTTTTTTCATCATTCATGGATGTCAGCTAGAAAGGTGCATTCTTTTTTCCTTTTTTTCTCTTTCAAAAATACTTAATCACAGAGATCCAATAGTGACATTAAATACCGTTTTTTCTTTCAACACATTTTTTACTATGCACTTCAAACTAAGCTACAGAGTTTCCAGGTGCATTAGATGTTTCAGAAACACACTGTTCATCTTGCTGGATCTGGCTGAAATATGCTCTCCTCCTCTTCTCCCCCCCTTGCCTCCGGTAGCAATGGGAAAATTAAATCAGCAGGAGGAGAAGTGCAGGGGGAGAGTCAAGAGAGAGGTGTTGCTGCAAGCGTCCAAGAGTCTTGTTTTTTCAGTTTCAGGTTTCTGAGAATTCCCCTAGGCTTTTCCAACACAAACCTTCTTCCTCTTTTCAGAATCATGTTCTCCCTGTAACATGACACAGTTACATGACAGTGGTGCCCAACAAAAACCTTTTCAAGCAGAGTGACAGTCAGGTAATTTCTGCAACGCTTTGTAGTCAGTATCTCTTTCTTTTTCTTGCTGGCTCTTGTTTTGCTACAGTCATTACTTTTTCCTCCAACTAAAGTATATACCATTTCTGCTTTGGTCTTTGTCCAGCTCTAAAGAAACTGACTTCATCCATAGTCTTAGTTGTCTACTTTACTGTTCATTCCCTTCCACAGACTCTCCATTATGTCTCACTTATTTCTTCCATACCCTATTTCTATGCATCAAAAGCAGCAATAGTCAAGCAAAAATAAACAACAGCATTTTTTTTCCAAGAAAAAAAATCTAGTGTCCTCTCATAAGAGTCAGACCAGCCTTCCAGAACTTTCCTTCAAGAATTTAAGCACAGGAACTACCCTGCATTTACTGCAGTTGTTTTGAACCTCGTATGGATTTTTAGCACTAATTTTTAATACCAATATTCTCCATTTTTTATCAATCACTTGAACAATTCATGAGAGTATGAGAATCATGCATGGTGGTAAAATGTGTAAGGCAGGAAAACCACTACACCCTCCTCTGCATCAACATAAAAGAGGCCAGATTTTCAGTGCACTAGAACACTGCTTCACATTTTCAGAACAAGAATATTCTTAGCATTTGTGCCAAAACCAACACTTCTTTCCCCTCAGAAATGCAATAAATCTATAAAACTCCAAGAAACAAATCAGTAATCTTCAGACACATTGAATGAGTTTACAAGGAAGGAAATGCACAGCCAGTTCTGAATTATTAACAATGAAATAAAATACAACACATTATAAATGCATAATTTAAACACATCTAATTTCTTGGCAATGAACTATTTGGGTTTTTTTCTCCTCATAAAGACATCTAGTACCTAAAAATCATTTCCCACCAGCTTAGAGGGACTTTAAGTTGTAACGTGACTCAAATTACTTGATTGTATCCCACTAAATCTCTTTCAAAAGCATGCAATGAAAGTGTCATTTCTTTGTTGATTCATCCAGGATCTTGGGGGGAAAAAAAGGGAGGGAAAAAAAGCCCACAGAGATTAGCTTTCAGCGTGGGTGACTTTAGATTGTTTGTTATGACATAAATGCTTCAGGTAAGTTGATCTCTGGGGCTTATAAGCAAGGAGAGCAACTGGGAGAAGAGTCACAAACTGGACCCTCGCTTACTACTCACATCACATCGTGTTTTTAACTCCGGAAGCTGCTGCTGAGTGAAATTCACTTGTTAGGTGCCCAAGCACTAAAATCCCTTCAGCAGTAGAGGTGAGAGACGTACATGACACACTGAGGCTTTTTCCACGGGCAAACACTGGCTAGGAACATGTATCCTGGGCATCTCACCCCCTACAGGAACTGCAGCTGGGGCTCTCCCATGAACTCCTACTGCTCCAGACATCCACCCAACAATACTTACACTGGGACACGCCAGCAGAGGCTGCAGTCTGCTGAGGATGCAGGCATGGACACTGGCACACGGCACTGCCTTCCCACCTCCTGGTTTGAGAGGGAGGATCACTGGTGCACCTGACTGCAGCACGCTGAGCTGAATGCAAAGCCTGGCTCTTAGAATCACAGAATGTTTGAGGTTGGAAGGGACCTTAGAGATTATCTAGTTCAAACCTCTCTGCCACAGGCAGGGAACCTTCCACATTCTGGATTCCAGGCTCCCACGGCAGTAGTTTGCTCCTTCAATGCACCATCCTCTTCCCTGACAGGCTGCTCCCTCCCATGAGGTTTCCTGGGCATTCAGACCAAATTTCATTCATGACAAATAAATGCTATTTTACTTCGTTGATCTGACCACTAAAGAGAAGCAGGCATCCACATCACTTTCCTTCTCTTCACCTGCACTTGCTCTACGTGCAAGCCGAAGGCATGAAGAGCCAGCCCTGTCTTCTTCCTCAGCAGAAAGGGTCAAGTGGAACAACAATCATTTAAGTGTGCATCAACAATGTTGCAAACCCCAGAAATAAAACCGGGGGTGACAAATCGCCAGTCAAGCGTTCACCTTCTGAGCCGAAGCTTCCGGCAATAAAGAAAAGCTCTTAAGCCTGAAAAAGAGTCCCCATGTGTCTCCAGCTCTTCTCAGCAATGTTTTAAGCTGGAAGTGCAAATTATGATAGCAGTGAAAACATCAAGTTTCATCATATATCACAGTTATTCTAATTGCGCAAATCACTAAGTTAGCTAAAATCAATAAATATTAGAGATTGTTGGTATTTTTTGTGAATTATCTCTAGATCATAAACTACATGACCTGTTTGCATAGATCATGCAATAGCCCAGGCTTTAAAGCCCAGCTAGTATCTAAGGTCTCTGCACCATTCTTGGGCTTTTACTGGGCAACACATTAAAACATTCAGATTGAGAAAATACAAAAAGGATTAAATAACACTGAAATAACTACAGTGTGTCTACCTGATGAGGATCTACTGACAATTTGGGCAGATGGTCAGAGTGAAGACATCTTAAAACACTGATTAAAAAAGCCCATTCCAAGGGGTGAGGAATGCAGTCTGATCTTTGGGAACAGAACCGGTTTTGCAGAACTGGTTTTGCTCATACAGTTTCAAATGTTAGGACAGCTGTATCACAGCCCAACTCTGCTAGGCAAAACGTCATTCTAATTCATATGAAACCAATGCAAGAACCAGAGAAGAAAAAGGCAACACAGACCTTATCTCTCCAGACAAAACTTCATTTTCACAAAGCTATCATTGACACAGTTTTTGTATTAACCCTACTGATGATCTGTCATTCTCATTCTACTTAAATGCAACCTGACAGCATACCCTATACTTCCATACAATGCTGGAGTAGCCACAGATTCTCATTTCTCCCTAGCTTTTTCCCACTTACACTGATTATCACACTTGTACAAAGCAGCAAGAGAACAAAAAGGTAAATAAAACTTTCCCTTTGGATGGAGACTTTATTCCTGAGTGTTCATAAACCAACACAGGGACAGAAGAAATTCATATTCCTTCTCAGCAACCTGGTATCAAGCCTTGCAAAAAACTCAACTCTTAAATCAAATTTCCTAATAATGAGCTGCCATATACCTAACAGAGGTGATTTCATGATCTCTTCTGATTGCTAGTCCAAACCACTATGTGGACTACAAAAGGCAAGGTTAAATTTATTCACATATTGTAATATATTGTACTACTTAGACCCAGGAAAAAACCTCCAAACCCAGAAGAGAGGACGCCCAGCCCTGTTACTGATGTGATTCTGATCAACACAGTGAGAAGAAAAAGCAGTCCATCTTCATACCTTGCATCACCTGGATATCCATGGTGATCTTCTTACCTAGTTCCTACTGAACCATTTCATAAGACACTAGAGGAAATGGCATACTCCAGACCCCACTGTAATTCTACATTTGCCCTAAAATATACTTGACAGTGTAGGGCTTGTAGAGTTCACGTACAAGGGGACGGGGGATATGAATTACTCGGTGTCACTCTTTGATTTTGCTTTAGGGCACAAAAAAAACCTAACAAAAACTGTCCCTCCTTATCTGCCTACTTTCCCTGCCCATGGTTTGTATTCACAGTTCCTTCTGCCTCAGAAGGGACACCAGCAGCCAGCCTCCCTCTCTGGGATCTGCTGGGGGCAAAACAGACCGGAGCTACCACTGCCTGTTATTAGAGTAATTTTATCATCACCTCCTAATACCTCCTTTCTTTATTCCTGTGCCTAGCACTGGCCCTACTTGAAAATCAATCCTTTCATATCAGAAAAAGAACAGGATCAGGAATCTGCCTTGTGCCACCTAGAGAAGACAACACATGAAAAAACTTCTCCATATGGGACTGAATGGCAGCTAGTTGGGGTATTTCTGCATATCAAATATTTTTCTAATCACTGTTACAATTTTGATACAATGGATAGAAATAAGTTCTGGGAGCAGACTGTTTGCTGAAGTATTTTTAAAAAATCCGTCAGTGGTCGACTCAAGGCATTAAGAGCCCTCAGCATTGTGTTTTAAAACAATTAATTCCATGAAAAACAAATTCACACCAGCATCAATTCAGAAGTATTTTTCTGCAATGTTACATTTTTTAAATCTCAAAAAGCATCAGTGTCCAAAATGAATAAGGGCAACTTTAAGGAAAAGCATACAAGGAAAGATGTAAATGTGTAAGTCTTTTCTGTTTTTAAGAGGCTGGACTATGATATAGTGCAAACACTGATGAGGATTTGAGAGCTCTTTGGTTTCCTCCTGGCTATCTTAGGTGCTGTCCTGCTTCCTTGCGGTGAGTTTTCCTGTTTAAACCAAGGAATGAAATAAAAAGGACTGGAAAGCATTTTGAAATCTGTCACAGAAAACACCACCTAAGGACAAGGCCATATGACGAGGCCATATTACTCAGGAGCAGTAAGAAAGCCAAGGAAGAGGATCTAGGAAGGAAGGACAACTGATCCGAGGGGTGGCTGGGATCCAGCGGCATGGCATCAGTTGTCACTGGGGCTTAGCACAGGGGGCTCAGCAGGAAACAAGATCTTCCAGGAGCTTTTCATCTGGGGGAAGTATCGGGGTGGTCATCCGAGAAGACAACCCCCACACAAACATAGGCAAGGAGCAGGGCTCTGCCCCGGGCCCGGCAGCTCTCTCTCCTCATGGCAGATGAGGAAGCTGATGATTAACGCCGCGAACAGGTGATTAGCGGCTACCAAACACCAGCACATGAAGATATCTCAGCCAGCATGCCGGACATGAAAGGTCACCCACCCTGGCAGCTAAACCAGGAGAAATTCTGGTCATCCGTGACGCAGCCTCAGAGGGAGAAGAGGTGAGACACCACCCTGTTGAGCACGACACCTTTGTTTTCACACACACGTGGTCCCTCTGGCGTGGCGGTGTCCTGCGTCCTTATGAGACCCGAGTTCTCGGCCATGCCCTGGGCTGCAGGCTCAGGTTGCAGCCTCCTCTGCAGTGAGGAATCGCTGCAGCTGCGGGGGCACCGCTCTGCTCTGGAGGATCGCAGAGCATGAGGCAGCACGTATATATTCCATACATTTATTCCATTCCCTTCATATTCCATAAACATGCTATACTTAAAAGGGTGCACAGTTTTTTCTCTATAAATAGTGATTTATTCCACATGCTTACATGCAGATCCTCGCCATCAGCACAAATCTGAATCATGGTGCTGGGACTAGAAGTCGCTTCCAGAAGTCGCCATTGCTTTTCAAATTTCAGCTCGAGAAACACAAGCACCAACTTTTAAAAAGGGCTCTTGAAGTTCCCATTAGTAGCAGGCAACTTCATGGCTACCCATTCTGTCTGAAAACACGGGGGTTTTATACCTTTGACTGGGCATCCAAAATGTCCACTCAATCAGCCGGAAGTCTAAGGCAGATTACTTACTTAATTAACCCTAATTCCAGAGCTGTCACAACTGTAGTCCCATCTGACAACACTGGCAGGATGAAGAAAGAGTTTCCCCAAAAGCTGAAAAACTTTGGATAGAGATTTAGCAGCAAAAGAAAACACCTCTACATTGTACTTAAAACTCTTGCATAACTTACAAAAGCATAAAAAAGCAGGGAAAAAAGAATAGGATTCCCAGTCTTATGAGGGTTCAGCCTCAAAGTCCCCAACAAATTTAAATCTCAGAAAAAAAAAAAAAATAAGGAAGATGAGGCTCTCTGCTAAGAACACCCTTTGTGGCTGTCGACAAGTTGTTTGGGGCTCCATGTCAAATGGAAGTTGCCATTTCATCTCAATAGCTCTGCTTTCCACTCTTTCAAGTGCAGCAAACCCTGGAATGACCAGCTGACAGGTGTGTTGGGAGTAGTTCACTACACCTGTAAATGCTTTGAAATGCCTCCCTGTAAAGTGCAATGAGTTTCAAAGTTCTTCCACTTTAGAAAGGAAAAATGCCCAGAGGAGAAAAATCAATTTCCTTTTTAAACCCTTTAAGAATTATTTCTCTGAGGGCTTTTCGCACATTCGGAGTCATACTGGACTGAGTCAGGATGAGAATTTAGGTCTATGGCTGAGCATCTCCATGTCCAACTCCTCAGAAACAGGAGGGCTTGCAACACAACAGTGCCCTCAGTCAGGCTCACAAGTAGCTACTAAGGCAGAGCACTACTGGAATAACTTCTTTTACTAGACAAGTCTTGGAATTTTTCCATGGATAACCATTTAGTTTGTTTACCAACACCTAGAAGTGCTGAGGCAAATATTAGTTTTCCATTTCATTTCAGGATTATGACAAGCTTGCCCAGTTAAGCAGTTACAATTCCTCTGCACGGACACAGGTGAAGCTGCTGTTCCCTTGTCCATGAACAGGAAATCCCATAAAGCCAAGAGAGATGAAAAGCAGCAGTCTGAGAACCATGTTCACTTCTGACCTATGAGAATCATTTCACCGAGTGCCAAGGTCAACAAACAACAAGATCCTACCAGCGACTGCTTTCATCTCATGGGGGGAGCTGGGTGGGAAATGGTTTTCCTGTGCTGTTGAAGTACATTTTCATGCCCTTGAAAAAAACTGTGCGTCTGTAAAAGGATGAAATGCAAGCCAGACAGTTTTGCTCTGTTTCTGCAAAATGTATGCAAGAAGAGTAACTCCTCCCACCCCAGAGTAAACAGCCCTGCAGATCACATCCTTGGCACAGGAGGTGAGCACAGGGGTCTGACCCCCATCTTCAGCTGGCCTCATTGAGCGCCCTGACCGGCGGGACAAGAGTTTCCCAGGACCTTCCCTTTGCAACTTGTTCTACCCCTTCCCATACCCTCTGCTTGTGCTCCACACTCCATGCTGAGCTGCCTGACCTATTCCTAGGAACACTAAAAAGGTCTGTTTTTACTGGAAATTGCATTCTTGACAAGGCATTGCTACTCAAGAAACAACAAAATCTTCTGGCACCTAACTAGATCTGCTTTGAAATGCTGCCTTCCCGATATGCTGATCATGTCTCCGCTCTCTGTTTCTCTGTGCCATGGCTGGTACTGAACTACCAAAGAACAAATCCAAAAGGCAAAAAAACCCACAAAAAACCAACCAACCAAACAAAAAAACCCCAACAAACAAACAAAAAAACCCACCAAAAAACCCCCAATCTGAAAAAAGTGCACAGCTCTGTTGCCCTTTGATAAGCTGTAGATCAGAAAGTAGAAGTGATAGCTTTTGCACACAATGGCTGATAACCCCCAAAAGCACTCAACTCCAGCCAGTAGAAGGGGAGAGAGCACATTAATCAAGTCCTGCCAGGCATGGGAAAATCAGAGAAGAGGAAGGAAAACGAACAAGGACAATATGTGCTCTTCCTTATCTACATATCTATACTGTCTATACCGTCTTCCCAAGCTCCTGTTGTGACTGATGTTTGTTCACATTTTCTAACCATGGCAAATAACAAACAAGCTTTAAAAAAACTATCTAAATGACCAGAAAGCTGTAACCTAGGAGAAGGAGCAAAAGCAGCCTACGGACACCAACCGGGCAACCCAAGACCTGCTTTGCCATGTACCACTCACAGTTACGAGAGATGATTAAAGCCCAGATCCTCTTGTCTAAAACACTTCAACACCCACTCACATGCAGCTGATGGCAAACTCTAGCATGACGGTATTGCTAAAGAAAGTTCCAATGGAGTATGAAAATCTAAAATTCTTCCTCTCTTTATAGGCATGCTAATCCATCTGGTACGAGTCTACATTTGACCAGTCGAGAAGGACTTCTGAATTTTATGATTAGGCCTCAGTCCTGCCCTTAACCCAATCGGAAAGTGACACTAGGACCTGGATCTGTTTAAGTACTTCAACATATATTTACATTTCCAAGAGTAAAAGAGTTTAATTTAAAGGAAATCTTAAACACCGAGCTCTTCAGGACACTGGCTGAGGTCCATCCTGAGTATTGCATTGCGCATGTAATTTATTTCCTCTAAGTCACTCTGTGACTTTCAGGAAAAATCTTTTACTTTAGCTTGCTACATCAAACCATGTTCACTTTACCAGCCTACCCGAAGGCCCCGCGGTGATTGACTAGTGGTGCCCTCCCCTGCACAGAGCCAACAGCTCCCTGAGCCCTGCAGGGGCACAGCAGGGCTCACAGGGCACTCTGAGCCCTCCAGGCTGGCATGGCTGGGAGAAAAGGGAGCGAACAGGCAAGCAACTCCTCACAGCTGCTTTTGTGTGGCTCACTGGGGATCTGAATGCACTATTGATTCCGTAGCACTAAAACAGATTTGTAGCCCCTGCGTGTGCAAGACAGATATCTCCTTCAACTCTAATCTCTAGCAGCTGTCAAAGACTTAAATGGCTTGGAGCTGCCTGGCACGCTGAAATCAACGAAGATTTTAGGCCTGCCTGCCTAAAGGCAACCCACAGAACAGGAACCAGTGGAAGTCATTCTCCTGCCCTGATCACACATGGACAGGGCCTCCCAAGCTTCACAGTGGATTAAGTGTCCAGACCATGTCAGTAAAACAGACTGGAGAAAACAAATGAGTGCACCCCCAAGAATCCATGCCACCCAGAAACCCATTTGCCCCTACGGTTTCTTGTTGAGGATACACGCTCCCAACAATTTCAACAGCGATGAAAGTGCAGTGGAATCACTCTTCTGTGAAACTTCCCAGAGGCGCTACCACTGTCCAGTCATAAACTGCAGTGCTCTTATAATAACTAAAATTTACTTGGCAATATTGAGGCAGCATCATCGTAACTTAGATCTTGAGATACCTGTCTCTTATTGCTCCTGATCAAAAATTTTGATTTCAACCAGGAAAGAATTCAACGGTGACTTTTCTTCTTTGAGGTAAAGCTAGAAATTCAGCCCAATTATTATCCATTATCATCTAGCCAAGAGAACATAGTTATCCTTAGTCAAGATACGGCCCCCTCCCATGGCAAAATGCTCTCACAATAGACTTTTGCACTTAAGAATTTGGTCACGTTTTTGTACAGGAAGTTTAACGAAAATTTTTAACCAGTCCATCTGCTTCCTCACATCTGCTTCCCGATGACTACCTCGAAACAATCCTGACACACTGGCTGCCGGGTGAAACCTTCAACAGGATGGCAACATTTATTGGAAACGGTCCAATTTCTCTTTCATGCAATGTTTGACAGGTGAGAAAATCCTCCAACGTTTTGACTGGGATGGTGTGACTAGGAACATAACAGAGTTTGTCTGAAAATTATGTGTCAATACTAAAACTATTCTCTGAAATGGCCATGAAGGAAAAATAAAATAGGAAAAGAGAAAGTTTGTTGCATTGTCTCCTACTTGATAAAACATTCCCACATTAACAGCAATAAGCAAATTAAGGATAAAGTTCAGCCTTCAGCATTAGAGACCACAATAGGATTTTGTTGTTGTTTTTTTTTTTTTTCCTGGACATAAAGGAAACAGGCGTTGAGGAAAAACAGGCATGTAGGATTTTCGCAGGAAACTTCAAACCTCGCTGAAGTTAATTTAGATTCTACATCCTATTATTGTGGGAAGAGATCCACTCAGTTTTCCAGTAACTAAAACACACCGGGTTATCCTAACGTCTCCAAACAACATTCCCAAGAAGCTCGTACTATCTTACAAAAAGTTGCAAACAGCCAGGACTGCTTTACTTGGGGTGGGGGGGAGGAGGAGAATACGAAACTGTTCCACTCACACGCTATTTATTTATTTTCAACAGCCTGCTTACACATAAAATGTCCCGGAGCTAAAAGCGACCAGCTGGGCGGGTTACTTAGCCGCGCTCCTGGGCGAGGTGCCAGAGCTCCTTCCCTTTCCCTACGAAGGGGAAGCCTTCGTACTTTATTCAGTAACGGGGAAAGAAGGAGCCCCGAGCCGCGGAGGAGGTGGGAGGCACGGCGGAGCCTCTCGCCCCCCGGGGGCCGCCGAGCGGGGCAGTTCGGTGCGGAGAGCGGCCGTCCCTCCCGTTCCGCCGCCTCCGAAGGGACGGGGCAGCGGCGGCGGCCGCGGGACCGCGGACACCGCTTCCCCGGCCCCGGGACCGCGGCTCTCCCGCCCGGCCCCGGCCCGGCCGCGCCGCCTCCGGTACTCACCGTCGGCCGGCTCGGGCAGCGTGGAGACCGAGGTCTGGCCCATGGCTTGGCCGGGAGGCGCTCACGCCGCCCGCGGGGCGCGCAGCCTCCGCCGCGGCTGCTCCCGAGGGGACATCCCGGTGCTGGCCGGGCCCGCGCTCCCCGCCGGCTGGCGGGGGGCGGCCGCTCCGGCTGCGGGCCGGCGGCTGCTGCCTGTCATCCCGCCGAGCTGCCCGGACGCCGCCGCGGCCCCGGCCCCCGGCCCCCGCCCCGCTCCGCCCCGGCCCCGCCTCGGCCCCGCCCGGCGGGGGCTGCGCGCCGGGACCGCACCGGCCCCGCGCGGGGCAGCGCCGGGACCGCAGCGGTCTTTAATAAATTAAAACAAACAAACAAACAAACCAAAAACAAAAACCCACACAAAAACACAAAGAAAGACACCAGTTAGTCCAGACGCGGAGTTATTCCCACCCCTTCTCATGCCCTCTGAAAGTACAGGGGAAACGTGAGGCAGCCGCAGGGAGCGATCCCATCGCCCTGCTTGAGGTGCTTTACTGCTGGGAGCAGTTTTCAGGGCTGCGCCGCGGCCACGAGTGGAAGAGGAGTGCCCGGGGCAGGGCATGGGATCCTGACCAGGCTCGTTTGGCTGTGGCTGTGGTCCGGAAAAGTGCCCGACCCTCGCTGCACACACAGGTACATAATCGAAGACAGGACTACTTTTAGTTTTGAAACAAAGGAAACAGTCAAAGGCAGCGGTATCCAGGCAGCGCTCTGCCGTAACAGGTGACGAGAAGGGACAGAATCAATTATCCAAACTCACGGGGAAAACAGACATTGTTACCACTGGTGAAAAAATAGAGAAAAAAAAAGTCGTCTTCTCCCCCCCTCCCCGCCCCCCCCCCAAAAAAAAAAAAAAAAAACAAAAAAACCCTGAGCATCCAATAGCTATTACTATGCAGTATCTAAGAAGAGAGATGCACACATATCACAGAAGGACACTTGAGGCCCACCTAAAGAACATCTATTAGCAAGACATGGTGAAGTTACCATTTCCCAGTGGTCTGGAAATCCTAGAGGAAAATCCTGCAGGGGTTGAAGTGATGTCTGGCCAGCTGATCTTTGTATGACTTGGCACTTTGGTGGTGTTTCAAGAGTTGGAGAAGTGTGCTAGTGTGGGGCCCATAACAAGGACACAAAAGGAGCACAAGAAGTAGCTGCTGCCTGTGTGGTAGGCAGAAGAATTGTGACTGTCAGCTAATACATGGAGAATACAGCAAATGCTAGTCTTCACCTTTTTTTTTTAATAGAAAATAGGTCCTAGTAATTAGCTCTTTTATTTCCTCATTTTATATGATTATGCATTAAATTGCCAGAGGCTCGAGTGTAATAGACTTCTGCTAGGTACTTGATTTAGTAAGAGAAAAAAAAAGTGACTACAGCACAAAATTAATAAAGCACAAGCAGATGAAGAACTAAATGAAAAGCAGATCAATTGTCCAAGCAGCACTAGCATTTAATGAGGAAGTTTATATTGGTGAGCTGCAGGGAGGCTCTTCAGAGTTTTCATCAGGAATCTAGAGAAGTATTATTTCAAACAGCTTTAAAAAGACTAAATAAATCACCACTGGCAGCAATTTTAGAGAGTAAATATTAACAGAGTGATAATGAGAACAAGGCAGTCACAGAGTTATCTGGATTATTTAATAAACTCAGTTTTTTCAAACAAGTAAGCTTTAATAGGGTCAAAAAGAGGAAAAAAAAGTCAGACTTGCAGGATGGAACAACAGAACCTACATGGCCAAGGAATGTATCTTTGAAAGTCACTCCATATAGGAGCTTGGAAAAATTCAACATGAGCTCCTAGAGAGCTAGTGCTTGTAGAAAAGGGACTAATATGTACATACAGCTGTGCAAGTAGAAAAGGGTAGGAAGAAATTCCATTACATTGCTGTGTTTTCATCAGACAAAAAGTGCTGTCCCATATTCAGTGTTGTTGTCTGTCCATTAAAAAGATGCTGTGTGATGTGAGAGAGCTGGAAAGAGATCCACAAGATAAGATGGAATTCGAAGATAAGTCTCCAACAAAAAGTGAGAAAAAAAGCCACCGCACTTGGGAAAGACAGACATGTTGCATTTTAACTTAACAGTGCCCTTGCAAGGAAAGAGCATTGCAACACTCCTGGATGTTCAAGCACTGAAGGAAGGACTCTTTGTCTGACACCCCCAAATCCAGGTTCCACACAAAGCACAGTGTTGAAGACAACCAAGTGGGGTTTATGCAGAGAACCAGGCTGAATTGTGCAGTGGGAGCCAAGGGCACGGGAGATGGCCTAATGGCCCCGTTGTCAACCCAAGCAGAGGCTTCCAGAAGGGCATCTTGTTGTATAGACAACTTCTGCAATTATTTTCTCAGGACCTTTTTTTTTTTTTTTTTTTTCGCATGCAATTTGGCACGTTCATTTTTCTTACCTTGAAAAATTATTTTTAAAGGGCTTGTTTTGAGAAACTTGAGTTACCTCTTTGGAGTCACTTGTAAACAGGAACATAAAAGTGTTCCTGTCTGCCTCTGGTGAATCTCATTAATTTTATCAAAGGAAATTGTGTTCCCCTCCTGCGTAAAAGCCCAGTTTACAATGCAAAAGTGTATACCATCTGTCTGCAATGAGTCACGTGAAGTAATAAAGTCTTCAAAGTCAATTCTTGAGCTAAATAAATGAAATTCAGTTACCACATCCTTCATGTAATTGAAGTAGTTACGATTTTTTGTTTGTTTGTTTAGTTGTTGTGTTTGTTTCTGTCTTTTTCTTCCTAAGTTAATTGATGGTGGCAACTTTCGTCTCTATGAATGGTAAGGGAAATTGGGCTGCTGAAAGAGATATTACACTTCTCATATGTAGAGCTATATATATGCAATTGCCTCCACACAGAAGGGAATATAACATCCTACTGACATTCACATGTGAGCATCCACACGAAATACCCATATTTAATATTTGGTTGTCTGTAGACTTTCAATCTGCAGTATGATAGAGGTGTTCTCATCTGGGCATTAAATTTCTTGCCATGTTGACAGTCAGCATTTAGAACAGTTGAAAATTTAAGGATATAACAAATGATTCTAGCAGGGATTTGAGATTGCAATTACGTAGATAAAATACACCTTTATTTGGTATATTTGTTTTTTAGGGTGTAGATAATCTCATGATAGCTTAGGCTGTATATTTCACTTTGCTTCTAAACAACTTAGAGAAGAAGACACACAAACCGACTTCCAAGGATTTTGCAGTATTTTAGTCTTCTGGGGTTTCTGGAAACCCACAATTCCAAGCAAAGCAAAAACAGGCAGGGGAAGATTAAAGTGAGAATTTCAAGATTAAAAGTTTCATGACCATTTTATCCAGGGCTAGTCTCATGTTGAAGGAAATTCTGCAAAAAGATGCTAAAATATGTGTGTCTTCCATCAGATGGTGAAGCAGCGGTTCAGCTGATGGGTACAAGAGGTGCCAGTAAGTCATGCCAGACTGTTCTGACACAATAGCATCAATGGGGTTCCTGGAACCTGTGTCCCAGTTAGATTTGAGATTTCAGTGCGAATAATAATGTCTGATTGCTTCATGTTACACACACAGCCCTGCTCTTCTTGCCCAAAGTTACTGTGTTGAGTACCGTAGAGAGTACTCTTAAAAGACATTCTGCCAACCCTCAAGAACTGAAATATTCCACCCAAAGGGAAAAAAATAGCCTCTTCATGAAATTTCAGAAGTGTCAGTAGAACTAGAATGTCTCACTTGTTGAAATGGATGATACGAGATCTCTTCATGGAAGATGATGTAAAACTCCCAAATTTTTCTGAAGTCAGAATGACATAACACACACAATAATCTACCTCACATATGAAAGGGTAAATTCCTTCCCCTCAATAAAACATCCAGGACAGGTCTATTTCAACGTGTTTCCTATACTGGGATGATGGATGGCGATAGATGACTTACAGCTTGTAGGTTGTTGATGCCCAGCCTTTACAGTTCTGTAGGCTCGTGTAAAGAGGCGTTTTAGAAAGGCGAAATTATGTTACTATTCTCTCAGTTACCGAGATTAATTTATGGTCCTAAATGTAACAGAAGCTTTGAGGTGGGTCTATCACATTTAATCCCAGGACTGGCAAACATAACAGGACAAGGCTCTTTTCCAGGTGCTTATTAAGAAAAACCAAGAGGATGGCACTGAGTCCAGAGCTGAAATGATACAAACAGGTAATTTCTTCTGTGGTCCACCCACTCACAACTCCTGCCAGGGTGCAGAACTGCTGGAAGACGAGCAGTACTGGCAGGCTGCAGAGCTGAATGGTACAACAAACAAAGCAAAGATTGTGGCATGGAGCAAACACGAGCTAGGTCGTTTTTTTAGTCACGGTCACAGTAAGGTTTGTCACAATGACATTGAATTTGCACCTGCCAGTAGAGAACCTGCAGTTATTAGGGGAGGGTACCACCGCAGTCTCTTTGTTTGAGACTGAAACATCAGCTGTGGTTGAGCAAAAAGCTAGTTCTGTTTTCTGTGAAATCAAATGCAGTTCTTAAACAGGCACTGTCAAAACCAAATCATAGGCCATATTCATGGATTGTGCAGGTATCATATCAGGAATTTAGGGCCATTTCCTTTTAATAACCAGAGACTTTTCCAATAACCCCAGAATACTGTCTCGTTTAAAACATTTAAAAATATTTTTATGTGTTCTCTTTTTTACTTTTAATGGCTTAGCAATGCTGTGTCTTCACCAGTGTCACCTACCAAGTACATGGAAAGAAAAAAGAACTTGAAACCTTCCTTTAAGAGGAGGCTGTTATTTTTGTGAGTGATCATCACCCGTCTTCCTCCCACAAAAACCCCCATTACATATACTGTCTACGTAGTAGAATGGAAGGCAGCTATGCAGAACTGAGAGGAGCTCCTGTAGTTCAGTCTCTAAACTTGGAAGATGAGGTTTCTGAACTTCGGGTCACAGGAGTTAATATGCAAACAAGGGTTATTCTGATCAAAACACACAGCAGACAGTTTTTGGATGAGATTTGCTTGTTCACATTAAGATTGCACTGGGTGATGGGTAGCAAGGCTGTTACCTATGAAGGATCTGAAGGGCTCAGACTGTTTAGTGTTCAGGTGATCTTGACTCCTGTTTGAATGTCTGTTCTTATTTATCCTTACTAGATCTTTGCAATTAGAAGGAGGAAAAACAGCACAGCTGGTCAAACCCATTCCTGGGGATTTGGCACAGACTGGTTTTCTTTCTGCTCACAAATTATCTCCAAATAGATTCTGCACTTACAAACCTGTTTGCTACTCTAAATTATTCACCATAATGGTTTGCAAACCAGTTTTGAACACTGGAAAGCAGGTAAACAATTCATGGCAACAGGAGTTCAATAATTTATGACCCGGGCTTTGTGCTAGGTGCCTTCAGCTGTGGGCCTCTCTTTGTGCTCTCTGACTCAGGGGTTTTACCTGTGCCTGGAGGAAACCTGCATAAAACCACATCAACATGGTTTTAAATGGTTAGTAATGAATGCTTACGGATCTACTTGTGCGGTTTTATCATCTGATCTGTAGCTTTCTTTCACTGTACCCTTTAACTTAAAATTGCTCTTTCCTATATTAAGTAACTGCTTAGCAAGTTGTTCTGGGAATGACTTCTACAGACTTGAACATTTGCGAGTATGTTGAAAAATCTCCATTGTCATTTTAACAACAGATTGCAGTTTCTGTGATACTGTACACACTGGACTTTTAAATTAATTTACATACTGTATGTGGTTGAAAGGCAGAAAATAGAAAGAAAATGGTCCCAACACAAATATTTAGTGAGTCATGAAGAGCAGATCTCTCCTGTGCATAATCCTCCACTGCAGAAACTGCCCTATGCCCCCACTGCGCTTTCTTCCTACATTTCAATTTCTACATGCTTCATCCCCAGCCCGTTCTGTTCCACAATATCTTTTAAAGGTGTTTCCTTTTCTCTAACGTTCCTTAAAGGCAAATTCTAAAACTTTAAGTCCCTCTGAGATTTTAGACCTTTCCCTCCATTCCACACTTGTTGCTAATGTTTGTTTACTTTGCTTGTGATGATCTGGAGTCAGTTCCCTTGCTTTGCTTCATCAAGCCTGGCCAGTGCAGGAACCTTCATTTTCTCACAGGCTCAGAGTACTTCACTAATTATTTGGAGTACTGTTAGTTTCACATCTATTGTTTTAAAAATTATCAGCTGCCTAAAGACTTCTGATATAGGTAGTAGAAGTGGTGCAGTGCAGATTGTGGAAAACTACTTGTGTAATGTTATGAAAGTTAAAAACGAGAAATTAATCAGGCCCATCTGACACAAGTGGTGGTTTTTTGTTTTTTTTTTTTAATTTGAATTTACTTAAAACTAATATAAGAAATGTGTGCTCTTCAGGCTGAGACTCTTGCCTTCTTTAAGAAGGGCTAAGTAGTGCTCATTTGATGCTGGCAAAAGCTACCTTCTGTTTTACTTTAAAGCATCAAGGGGAGCTGGCATACTGGATCACATTATGTGCCTGAGCCTAAATCAGATATTCCTGAAAAACAGGTGAAGAACCCCCCAGTAGGTGACATGGAATATTGCCCAAAGTCTGTAAGGTCCCACCCCAATGCTTAATAATGCAAATGCCACAGTCCTGGTTTAAATTTTAAACCTTGGATTTTCAAAAACGCTCCTACATGTTTCTGACTGTTAGTTGCAAGAACTCTTGATATTAATGTACTTCATACACGACCATTTCCTTTTTGCTTCACACTGACTCCTGGATCCCAGCACCTCCTCTTGTGTGACAGCACAGTGACAGCACAGGACAGAATTTCCTTTCCAGGCAGAAAGTAACCATCAGACATTTTCCAATCAACAGTGTGTTTGTCACCAGATTTCAATTTTGTCCAGGGTTCCAGATTTATGATGAAAGACGAAAAAAGGACTACATTAGAAACTATAAATAGCATTCTGCCTGTCCTAGTTCAAGCCACTGGGGAAGAAGAAAACAGTGGCGTAACAATGACACGTTGGAGTGTAGAGTTCCTCAATAGTCGGGTTTCTGCCAGGTTTTCAAAGGCTTTAGCTGTGGCTAAAGTTTGTATCGGTAGCCACAATAAACAGAATGAACAGGCCCCCTTACTGATACAAGCTGGCATGTCCCCAGCAGAGAAAATGAAGCAGTGCTGCTAAAGGCACCTGGAGGCCTATTCTTACTGCAGGTCACCACCTTTCCTCTCCCACCTCTTCTCTCAAGGCCCGCTGCACCTTGCATTGTGTTCACCAGAGCAGCACCACAGTACTGGATGTCCCTAATCCATCATTTCAAGGAAAGGCTCCTACCAGCAGGACCAATTCCCCCTGGGCATTTTTTCTCTCTCGCGTCTGGACCTAACAGCAGCCCCTGGCTGCCTTCTGGCTGCTGCAGCAAAGCCCAGCTCTCCAGGAGAACTTCTGTGCTCTCCAGCCTGTCCAGCAGTGTCTCCTCACTTCAAGGAAGGCAGCCATGATACTGATCCAGCTGCACTGACCATTTTCCTCAGAAAAACACAGCTTTCTGCTCGTCAGAGCACGTGTGGTGGTTGCTGGCTGTGGCTTTTCCTCTATGTTTCCAAGCTCCTTAATGAATCTCTGCTTTTTGGCACTGAAGCAAAATAAACACATCATTTTGGATGCCTTTGCCAAAAGTATGTACACTTGGAGCAGGTTTTGAATGGCAGAAAGCAAAAGGTTTAATGAAATGTGCAGGCTGCCTAGTTAGAAGTTCCAAAAGAGCCAGAAAATATGAAACTGAGGGTCACAACAGTATCATCAGCCCCAAAGTTGTTCAGATCCTGTGTATTTTCTGGAACACACGGAGGGGACTTAGCAGTAATGTATCCACTACAGCTCTCAACAGGAGAAAACAGTAATAGGAGGCAGCACAGGAACGCAGGATCACTCTTCAGCATGATGGTTACATGCCTACCTCTTTCCTTTCCCTTTCCCTTTCTTTGTCCATTTTTCTTTTCTGCTTATTAACCAATTCAGTGTAACTAACATAGTACAGCAGAGTTTTGCACTGATGCTTCCTAGCCTAGGTGGAGGGGAGAAGACATCCAACAAAAATTTTGGCAGGCGTATTGAATGAAATTTCTCATTTGCTCAAGCCGGTGGTGCGTGCATACCTTGTGCACTTTGGTCCTTTTCAAGTGCATCAGCCTGCCCAAGACTTCAACAACATCCATTTGCTCTTGCTGACTTGAGTGAGAACTGAGAAAACATTTTGAAAATGTTTGACACCGGTGTTCTTCTAGTTCCTCTCCATTCAATTAGATTTTAGAATGAATTCAAATGTATTGCTGGACTATAATTAGCTCTGAAGGACAGAAGGCCATTGGGGACTGGCTCTTTTCTCTTTAAATGGCCAGCTGTAAAGACACTACCTTGAACAATATCCTGAATGCCAGCAAAGTTTCAAACCTGGGCCCATGCCTGACTAACTGCCAAAAATCAGAATCATCTCTGCCTTTGGCAAATCAAAGTCCTTCCCTATGAAGCTGGTTTACTACAGAAATATCTGGATCAAAATGCGAGTTTCAGCCTTTGGTTTCCTTTCACCGTATGTTTCTACTACTGTGAAAATGTGGACTTTTTTTATCCTACTGGGAAAATGCATTTTTTCCACTCTCCCAAGACTCAAAAATATCTGAAAGATTCTCCCTCCAAGCTGAAGGAAAAGAAGGGGGAAAAACTTCACCTTTTGGCAAAGATACAGATGGAAATTTTTTACTCAAAAGAGGATTTTCAAAATAAAATAAAAGAAGCATGTGAAAACAAGGGGTTATAATGGAAACTATTTTCATAGCCAGCCCTAAAGTAAGCACTGCTGTTCCAGAGACACATGGTACTGATGCAAACATTGGTTTGAGGCCAAAACCCCTAGCATGCTAGTGGAATCCGGAAGCACTACAATATTAAATACACCTCAAAATATATGTCAGACATCTCCCCGTGTCTGTTCCACTTATTCTTCACAGCAAGACACCGTACACTTAGTTCATCAGTGGCTGCAGAGTAACAGAATAAAGAGCTGCTGGTGGATGTTCTTTCCTGCACCACACTTGCCGAACAGTCTTCTGGAAGGCCTGGGCTTATTATTCCCATTTTGCAAATACTGAGCCAATATCCACTTTCCATCTGCAGCACTTACACAGCATCTATTATTATAGCATGTGAGCACCTCTTGCTGGTCCTAGGGAAGTGTTGTTATCCCCAAGGTACCATTTCCACGTTTCATTTGGGGTGATGGGAGGAGGGAGTGTGCTACAAAAGGAGTGAGGGCATCCTGCTCAGCTGCACTCCTCATTGGCAGATTCTTTCTCCTATTCGTTTGCCTGCTTCTTTCAGATGCTACAAAGCAGTTGTCCTGGCCCTGGACAGTTTTCTGTCATGGAAAATCCCCTTTGTCTGCTCTGGTGAGACCCCAGCTGGATTACTGTGACTCACTCAGCACATGAATGACATGGACCTGTTTGAACAAGTCCAGAGCAGGGCCATGTAGATGATTAGAGCCCCTCTCCTGTGAATACAGGCTGAGAGAGCTAGGGTTGTTCAGCCTGGAAAAGAGAAGGTTCAGGGACACCTTATAGCACCTTCCAGTACGTTAAAGGGGACCTACAAAAGAGCTGAGAGGGAACTTTCCACAAGAGTATGTGGAGATGGGGTAAGGGGACAATGGCTTGAATCTGAAAGGAAGTAGGTTTCGATTCCATATCAGGAAGAAATCCTTCATTGTAAGGATGGTGAGACACTGGAACAGGTAGCCCAGAGAGCTGGTACGTGTCCTATCCCTGAAAATATTTAAGGCTGGACAGAGTTCTGAGCAACCTGATCTAGCTGAAGATGGCCCTGCTCATTGCAGGGGGGTTGGACTAGATGACTTTTCAGAGGTCCTTTCCAGTCCAAGGTATTCCATGATTATTTTTGCACCTGCCATGATTATAGCTGTGGTGCTTGGCCTACATCTTTGCTGATCTGTAAGAAAGCCCGCAACCAGTTACAAGTGTCCAAAACAAAGGCATAAAATGAATCTCCTGCTTTTGTGCAGACTGTCTTCCCTGCAGATTTGAGGCTTTCGCTTGCAGTTCTTGGCTCTCAGTGAAATGCACACACTGTCACTTTTCCAAGGAGTAGGGCTGGTGCAGCACCCCCCTTTCTACCTGCATTCCCCAGGGTTTTAACAGGAAAGCGATGTCTCCTCCCTGCTGGCTCTGTCATGGTCTGGATGGCTGCAGAGACACACCAGCACCAGCAGAGCACTGACTGAGGTTGCTTCTTCTCCACCTATGTGCCTGCCCCAGCTCCCCACAACGCCCTTCATGAAGAGGATCCACAGGGGTCACAAAGAGCAGCCAGAGGCAAGCAAGCGAGGCTGGCAGAGCTCACAGCTCCTCACAGATTCACAGCACCTCCAGAACGGGAATGTGTTCTGTGGGCGCTGGCCTTGGTGGCTGTGCAATGTCAGAAAGGTATGACTGGTTCAAAGATACCATCAGATCCAATTTCATGCTAAGGTGCACACCATGCACCTCTCTGCCCTCCCAAGCACTTGTTTGGGGTTTGGTTTTGAACCTTCAGAAGCAGCTGATTGGAGGTAGCTGTCTTTGCCAGAGGTTTTACACACCCCTTGTTCCTAAAGCCATCCTTGATGTTGGGAAACTTATCATCCCTTTTTAACTTCTGTATGACCAAGTGTGCATGGCTGTGCATAGGTAGGGCTGAAAAGGGTTGGCTTTTGCACCCTTTCCAGGGTGCTGTAGCAGAATTCTCATCTGGTAACCTGCTAGCATCTCCCTGGTAAGGGCTGCTTTTAGTGAGACAGAAAGCCTGGGGAGGTTGGCCTCCAGCTCCTCCTGTGTGCGTGGCATTTGGTCTTTACACGGTGATTGTATAAATCAAGTGTCAATCTCTGAGTCTCATTTTGCTATTTAAATCCTCGTGTGTCATTCGCTGACTTGCTGGTGGCCAGGGGAGCCCAGCATGCTTTAACCACGCTAGTGCTGGGGTTCTTTTTTGTCCTGATTTATTTCAGGTTCATTCGGTTGCAAACCCACACATAAGGAAACTAAAACAATTATATTAAATAAGGCAAAAGTGGTTCTTGGGAAAAGTGCTTTTAACAAGATGAAACATCAATATTACACATTTTTCCAATCTGCTTTTTTAATACAGCAGATTGTTAATGCAGCAATGTTAATTTAGTTAGTTCAAATGAAAAAAATTCATTAAATTAAAATTCAGCAACACCAGAGCCAGATGGGCTACAGGGGCAGAAATGCATAGACTTTTAAAGCTACTGTAAATGTAATATTATTGTTTTCTACTACAATCCAATTAAATTGGGCTGACAGAAGAAATGCCCAGGAAGATAGCTTCTCTGTGAGGAAAAATCCATTTAAAAGAAATCGTACATCAGATGTTTTCATGGTTCTGTGGCTCACTGAATTACATCCCAGTACAGAAACAGCAAAGCTGATGTGGGAGAACCAGTAATAAGACCTTTGCTGGTGTGTCACCTACTGGGAGAAAAAGGACTTAATTTCACAGTGCATTTTGCAAGTATTTGACTGTAGAAAACATTAACCCAAGAAGACCCCTTGTGAAAGGAAGAAAATACGCATTTCTGAAAACACGACCTACTTGGGGGGCCCTCGTGGTCCCTTCCATGGTCCCTGGTAGCTCCGGGAGCCAGGAAGCAATGCCCAACTCCCTCTAAAACTTCATGTGGGTGCAAGGCACAGCCCCATGCCATGCAGGAGTGCCTTCATGTGCACTGCAAATAGCTTGTACTGGGCTCTCTGCATGGAAGACAAACGCATTTTGTTGTGGGGTATGACCCACAAAATCGGGCTTGGCATTATTTTCTGTAAAGTCACTTGGGGAACTGTGCTAGATGATGATAAAAAAAAAAAAAGGTACCCTGCATAAGACACCCACACCCACTCCATTTCTCTTTTTAAACAGTTACCCTTTCCAGAATACCTGAGACATTTCCTTGTATGCTAGCTGTGTGCCACAGTAAAAAGCTGTTTCCCCCAAAATCAGTAAGCAGAGGTCTATAAAAAGTCTCACCTACATAGTGATGGAGCAGAACAAGGGGCACCCTGAAGCATTCTCAAGCACAGATCCCACTCACTTAAACTACTAAAATACAACACAAGATGTCTTCACAGTTTCCCATGAACTGCACAGTAATTATGAACCACAACCTTGACTCACACATGGTGATAAAACCCAGTGCCTGTAAATCTGTGAATGTAGCTGGCAGTCATAAAGTAAATTATGTGGAGGTCAGGTCAATGGTCCTTTCTATGTTTATTTCTCTTATTTAATGGTCCATTGCTGGAGACAGACTGAGAACTTTCAGAATGTTTTACAATGTATTTATGCAACCAAGAAGTGTGTCCTGTGCTTTCCATCCCCATTATCCTGACATACTGAACATAAATCAGAGGGCAGTAAGCAGATTAACATCTGAGGAAAGCACAGAGCACTTTTTAGATTTTTTAATAATGTATACAGAGAAAAAACCATCTTCCTTTCTACAGCAGCCCTTAAGAAAGATCACCTTTTGGTTAAGGGACAAATTAGGGCCACCTTCATTTTGTGCAGCTGAATTTCACAAAAGCTCAATGTCCCAGCATGGGACATCTGGATCCAGGCAGACTTCCATTCAATTCAAGACAAAGTGTGGTTAAAATAATATTACATTGTCAGGGGTCAGATCACTGCAGCTCAAGCTAATAAAAGTAAAATTTTTTTAACGTACGGAGACTTAACCCTTGCTCAGCACTCAGTACCCACTCCTGGCCTCACAAGGCAGGTTGTGTTTAAGTAAAATAATTCAAAAAGTGAATGCATTTACAGTTAGGCCTAAATCCATGTATAGATATGTGAAACGGATGCAAGTCACTTGCATGCTGTTCCAGGTAAAAAACCACAAATTTTCCTGTATGGCCAGCATCACTGAAAACCTTCTCAGTGCACGGACAGTTGTGTTAAACCAACCTATTAATCCTACAAAATTTTTAGAAGTCTGAATAGGAGTTCCAGCAGCGGGACAGTTCAAATCTATGGACTGGAAGAGATATAGAAAGGAAAACACAATAAAGATGTCTATTTACCAGTCTAATAGAGAGAGAAAGAAAAAAATCTGCTTTTTAAGGTATTTCATCATTAAACTAGTAGATGAAACACCTCAATAAAACTAGCAGTTTTATTAAACTAGTATGGTGCTAGTAACCTATTCAAATCAGGCATTTCCTTATGATATGATAAATATGAGGTAGTTTTATAAATAATTGGCCCATCAAATTAACTAATATGAGACAACTGGATCCACAATTCATGCAAGGCCTTTTTTGTTTGTAAAAGTTGTCTAGCAACATTGGCTAACTAATGGACCATAACACTTTAGTAAGAAAAACCCATACATTTTCTGAAGTTTTCTTAGGCTTGGGTGTTAATTTTTACACAGAAAGTAATTTGTCTGACTGCAAACTGCTCCAAAGGACATGACATTACGCAGCTCTCAGGTTATTGCTTGCTAAGAGCTGAGTCAGCCTAAAGGACAAAAGACAGCCCAGGATACGGGGGACCTTCTCCACAGACAGAACATTTCCGTGCACACGCCAGGGGTCTGCTGCCAACAGCCCGGCACTGAACTGCCAAAAGGAGCCGTCATTCTGCTCCTCTCTGGGGCTCTTTCACTCAGGTCACTACAACGTGTTTCACTGACAGTGAGTTTTACACCTAATATACTACAAATTTGCTGGTGCAGTCGAGACCTCTAACGCTCGAGCACATGTGCGATGAAGCAGCCACATAGGAGCTCTGGGACTCCTGGTTTTCCCTGGCAAGGCGCTTGATTGGCATTTGTACTGGCTCAAATACCGTGCGAGGACCTGGGCTGTGTATTTTTCACACACACAAAAAAACCTTACCCCCATTATAACTGCTTTCAAGCCCCTGTTAAAGCTGTCCTACCTACATCAGGCTGTGACCTTTTAGAGAAAAGATTTGTCAATATCACTGACAAATTAAAAAATAGGAGAAAAGAAAGCAAACACTGTGTCTTCTTAGGCATAAAATCCATTTCTTCCTGGAAACTTCCAAGTTTTGAGAGTTACAACAAAGTTCCATGTGCTCCACCTTATCCAATTCTCTTTCTTGTGCATTTTATTGACCCTTAGAAAGCTGGCATGTTTTATCACATTAGAATTCAATGTAAGAAACCTGAACACGTGCTCATGCTTCACTGCTCAGTGGTTATTAGAATAATCTGCAGGAAACAACATCACAATAGGGCATTGTTTGTGAATGTGAGCAAAAGGTTACAAGGAAAGCGTGCACGCAGAGCTGACTCCTTGGCTCCCATTCCCTTTGCTATGAGGAATGCACGTGTTGTGTGTGGTGGCTGCTTCCACCACGGTCAGTCTCTTCTGCATCCCAGGGGAGACGAAGGTACAGCAAGAGCGCATTTATCCTGAAAACACGGAGTAGCTGGAGATGTGCTCCGTGGGAGGTGACCAGCTATGGCATAAAGCAAACCTCAGGCTCCTCCTCATTGCAATATTTGAGTACCCCGCAGTACCCAGCAAACAGATCTGCAACAGGCATAATACAGGAATACATTTGTGAGAAATCATTTCCTTTAACCAAAATTTGCTTGAATCCACAAAATCTCAGATCCACAGTCCTCAACGCCCTCCTTCATTGCTGCCCAGCCACAAAGGCACCAGAATGATCTGTACACTGGAGCTTTCCTCCTTGCTAACTAAACATTCCCCTGGGAGTACCACCACAGCTGTGGGCACTGCAGCAATGCCCTGCTAACGCTCACACTGCTGGAGAAATAGTGCCCAGTCCCTTTTGAAGAGTGCCAGAGAGTCATGAAGGCTGTGCTTGTTGAGGAGCCTTTTCAAGTGACGTGGGGCTGTCCAGAGAAGGCACGTTTGGGGAAAAAGAGTATCCTCTCTCCTAATTCCCAAGAGATAAGCTTAGATATCACAGTGCTGGGTAGTGAGGCTGTCTGTCATCTGTGCCACAGGGGCTCTATTTCCAGCCTAAATCCCACACAACACCAACATTTATTTAGATGGAAAGACCCTTTCTGTCCATCCATGTAATAGCTTGGGCAGGACACAGAACAGTTTGGGGGGTGGTTCTTGACTCAGTATTGTTTTCTGCTTGAAGGGATTAATTCCTGCTTCTCTGACTTTCCAGTGACAGAAATAACCTGATCTTTTTGCTGGTATAGTACCAGTATTTGAGGACTTTTATCCTGCCAGCTGGGATTAAGGGTACTGGTGGCATTTTTGCATGGAGAATAAAGTACTGTTAGCACAGTGGCATAGGGCTGGGCTCTTGTTTCTAGTTCTCCTTTCAAAAAAACCCCAAACCCAACAAAACAAAACCAACCAACCAACCAAACAAAACCCCCACAAAAAACAACAACAACAAAAAAACCCCCAACCACCTTCTGCATTTTAAGTAGGTGCAGAGAAGGACAGATGAGGGCCCTCAGCAGCAGGCTGTATTATCATATACACAGTCTATTTAAGGCCTAATGAACTGCTTGTTATTTTAGGCACTGTGGAGTTTGCAGACACTGTCTGCCTCCTCCAATGACAGCATTCACCCTCACCACAACCCACTCTGCTGCTTCCAGCTCTTTTGTCCCAGAAGGCCTCTTCTGGCAGGGGTGCCCTGTGGTGTAGGATCCTTAGCTGCCACACAAAGAATGACATAAAAAACTGAAGGGCATCATGATTTAAAAGACTTGATTAGAAAAAAAAAAGAAAAAAAACCCAAAAAACTATCTCTCTCTCTGGAGTACAAAGGAGAAAGTCACAGCACCTGCACAAAGCAACAGTAGTAAGACTGGAAAGTGTTGCCCTGCAGTTTGAAGAGCAGCAGCAGTAACCTAAAAGCCAGCTTTAGCCAGTGAAACCTCCCTGCTAGTTGTAGCACCCAGGCAGTGTTTAACCATGGTCTTCTCTGCCGCTGTTTAAGAGTTTCAGCTACACTGCCAGGCTGACAGCAGCACTGAGAAACGAGGATGGTGCCTGATTTCAGAGATGTGGAATAATGCCAGAATCTGCCCCTCCATTGGTGTGAGCGGATATAAATGACTTAATTGGTTCTGGCTTACCCCCACCTGCCCCCCTGGCTAGTACTTAGCACCTGAAATGAACATGAGTTAATGCTTTGTACAGGATCTCTGGCTGGTGCTGACTCTGGGGTGATGAGAAAGAATTAAACATCTTTCATTTAACTACCTCTGCACTGAAAAGCAGTATAATGGGCTTCATTTCAACAAGCTTTTCTGGTGCTGAGAAGGCAGGACAGCCAAGGCTTGTGTGTGCCAGAGATGCCGTTCTGTTGTGTCCGACAGGTGGCAATTAAGGCAGAAGCAGCAAGATCCTGCGGTAACAACGCCTTTATTAAAACTGGAAGGAGAAATTCTGAGTGTTGATTAGGAAGCAAGATGCTGGAGGCTTTCTAGCACCTGGGACCCTTCATTTCCAGCCTTCTTAGCAGTCTGTCTGATCTAAGTTGTGCACTATAGTTTTTCACTTGTGCTACTTAAGTCACCTTCCTTTTCCAAATTTGAAATAGATTCAGCATCACCAATGGCCAGTGTTTTAATCTAATACAGATACACCCAGACATGTTAATGTAGACATATATTGTTGTTGCCAACAATATACCTCTACAGAGAGATCTCTGTGATATTTATTAATAAAGGGGAACTAAGAGGTCCAAATTAGTATTTTCCAGTAAGAAACAATGAAACAATATGTAGGATTTTTATAGTTAGAAAACTGCAAAGGAATTTTAGGGTTAGGTGCAAAGGAGATTCAGAATTACAAAATTTTCTTTTACAGTAGTGTGGAGGAATCATCAGAGTGATCACTCTGCAGTGATCAGTATGCATTGTCACAAGGCTTCCTGAACCCTCCTCAGATTTTTGTGTTTCAAGGAAGACATGGGACACCAAAGATTATTTAGCATCCCAGAAGCAGTCACTCCAGTGCTCCAACTAGAGCAAGACAGCACCCTCCAATGTTGCAAATACGTGTAAGAGTGTCTCAGCTCTCTGAGCCAGAGCTCATCAGTTGCACATGTGCTTCCAGCATAACGCTATTATGCCGGTATTTTTGAAAATCACTGCCTCTCAACATGGAGCCTCCCCATATGTAACGATGATCTAATTAGTCTTGTCCCTGATTATATGGCCTTTCCTTTGTCCATACCGAATGCATTCCTTTCTTGCCTAAACATAACTTTTTTCTTGCTAGTCAGTGCCAGTAGCATCATACAGATGGAGCAAAGGACCAGTTCTTGCTGGATACCTCCTGAATCTCACCCGAGTGACAGCAATTCCCAAACCACATTTGTATTTTGAGACATGGCATTTGGGCACAGAAGAACCCATCTGATACACAGCGTATAGGTTATGCATCGCTTTAGTTTCTACAAATCAGAACCAAGTCAAGTATCTTCTCGTGCAGCAAGATAGATGTATGAAATATCTCCCTCAAACCTGTTTTTCCTCCAACCCATGTTAATCGAAATTATTTGTATTCAATCTCTTAATTCTTTCTGGCTCAGTCTCTGTATCATCTGTTTCACATTTTTGCCTGGGACTGATGTCAAACTCACTAGCTAATGCTTATGAGTCTACCTCATTTACTCTTTTTAAAAATTGCTGCAAGGCAGATTAATAATAATTTCTCCTAGAGCATGCAATTCTCTCATAAGGGAGACCAAGGGGTTACATTGTGAACCTTACCTGGTTAACTTCAGAATGTTCCTAAGCCCAGGCAACTCATTGCCTTCCCAGAACACAAACAGAAGGCCGGAAAGCTGTGCCAGCTCCATCTCTGGGCTGCAAAACAAATGTCAGCTCTGTGCCTTCGTGTGGCCAACTGTTTGCAGCTCTTTTGCAGTACTCTCCCTACTCACCACTACTACAGACTAACACACATTGCAGCAGGCTGGGACCTCCCTGCCTCCCTGCCATACTTGCGTCCCTCCTACACATACAGGAAAGACACACCTGGCCCAGCATTCCATCTCTGAGAGCCTCTAAAGCCCTGCAAACTCGCTACAGGCTCCGCGCAGCGGCTGAACGTCGCCCATGCCGGTCAGTCCTCCACACGCTGAGGAGCGCGCCGGGAATCGTCTTTGTTCCTTTGTGTTTGCAACGTCTCTTGACCTGCATAAAGCACGTGATGCAGCCATCCATAAATATCATGAGAACACAGCTTGTTCTATAAATGAACACGTAATGGAATTTGATTTAGTATAATGAAATAGGAGGAAAATATTGGGAGCAAAGTGGAAATGTTGATGTGCTTGAGGATGGTAAATATCTTGGACTAGTCACCTTTAACAGAGCAAAAGCTGAAATAGGTTAGGGGCCACTTCTCAGCTATGGGAATCCTTTCATATCTGTGTAAAGGATTTCTAATTTCTCCCATTTGGGTCCAGCTGATGCTACCAGGGAGTTGGCAAGCAGGCAAAGCATGGAGTATGTGAAAAGTTTCTTTGCTTTAACCCTTAGCTGAGAAGCCCAGTTTGATACAGGTGTTTTCTCATGATTTTGTTTCTGTTCCTACAAACCGAGCTACTGTTAATATCTCCCCTACTCCCTCTTCCAAATAGTACGAGACAGCCAATGGGTGATCCCTGTTGGAAACAATCTAAAACAGCAATGCATACACTGCACTGACTCAGAAGACTCCGACAAACCCTGGATTTGAGCACAGCAACCTACTTTCATGGCATCAGTCGCAGAACTGGAGCTCTGGTGTGCAGTGCATAGCAAGATAAAGGGAAGTACAGAACGTAAGCGCTCCAAATTCCTCTGCAAAGCCACGGGAAAGCTTTATGGTTGCCAAGCTACTAATATCGTCAAAATACTTTTTTTCCTTTTTCATTCTGCCCATAATACATTGTGACTGTGAAAACAGGCAGAAGGAAAAAAATTAAATGAAAAAATAAAAGAAAATAAAAAATAAATAAAATAAATAAAATAAAATAAAATATAAACCCCAGTCATGCAAATTCACACCGAGCATGCAGACCAGCATGAAAATGTGCAAGTGAAGGGGACCACAGGAGCTATGAGGACCAATCCAGCATGGCAGCAGGCAATGATGCTTTGCTGTGGGAAGCACCACTCCTGCATCCTGCAGATACTTAGGTGCTCTCCTGAGAAGCTGTAAAAGGCAAAGCTGTGAAAGACTAGTGTGGCATGCCACAAGCAGAGAAAAGGAAAGCCTGAGGTCATACAACTCAACCCACCATGTGCTGAGAAATTTATTTGTGGCGCTTTTCAGGCCACGCACATCAGCTGTCATGGTGGCAACCCTCTTCTCCATCAGCAGTCTGATCAACTGCGTGAGGTTGCACTTACTGCCTGGGGGGAAAAGCTTAAAGGCAGAGCAGAGGAAAAGGAGATTATGGCAAGAGGCAGCAATGACACAAATATGTAGTTAAATGCTGATCTGAAAAGGATTTTGACTCCTGCCTTCCCCTTGCACACCCTGAGGGTGCTCCTTTGAAACGGACACACAACTTGTCTGCACCTGAAAGATGTACACAAACACTTGGGAGCCAGCTGCTCTACAAGGGGAAAAAAGCTAAATTTGCCCTCAGAATTTCAAATTTTGCTTAAAAAACACCCCAAAGAATTCTAGCTATGGTTGCAAGCAGCAATGAGGGAACTTGGGGCAATCTTGTCCCCAGATTTGCAAGCTGTTCCACAAAGCAGCTAACAGTGCTTCTCTGTCACAACACGCAATGGGACTGCAGGGAGAAGCAGACCTCAAGACTTCACTGAAGCACACACAGCATTACAGTGGAGAAACGCTGCCCTCAGAAAAGTGTTCTTAAACCACAGCTGCACAAACTGCCTCCTTGGCTTAAGTGGCATATCATCGGCTTCTTCACCTGCAGTGCAGAGTAAAGCCGTAGGCAGGCTACCACCTGAGAGAGGAAGGGGACCCCACAATCATCCTTCTTATTCCTCCCTGGGAGAAGATACCATATTGGGAAATAACACTGGCTCTACTCTTTCTCTTCCAGCAGCTCAAAATAAGACTTTAATGGTGCTGAGCACTACGTCTGCTTTGCCAGTTTTATACCTTCCTGCTCCTCTTTGCAGTCAGGCCTCCTGAGATACAGTATAAGAGAATATACATGACACTTGGAGAACTTGAGGGTTTGCAAATGTGAAAGAAACTTGTGTGAAAATGAAGAGTTTTGTGTAGAGCTACTTCATGTCCTCTAGTATTTGAGCTAAAGAATTGTCTTGGGGTGACAATACCCACAGCTAAAACAAGGAACACTGATAGACATTACATTATTTTGAGGACAAGAAAATAATACAAAGCCCTGCTTGTCACCCTTTGATGTTGTTAAGTAAACTGTTCATCTTCAGGGACCTCAAAATCTTGCTCAAGACTTCATCACATTTACTTTTGCCCTAGAACCTCCTGCATGTCGGTAAAAAAAATATTATTTTTTTTCCCCCCACTACCTAGACTGTCTAGCCTCAGGAAGTGCCAAGATGCCCTCGCATGGCAGTGTGTAACGTTCTAAATAAGGCAGGTAATTCATCAGGGTGGATGGCACCTCCAAAACTGTGGGCAGGGGCAGGCTCTGTTTCCATCAGTGAACAGCACAGAGCTGAAAGATCCTCCAGCTCGAGCTAGAACAGCTGCGTCCTGAGCTGGTGCAAGAGCCCGCATCCCATCTAACCCCAGCTGGCTCGCCAGTCGGGCTCCAGCCCCCAGTGCTGATGTGACTGTGCTGTTTAGGGGCTCAGATTGATGTCCGCTGGGCAAAAGGCACCACACCATATCAATGTGCTCAGAGCTGCCTCAAGGACCTCCTGTCACCCCAAGGAGACACAGCCCTCATGGGCTACCAAGGGAGAGAACAAACAAACAAAAACCCCATTGCCGAGTTTTGGAGAAAAACTGAGAAAAACTGACTCTACCACGGCTTCCCACTTCCCCTTCTAACCCCAAAGCCATCGTTGTTCCTAAATTCTGTGGTGCTTTATGCCTCTTGAAGCCACTCATGCCAAAGTAAACAGCTACTTCAACCTCTTGCGGGTGCCTTAAGCCATTTTGTAGGAAATGCATGTTTATGCCTTACAGAAGGCACATAATACATTACAATCACTGTGCTAAGTGATACAAACTGGGGAATTTAAAAGTTACGTTTGGCAACCTGCCCTTACTGTGCTCTAATTATTCCTTAATATCCCAATTTAAGGGCAGCATATTGGCCCCGTTTATAAATTGTCTGGATTTTATGAGTTTGTGTCACAGAATTAACGTTAAACAGTTTTCAGATTCTTTATTGAAAACTGCTGATTGTGTATTGCCTGACAAAGCAAAATGTCTCCATTAGAATAATGATTTATTGTAAATATGGTAGTATTAAAGCTGACTATTCTGGATATTAAAAATGCATGGAAAAAATCCATTGTAAAAAGTGTTATGTGAGCTGTCACAATTTGTCAGTTTAATATTTTTGTCATTTGCATTTCTTTTTAAAATGCCAAGAGCAATTAAACCTTATCTCACCAGTAGAAGTTGCCAAATATCACTTGAAATTAAACCAGAGTAATGTGTCATGGTAGTTATTTTAATAATATTAAACAATAAAAACAGAAACAAAAAAGAGAAGAAAAAGGAGATATACAACAACTACAGCTACAAAAAAAGCAGCTAAAATATATAGCCTGTTTCTGTGATAAAACACAGTCATGAAGTCCATAGGCTTCTTCTGTCAACAAACCATTTTCCCTGACAGTAAGGCCATAGCAAAGTCTTGCTGAACTACGATTTAAATGTCAATAAGCAGCTCCCAGCAGCTCAAATTTTATGCCTGGGATCGCCATATTTTCAGTTCATCTCTCCACATGGTTTCCAGGCAAGCCTCCATAATGAAACACCCCTTGTTTTTTGGACTGACTCAAGCGCCAGTGAGAAAGACAGAAGGGACTTGTGAGTCAGCAGGAGCTGGAGCTAGGACGAATCGATCACAACTTTGTCTCCTGTGGAAATACCAGCTGCTGTCATATTTGTATTGGAACCACATCGTGCACGCCTTCTAGCAATGGTCAAGCCCCAGGTGGAAAAGCTGTTTCTGGGATTGTCTCCCACCGTGCCTGACTCTCTACAGAGGCATAGGGCTGTCTTTATCATTGTCATGAAATATTCTGTTGCTTTTCAGAAACACATTTAAAGGGCATTTCCCATATAGTAAGTTATAAAATAAGCAATCTCTGATAGTTACATTACAGGAAAGGCGTTGCGGAGAAAACCAAGATTAAGCAAATATTTGGCCCTGGCCAATTAATTTTCTCCTAGCCTTTTGCTTTACTTCAAAATTGGACGTTGAGAGGGACCTAATTCTTCACTCAAGTCCACTGTTTGAGCCATATATTTCCTCAATCTATAACCCAATACCTCATGGCTGACAAGTCGGGGTTAAGTCTGTCTCCTCTGGGAGGAAAGCAGACAAATCACCCCTTCTTGTCACCTTTGCAGAAGTCCTTGTGCTGGTGCCACTGCCCCCACGAGGTGCTTGGAGAGGATGCCTGTGCACAAGTATCTGCAAACTACAGGAGCCTCAGTCTCCCCGTAGCTGTAGTAAAGGTGATAGATCTGTTCAAATGGATATGGCTTCTTCCTTCTTCTTGCATCTCCAGCAGTGAATGGGACATCCCTTCTGGTGTCAGGCTGTGCCCAGAGTGGGGCACACTCAGCTCCATGGGTGTAGGATTCCCTTGGGGCCCTCAGGGTTACCCAGCGACTGCCAGCAAGAGTGACTAGAGACAAACTCAGCAGTTTTATTCAGGATTTACTCCTGTCTGCTGGGAGAAGGTTGCTAGGTATTCTTCTAGTTCTAAGCTGCTTATATTTTCCAATTATACTTCAGGAAGAAGTCTCGTAAACGTTTTATGTGAAAATATAAAAAATGCTTAAATAGTGAGATGAAGAGGAAAAAATAGGGAAAGTGAGGATTATTTTGGTGAAATTCCATCCAGTCAACTTTTTGAGCCATGCAAGTCACCCCACAATTAAGCATCACATTTCATAGAAGACTCAGAGACAATGAATGACAATGAAACAGCAACAGACTAAATCCTTGTTCTCAGCCATCAGCTCTTCGGTCATGCTATCTTGTTTCCTCCCCCTGCCCTTCACTTCCAGCACCTTCAGTTTGGGATGTTCAAAGCCCCTGGAACACAGGCTGGTTTTCTTGGAATGATTTGTCCTAGTGCCTCTTAACACAACCTTTCCTTGTCTGGGCCGATTTCTTGTACTGTTCAAATAATTGGCTCCTGCAAGTTTGGTTTCATCCTTGTTAGAAGCATATGGGGAAGTGCTGTCTCTCAAACTTGCATTAGTATTTCTGTACACAACACTTGCTTCTTCACCATAGGGTGGCAGTGATGATCCAGAGTGCAGAATAGGGGTCTGAAGGCAGCTGGCCAAAAATGCCACACAACCAGCAGATGTAAATATAAGGCGTGAACGCGGAACTTGATGGTTTGATGCTTGCCAGCTTTTACCAGAAAAAAAGAATCAGAAATTTTTAGTAAGTAAAATCAGTGTTATACCATCTCTCTAAACCAGCTAGAGTTCATGCTACTTCTCCATAAGAAGCACTGCAGCAACTGCAATCATTGCTTAAAGTATCATGAGTGTGTGTCAGCACAGTGGAACCACAGCATTTCAGGTGAAAGAGAAGCAGGGTGGGTGGACTATCTCCACATTAGGAGATGCCCATCATTTTAGTGCTACGTGGTATTTGGCTCTGGTGCAAGTTTATTTACCCCTAGTGCAAGTTCCTAAATAGTCATTCTATGTGCTATGTGTATAGAGACTCAAAAACAACACGGGAAACAGCAGCATCACAAGGAAGTTTAATCCTCACAGAAATGTTTTCCAAGGACATGGATTTATAAACACACTGTTCCAACTTCTGAGTAAAGGGGCATAGACTATGAATACTATTCTAAAATTACAACAAGAAGAAATTCAACTTTCTAGCAGAAAGTGACCTGTGATACACTAGAGTGCTCACTTCAGCAGGGGGAATGGGTGAAAATAGGAGGCAAATTAGCAGTATAAAGGAGATGCTTATTGCTTTTTATTTTATTGTTCATGAGCAAACCATTTTGAGATCTACAGAACATGGCAAATGGGTCCAATAAAAGAAACATGGCATCATGTCTAGCCCCATTTACACAGGAGTGGGACAGAGAAAGGAGGTGCTGCTGTCCTCTCTAAAAACACCTTCACACTTGGGAGAACATGGACAAAGTACCATCAAAGATCAAAACAGAGCCTGCCAAAGGATGTGACTAACTCTGCTGCTGGAGTTGGAGTTATCTCAAGGGCTCACAAATCCGTGGTGACACTGCCACTGTGTCACCATTACAAGTGGTTTTGTGTTAATGGGTTTCCAAATTCATAGGGACAATCCAGACCAGCTTAAGCCTTAGATGGCCAAAGAATTTCAGAGCCCTTTATGGGCAACAAATGAACCTTACAACTCACTGAGATTGTTATCTAGCCTAGTTCTGCGCACAGATCAGCTCAGCTACATAAGAGGTTTTTGAACACTAAGAATTGATGAGAAGTCAGGATGATAAACTGAAATCCTCCTCTCAATTTTGTTCTTCTGCCTGTTTGTGGGGTTTTTTTTTTCTCCTCTGTGTTTTAGAAAGATGCACCCTCTTTGCCTCGAAATCAGGCAAGACATAACAAAGTATCTGTAAAGTCAAATCCTCAACCAGCATTCAATCCCAGCAGTCTTATATTTAGAGAACGCTAAATAAGTCCTATTGACTTACAGAAAGACAAAAATGACCAGTTACTTCAAAAGCAAGGGAATTTCCATTTGCAAACAGTTTCCTGTGTCTCTTACCCTTCCTGAGAACCATCACGTCATGCAGAAGGCTAAACTGACCACTTGCAGCACTCCTCATCCCACAGCATTTCAGGCTTCAAGTTAAAGTCTCATCTCAGTGGAAAGCTCTAAGTTTCACTGTAGGTCAAATATAGATGTTGCTACTGGATATTCCTCAGAGAGAGGCTATACAACAGACAAGCCCTCCAGTCCCTGTAAAGCGCATTTTCTACTTGAAGGCACAGCCTGCAGCCACAGCTGCAGAACCTACATAATTCAGGGTAACAATTAACCACAGCTAGCTCATTACTGCTGAAATAATACTCCAAGTGCAAAGAAGTCATACAAATCCCCAAGAAACATGAAACAAGGCCTCCTGGTTTTGTTCATTACTAGTATGGTATGCGTGACACAGGACCTCACTACAGTGCCATTCACCCCCATGAGATTCTCCCCCCAAGCCCTTGGCACGTCACACTGGCATTCTTCTTGGTAAGAATGAGTGTGTAAGATTTGTCTGCTTTAAGGTGAGATGCCTGTCCAAGCAGGACACAGCTGACTAGGAGCTCTGGGGAAAGACACGCTGCTGATCTCACCCCTTAAAGGAAATGCATCACTTGGGAGCACTTCTGTTTCCACAGCTTCTTTCTTCCTGCTACTGCAAGTTTCTTGGCGCTTTTATATTTGCTTTCCCCACCCCTCGTCCCCCCCGAGTTATTTCCAAGCCTTCTTATTTTTTAAAAATGAGTTTTGTTACACCACTGCCTGTCTCCAGGCTTGATGTGTTGGGTCCAAAGTAGATGTGTGCAGCAAAGCTGGAGCCCAGGACCTGCCAGTGGAGGCTGCTGGCTGCTGTCCCCTGCCCAGAGCAGCAGGCAGCCTTGCAGCTGAATACCTGCAGACAGCCTGTCACAAACAGCTGATGCCAAAATAGGCAAAAAATACAGCTAGAACTGTCCTGTTGTGCCCTACACAGATGGATGAATATTTTATTGTTATTCCAGGAAAGGCTTTTAAAAGAACACACGAGACAACAATTACGCGCAGTTGTCTCGGTACACAGAATAAAAATAAGAGCAATCTAACACTTAAAGGAAAGGACTTTTAAAACAAAAACATTGTTTCTAAACCCCACACAATGGCATCAACCATAACAGCTAAAAGTGTACACAGGTGACTTATTAGCAACACTGATCTTTTAAAATGACAGTTTTGGCCAGAAAACAATTTTAATGATGACAGAGGAGAAGAGTGATGAATTGCAGAGGTATTTCTGTTATGCGGAGCAGAAGATGGAGTTTTGCCCAGCAATTATCCACGGTCTGACTTTGAAAGTCTCTTCGGCGGCATGATGAGTTTAATAACAGAGGCCCGATTCACTGACACTGATACCAAATTGTTATTTCTGACACTCAGTAGCTAAAACACGCAGCTTTGCAAATATTCTGCAGTTCTGTATTGTCAGAAATAGCATCTCTCCACGAATAATTCGGGCAGGTTTCCAGTTTATGTGCATTAATGTGTTTACATTTTAGTTGGCAGACTGCTAAAGAACAAATTAATCAGTCAGTTGGGCTCAGGGATGCAAATAATCCTGCTGCTCTCTGATCTCAGAAGCACCCAGATGGGTTTTCAGAGGTGCTCTCCCACCCCTGGAGATGCCAGAGGGACAGGCCAGAGGTGTTCAGCTGCACAGTCCCCACACTGGCATCCCAAGTAGGGATCATGAGCCCTAAACATTCCTCTACAGACCTGGCTGTGTCCGAGCACCCTGCAGGCTCTTTGGAAATGGATGTACTCCCTACACCACTGGAAGTGCGGAAGAGGCTGGACTGTCAGAAGAGCTGCCTGGAGAAGGGAGCGTGTCCATACCCCACGTATGACACTGAAGCCTGCTGGGGATTTGGGGCAAGCTGACCACAGGCAGCAGGATGATCACTGGCAACCATGAAAGAAACTGGATCACAGCCTTACCCTCTGCCATGATGTCTTCAATATGGCTTAACTTTGTTGTTGAGTTGGTTTGGGGCTTCCCCCCCCCCTTTTTTTTTTTTACAATTATATTTTAGTTATTGTTTGGACGAATTATTTTAACCAATTTCAATGGTATATAGGTTGTTTTCTAAGAATGGAAAGCATCAGTCACTGTTTCTGCATGAGAAAAGAAAAAATATCTGGAGTTATTCAGCAAACTAATGTTATAAGAAGCTTTGAGAATAGCTGGTAAGTTGTGCAGACATCAAGCCTTACTTGTTTTAACTTTTTTGCAGATAGCAACCAAACTGGATTCTTCCTTAGCAAAAAAAAACCCAAAAACCACCAAACCCCAAACAAAACTTTTAAAACCCACACATAGGAAAATCTGTTTCTATGGTTTTCAGACACTAGCTTCCCTCTTCATCCCCCCAAAACTGGAAACTGGCCTTTAAAATAAATGTGACTCATTCCAGGACAGATTCTTATAGCTGGATTAAAGTGGTAGTTCCATCAAGACTGCAATAGTATTAGCTGTTGATGCTGAAGAGTGTAAAAACCTGGAGGAATTAGCAGCTCTGCCTGCCAGGGTATCTCTTGCCCACAGGCATTCTGTGTTAGAGAGCAGGAATCCTTCTCCTCCAGCAGAAAATTCTGCCTTGTCATGCAATATCAAACACAAGTCATTATCATTTATTATGTTAAGGCTTCTTAAAAGCTAGCCAAAGCATCAAGTGCAAAGAATATTGCTTATCTTATTTATTTCCAAAACTGAACATTTTACTAGGACCATGACAGGTTTTTTAAATGCTGGCAATGTAATTTTCCACGATATTACATTTTAAATTCTAGAAAAACTTTTTTTTTCTGGGGGGGGTGGGTCTTGGACTTTATAGAAATAAAGGCAGCAAGACCTTTTTATCTGTTTGTCACAGAAGTTGATAATGATACATGTGAGATGAGAATGACATGGACAGCTTAGCAGACACAAGCAAGAGTTTTGCTTCTACTAATTAAAAAAAAAAAAATTAAAAAAAAAAAAAAAAATCAAATCAAACACCCACAATGCCCTGAAAATCACTGAAACCTACCGCAGAATAATCTTTGCCACACACTGTCGAGGTGATTGTCACTTTTAAGGTCAACATTAGACAAATCTGATGATCTGAGCAGGTTTCAAAGGGCACTGAAGCTACTGCAGATTGCGTCTCCTAAGATGTATCGCACTAGTACCAATAAATCTGTGAGATCTCCACATGTTCAAGTTTCACAGCAGTCAAAGTAGCATGCAAAATACCTGTCCCAAAAAGCTCTCTTTTTTCTCTGCCTTGTGATAGAGGGTAATGCAAAAGGGAAAGGCAAATAATGCGTTTCATCACCGATGTAGTGATGTGTGCGCCTCCTTAGAAACCGTGAAGTGCATTATTTGGGATGAAAATGCATGATCTAAAGTTGGAACATCAAAGAAAATAAAAAGTGCAAATATATTCAGTATTTTATGCACTAAATATGAAAGAGATTAAGGCATTACACAGAGAAAACAGAGCCAGCTTAAAATAAGATGGGAGCTAACCATTTTCTACTTTTTATTAGCTTTATTAGTTACCTATCCACACCTATTTCAAACTGTGAGAGATATTTCTCTCTGAAGTACACGCATTTTCCCTTCCTGCCACATTTCCTGCATATAGCTGCTGAAATAACACTGAATACCTTAAAAAGGCAGATCCTACATTACAGTTTAAGTTCACATTTCCAGGAAACAGACTTACAGCAGAAAAAAAACCAGACTGTTAAGGGGTTAACAACTTAAGTGTGTCACATTTTAGACATCAAAATTTGCTTTAATAAAGGGCATTTAAAAGGAAGAAGCCACAGAGGCTAAAGAAACAAATCTCCTGCAGCAAGAGAGAGACGATACAAACGAACCCCGTAGCTCCACTAAGAATGAAGATCTGTTTTATTTCACTTACCGGTATTATCCATTATTCCCTCTCGGTATTCAAAAAGCACAGTTCCCCAGAAAAGCAGCCGGAACGGTCTCAGGCTCGCTAATGAAGCTGGCTGCCCTTCTCCTGGTTATTAGACCTTGCTGGCAGTCAGAGCATACTTCATGTACTGACTGCAGTAGACATCACCAGGAAATTTATATCTCCGAGGATGACAAACAGCCATTAGCTCCATTATAGGCTGATTAAGATTGTGTGAGCCTATCAAGTAGATACTTAAATCCCCCTGGGTTTTACAGCTATGGGGGGAAAACAAAAGAACTCCTAGCCTATAATACTGAATATTTCTTTCTGAAAAGTAAAAGTAATGCTGATGAGGAGAGGCTTAATGGGTAGGAAGGTAAAACCTTAAATACAAAAGGGATATATTACCGAGCAAAGGGCTGTTATTTATCGGTGACGCAACAACAAAAGTTTTAGGGAGAAAAAAAAAGGGGGAGGAATCTGTGGCTGAGAAGGTGTTAGGTTGAACTACATTTTGCAGCCATTAGCTTTGGCTGTGCTTAAATCCTGCAAGTTCTGCACCTGATGTTCTCTACATCAGGTGTTCTCCTTTTTGTGAGAAACACAGTAGATGTACTTATCTGTGAATGCATATCAATATATTAATTGCCTGCAAACATACATTATTACAGTGATCATAGCTGAATGTAAGGAAAGGGTGAAAAGCAACTACAGGGCTTTACTTATTTTGAAGTCAAAGTAAAAAATGCTGGATGCTGGAGAGATTGGGTTAAAAAAAATCAGAGTGACATGCTGAAATGAAGAGGTATTAATTCTGAATTTTCCGTATCACTTGAGACTCTGAAGCACAGGCTTTTCCCCCACAGTAGTAAACAAACAAACTCAGTATAGACTCATAAAAATTTCCTTGTACCGGGATATTAGGGTTCCATCCCCCATTTTGGCACTGATTTGCTATGTAACCCTAAACCAGGCATTTTGTGCCACAGTGTTTGCTCAGTGGTGGCAGGTGCACCATTACACACATGGCCTTTGGTAAAAGCAAATGTCACAAAGTACTGACAGTACATAAATGCTGCACAGTATTTTCTCAGTATTTGTACCTTCCCTTAGATAGTTCACTCCAATCCTCTTTATTGTAATGGAGAAGGAATACAGCTTTTTTATGTCTCCATTATATTGACCCTCTGCCTCACAGCATCACGTGAGCAACAAAATATATTTTCAATTCATCACCCCTTCAATGTCCTTTTGATCTTATTTGTCTCTTTTAAATTTTAAATAAAAAGACGATTGCAGCACTGATCTATTTGCACTGATTAAGAAGTGGAAAGAATCAATGACTGAGAGCTAAAGTCATCAGCAAGAATGGAAAATATCTAGGGCATTCTGGATATATTTTGTATTTTCAGAAAGGAAACGCTTGGAGGGCTAAGGAGAGACTAAAGATTAGAGATCTGTCACACTTCATAATAAGCTTCTATTTATAAGTGGCTTATGAAGAGCTTATAAAAAATAGAAGTTAGCATAAGCATGTTGCATTAGCGCATGTCACAGATACCACACTAGTACAAAGGGTTAAAGATGACCAACAAGGAGCTTATTCATTTGCTAGATCCTGTATCAGATCATGACAATTGATTCATGTGCCAGTTTGGGTAATTGGTTAAAGCACATTTGGTGAAATCTAGTTGCAGAGGAGCACTAAACTGGAGGCTGTGCGATGGCCATCTGATAAAGGCAATCACTTTTCTCCAGCTCTTCCGTGGGAGAGAGCTGCCTGGAGAATGCTGGGCTCCTGCAGGAAAGAGAAAAAGCTCAGGCTCTTGGTGTGTCTTTAAAGCTGCACGTGTCCTGGAGAGAGCTGGGGGATGTATGGCAGTGCTGGCAGACTGCTCAGGAGAGAAGGGCAGAGGATTGTGCCTTTGTGTGAGGATGCTACCGCTCTACTATGGAGCCAACCAAGGGACAAGCAGGCTGCCTGTGTGAAAAGAAGAGACGGCCTGGTTTTGAGATGGGGCTCTGCAGAGCTGCAAATCCTACCAGTGTCTGAGCTCAAACAGCACTGAGGGATGGAGACAAAGCCGCTGCAGGGCAGAAGGACAGATATCTTAAATCCCACCAAGTATGCAAATGTCTTGTGCTGACTAGAAGTAAGAGAGATTGGTTTTGAATCCAACTTGGTTGCTTCGAGCTTCACTGGAAGCTGCAAATGGGGAGCACCGCACCAGGCAATAGTGCAGCTGTAGGAAACCAGTCCTGACCCTTGTGGCTAGGGAATACAGGAGAGCAATTCCCCCGGCCAGAGACCCCAAGAGAAGGTGCAAAGGTGCACCTACATAGACCTCAGGGAAGTGAAGAGCTCCAGACAGTGACTATTTCTATGTGCAGAGCAGCCCTAGTGTGCGTGCCGTGGCTGAACCTCAGCGGCGGGGCAGGTGGGCTTCACGGTGTCCTTCAGGGCGCTGGTCCCCCAGTCACACCGATGAGAAGACCTACAGGAGCACACCACAGCTCCCCTCCTGCCCACATGCACAGGTTTCCTTCCAAGGATGCCCTGGAAGAGGCTTATGTGTACCCAGGTCCCTGCCTGACATGTAATTGAGACTCACAGCTTCAAGTCAGATAACTAGAGTATGGGAAATCCCAACTGCAACAGCTTGATAAGCGTTGAGTTTGGTGCTCCATCGTGCCTGTGTGACAGGAACTGTTAATGAAATTAGCTGTTATGGGAATTTATGAACTCTCGAAAGCTAACTATAAATGAAAATTTCATACAACGTCAGATGTAAATCTCCTCCATTTGAACAGAAAGTATCGCACCAGAAGCTTCAAAAAAGAGAAAGCTTTACAAAATATGTGAATTTGGGTGGATTTTTTTTTTAATTGTAGGTAATTAGATTATTGCATAGACATCAACAGATGTGTACGATCAGATGCCGTTCTTACAGGATTAAAGCAACGTTGGCCTGACTGAACGTGGGGAAAGATACAGGTAATAGATGGAATTCAATGGAGACTGTGACTGTTATTTAGAAGTAAATATACATACATTGCAGGCATACATTTACTTAATTTGTGAGTACAGAGCAACCCCATCACAATACAGAGTTGCATGACACCAAAATGACTCAGTGTTTTCAAGGACAATTTTAGGTAAGGGCTAAGAAGATCAGATCTGCACAGGTGCAAAGCTCTCTGTTCATTTGCAAAAATCTCATACTCCATCACACTGCATCCTGGTTTTCTTCACCTACGAGGTGGTCCTGTCTAACAATCCATTTCAGCCATAGGCACTGAAGACCTGGGCTCAGTTCCTTCTTCATCCTGATTTTGTGCAGGCTTCTCCAACATCTGACCTAGGGATGGCTTGTACCGTGCTCGCTTCCCACACCTCAGCTGTGTGAGGATAAACACACTGGAGGTTGTGTGAGACCCCAGAGCAGAGCCAGGAGCCAATGAAGTCACAAACCCAGATAATCAGGGCCAACCCCTGGAGAAGAAAGCATTACAGGGTACATTAGTAGCGCTGCTAATTCCACAGAACCCTAACGATCCAATATACCTGATGTACACAGCCTGCTGCAGCAATGACATTTCACTCCCAGGAAAATCAATGAGGATTCACAGAGGCACAGAAATCTGCCCAGGTAAGCAGCAAATAGAGAAATCAGGGTAAACAGAGACCTCAGTGCCCAGCCATCAAAAACACTTAGAGTTGACAAACCTGCAGAATCGATGGACAGCTTCAGCTGTGGTACTTCCAATCATGACAAAGTTGCCTGAGAACACATTTAGAAAATGTGAAATCTGGCTCTGTTCAGTGCACATTTGTCACTGCAAAGATCTGATTCTGTAAGATGCCATTTCGGGCAAAATGTTTCACTTCCCTTTCACTGTGTCTGTTTCCTCCCACACAGAAATCATCAGGCAGGTGTCTCTGGGATAAACTATACTTGTTTTTAGATGCTGTGGGTTTGAATACTCATCATCAATACTCTAAAATAGACAACTTCATGTGATTCTTGTAAGTATCCACCATATCCCAGGGCAACGACTGTGCTGAGAACAAGGGATCTGTAGCCCCTAGAAGGTATTTCCTTCTCTGAACTGCCTTTCCAACCACCAATGGTGAGGTGGTTTCACTGGGAGGGAAGAGAGGACACTGTGAGAAGGTATGGGAACGACAGCAAAAGATCTGCCCTCTGCTACAGACATATCCCAGTATTTCAGTCAGTATCAAAGACTGCTGCTTGTTACAAAGTGGCTCTGGTGCTCATGAACTGCACCAAAATCTGGAATTAGTAACACATCTATAAATGCAAAGTTACTAGATACACATCCTTCAGGCTTTATGTATATGAAAGCCATCTCTGGCACGTTCTTGAAAATTGCTAGGCAAAAGGGAAAACCTCTTGAGGATGTGCAGGGCAGTATGCATGGAACAGGCTCCCCTGGGTAAAGACTGAGGATCTGGAAAAGTGCAGAAACAACCACCAGCAGAAACCTTCCCTAAGCCTCACTAACAATTCCCAGCGTTGTTGGGAAGAGGTTTTGCCAAATGCCTTTTTCCCGCCTTACACAGGCAGAAGAGTTTGAGAGCAGGACAGTTACAAGGATGCTCTTTTCTTGGGAAGAAGCTCTGTTTCAGCCTGGAAATATTGTTAACACACAGCTGTAAGTGCAGAGAGTGCTTTGTTTTGCTGAGAAAACAGCAGGAGTCTCTTGTTCCCCGGGAAGACTTTATCCTTGAACAGCCTGGGCAGATGCAGTGGTTCTGACTCTTGCTGAAAGCTGCAAGGGGAGAAGCAACACCTCTGAAGTCAACAGATTTAAACTGAGAAAACAAGGAGAGAGTGGGATCCAGACAGCGATATGGGGTCACTGTAGGTGGAGAGTTTCACAGCACAGATGGGTTTTCAGAGGGAGCAGGAAGGGGCTGAGCGTATGTTGAGCTCGATGGAGAGAGGGTGGCACGACTGAGAGGAGGGATAGAGGAAGTGGGAGGGGAAAGAGGGACACTGGGACAGATCAAGAAACAGGTTTCAGCATATCGTAAAGAGGGGAGCTCAGGAGGAGATAAAAGCATGGACAAGAAAAACATCTCCAAATACCTGACTATTTAAGAAAATTGTAACTTTTTTCTGAATCCTGTATTTTAGTGAATTCATATCTACAAAGCAGCATGGTCTGTGTTCAGTTTGAAATACCTGGGAAAAATAAACACAAGGTTTTCCTCTTTAGCTTTCTCACCAATTCCTTTATGGAGGCTTTGCATGTACCTAACTGCCTACCTGGCCCTGGAAATCTTTAGAGAATTTCTTGGATTTGGATATTCTTGAATGATTTGTGCCTGGCATGGCCAAAAGTAAACATGTACTGACTGTGTGCTGGTGTCACCATGATCACAGCTGCATGGCTGGTGGTGGAGGCCTCACAAACAAGATGTCTAATGGCTTCAAACATTTTTACTACTATTAAACCAGCTCAGAACTCTTGGCAGACTGTCTGCCTTCAGAAAACAGTTAAATATTCTCAGAGTCAGGTCTAATTGACATGCTGGTACAAATGCCTCAAATCAAAGACTTGTCTGTGCTCCATCCTCCCTCTTAGCCAGCCATTACTTCTGCATCACGTGCCCTTCTTCCCTCGTTTTGCCTTCTCATGAGTACACCCTCACACACAACCTAGGCTTGGTTATTCCTCTGTGTTCTGCCCTTACTCTAAGTCAGACTCTCAGGCTGTGCCATGTACCAGCTTGCACAGAGCCAAGGGTGGCTGCTACAGAGGGAAATTCTACAGATCTGAAACTGCCACACGTCTTCCACCGAACTGCCAAGCATTTGCTGTCAGAATCAAAACATGCCCTTCTGTTTGCTTTTTACAGTCTCCCAAAATTAGAAATTACTTGGAAAAACAAATGGCTACCAAAGGGACTAGGGCTATGATTTGGGAATGTCCAGAAGATGTATTTTCCTCTCTGTCACAGAAAACTGGGTAAGTGTTCCAGGTGAAAGGCTACAAGACCTGGGCAGCCATTTACAGTGCCTGGCGTGGGTGTTCATGCATTAATATAACATATTGCTCACATAAATGAATTCTGTCAAGCAAACTGAAATAACCTCTCTCCTTTTCTCTTTAAATATCACAAACAAATGCTTTGAAACAAGTTACTATTCCTATGGAAACGGAGATGAGCTCCAACCAAAACCTTACCTCATAGCACGGCCTTTGCCACCCGGAGTGCTAAACTAAATCAGGTATAGAAAATAGGGAACATCAGCTCAAAATAAGACTTTTAAAGTGTAATTTTAAGGTAGAGGGCTGCTATAATCCTCAGTATTATATGATCATAACAAGGAATAAAAAAAATTGCTTCCATGTGTCCACTGAAATAAAGTTCCAGATTCAAACTCCATTTCATATGGGCTGTGGGCTTTTCACACCTGAGAGAGAGTTACAGAATGTTCTGACTTTGGAAATCTAAGAACATCTTTAAATGTTCTGAAACCATTACGATATTTTACCAGATCGAGTATTTGTCTCAGAACAGATTTTCTACAGAGAGGCCAAACTGAAGCTCTGCAATACAGGGACAGGCAGTTTTGGATCCCAGTTTGTCTCCGTCTCAGTCGTACTGAGACACCTCCATCTCAGCACTGGACTTCATCCAATGGAAATGGATGGAAATACAAGCAAAAAATACTTCAGCCTTCTATTGCAATGTGAAAAGTGAACACACTTTGTGAGTCATAGGGGCCAGGGCACCAAGAAGAAACAAAATGCCTTTTGCTCTGTCAGTGAAAATTACAATAAAAAACAATGGTCGAAAACCGAGATTAAGCATGTTCAAGTAAAAACATGTATCTGTTGCAACACCAAATGTGATTAAGCTACCAAGGCTATCAGTGGATTTTTTGTCTCTGGAGGTCATCACATCAGGACTAGATGTCTTTCTGGATGACAACAGTAAAACACAAGATACTGAGCTCAACAGAAGTGTTAATGGGCATAATTTAGGGCTTGCATCACACAAGTCAGACCTTATAACCAACACTTCTGGCATCAGTGCCATGAATCTATGTAAAAAGGCCAGTCACCATTACCCTTGCTGAAGTGGAATGTCAGATTTTATCATGCCTTAATGACTGCATACAGTAGATTCACAGAACACTTTACCCTGTTCCTTATCACAGGACCTTAATCTTACCCTCAGCCCCCCACTTCTCCTCTCGTGTCTTCTGCAGATTTTTCTCCTGCAATCTTACATACAATAAAAAGAGAGGGAATTTAACCTCACTGAGAGGCATAAACATAGCTCTGTTTCTATTTTCCCTTAAAATCTCCTAACAGATAATCCAGTAAAGAAAAAACAAGGAAAGACAATATATCCTGGTCTGAGGATCTGAAGTGATACCAACTCACGGTGAAGCCAACAGCAAAACTTCCACTTCAGTCAGGCCAGGACTTTGTGTCTGGACATAAAACATGTGGCCACATTTATGTTAAGAGGAGATTCTGAGTGTTTCAGTTTGTTTTAAGTAGTGTGAGTGAAAATAATACATCAATAAAGTCTTAGGCAGTAGAATAGAAGACTGCTTTTAAGATATTTATTGGCATTTGTCTTAACCCTGTCTCCCAGCCGAAGTAAAATTTAGGCAAGGGAAGAGCCAGATAATGAACACTTAAATGTCAAATGCCACCCTTAGGAAAATGTACAAATAAATACCAAGAAAGAAAAAGCTTTTCAAACTCCAAAGGCTGACAAAAAACTGCTAGTGTGCAGTCATGGGTTGTACATGATGCACTGTACATTTAGCCAGACAAATTCGACTGCCTCTTTGGAGGTTAATGTTTCGTAACTTGATTTGTGAGACACAAATCTGAGCAGACATAAACTGGAAACAAAGAGAGGAGACATCTGAGAAAATGCAATACAGAGAGGTATAGCTTCAGCTTGTTACCTTGCTGTCTCTTCCCTCCTGGTACTGCTAGTTATCATATAGATCTTGTCACTAACCTGTATTGCTTTTGAACTCCATAGTGCACATTATTAAAATAAAATCCATCATCCAGAAATGACCACTCTTAGGTGCTGCCAGATATTCTGCAATAGTTGGAAGGGAGAATGGCAGGAGACCCTAACTAAAGCAGAGTGAAAAACACTGCTTGAGCGTGTATTCCTAAATTACCTTAAAAATATCTTTTAATCTATATTTATCTATTATTTTACCCTATATTTTAGCGTATTGAGACTCCATTCTCACTTAATTAATTACAACTTCTGTTCCACGTAGAAGGGACTTGCTTTACACAGGCATAGTCCAAGCTATGTTACCCACATGAGCAACTGGTATCTGCACAAGATCTGATGGAATTACTTCTCACCTCTTCAAGCTCAGGGTTACCCTTTCTTACTTCAGTCCTTGTGTTTCCATGGAGTTGCAATGAGTGCTTTCCTCCTTCATTGGCAGGAGCTCAAGCTGAATGGGCTGTGTAAGTGTGAAGAGTGCCCAGCATCCCTGAATGAGGTCTGTGGTCTGCCAGCAGACATCCCTGAAACAAACCATCTTCTTCCTCTGCATCTATTTCTCCTGCTCTTTCCTGACTCAAAGGGAGAGGTTCATGATTGAGAACTCTGTCTGAATGATCAACCTCCTCAAGGGATCCAGCTGGACCAGAATCACAGCTCCACATACTGTACAAGGTGCCTCACACTCACACCTAAGGATATTTTTTTAATGACTAATAGTCAGGGGTTGACTGCACCTATTCTAGTGCAGGAAGTGGGGTGGTGATTGCTGGTGTATGTGTAATTTACCTCTCAGCACCCTGGTCAGTTACAGGAATGTCCGATCAATTTAACTTCTGCTCAGCTCCTGTCCTGAACCGCTTTAGGTGCCGCACAGAGATCACTTTATCTTGTGCAGCTTGATATTCTGACACCAGTAACAAAACAGATGTTCAAATGCACCTCAAAGGTACTGAAAGGATGGGTATATTGCAATTATTATAAAATATATTTTACCTGCAGAAGCTCATCAACAACATCAGTTATCTAAATCTTTTTTGCTAGCTAGTGTGCTTGCCAGAACTTACTGTAAAGTGTGAGTGACAAACACGGAGCCTAGCTGATATCAGCCAAGTACATCAGGCAAATTGGCAAGCTGGAGATGTGCCACATGCAGGTGTTGGGAAAACATGCACTAGAAAGAGTTTGCTTCTGCTGAATGAACAGACAAGGTAAATATTTTCCATTTCAGGATGTTACTGCGTCACCATAGGTTCTATTTTTGTTAGGCCACAGCTAGCCAGTGTAGCAGAAGTGAAACCCTGGAGTCATTTCAGGTAATAATGCTGATAGTTCAGCATCCCAAACACTTTTATTCCTAGTCAAAACTCCAACTTTACTCCACTGTAGCATGGAGCCAGAGGATAAACTACTGTTTATACAACAATATAAAAACTTCCAGGGCTGAGAGGTGTATTACAATGAAGTCAACAACATATTGTAAATCTGGTTCAGACTGTTGGTTGCTTTGCACAGAAATGTGCATATCTGGGGAAGAAAGGCAGAAAGTTCAGAGAATTTGACCAAAGAGGCAACAAGGAAGCTGGGGAGCTCTGGAAATACACCCCAAGGAAAACCTATGACCAAACAGAAAAAGGCTGTGCTGCTAACAGTGAAATGATGCGCTTTGGTTTGACTCCTGCTGCTTTTTGGAAACAGACTCGGTGTATTAACAGATGAAGAAACTGAAGACATTTCTGTTTCTATTATCTGTCATCCTGAGTGAAACAGCACATAAAGTTGTGTGAAAGTTCAAAAAGGGGTCAAATCCTCATGGCAAACTGTTTTTTGCAATTTCTGTCCTTCCTTAGCTGTTACCCCAAACACCCTGATTATTGTAACATGCCCTTTACCCAGGCATCCCTTCCCAGGGTATCATGCATGGCCATTTCATCCCTTTTGTGGCAAACAAATCAGCACTCTTTCCCTGGGGTGGTAAAAAGATGTAAAAAGAACTCCAAAATAACATTTGTATGGCATTGCTCCCTTTCTTTTCCCCTTACAATAGCACCCACTGGCCGTTGTGGTGCCTATTTTGTGCACGATCTGGGATGCTGCAATTTACTTCTGGAAAGCAATTTACTTATGGAAAGCACAGGTCTTTCCATAAAAGCATCAACAAAGGGGTAGGAAGGGAAATTATGCATATCCTGTTTCATTTATTTCTAAAAATAACAACATTTCATCAAGAACATGATGCTTGAATTTGTGTGGAGAGCATATTTAGATAAGGCAGGGAAAGGTGCCCTCTTGAGAGCAGGAAGAAAAAGCTCACTAAAGCTGTTACAAAAGGTGGCTGGGTATTTCAGAGCTGTGTTGCCCCTCTCTTTGCATTGCAGGGTGGTGAGAAGTAAAAGCTTCTTTCCTTCAGTAAGAAAGAGAATACTATAGGGGGATGCAGACAAAAAAATATCTGAAATATTTTATTTACATTATTAATAGTGGTTTCTATTATTAAAATATAATGAATTTGAAATAGCTAATTATTTTACTACTGCTATATTTTTCTTTTGTTACTGAGGTCAGCCCGGACAATGGGATTACAAAGAAGATAGTTTCCTCTTTGATTCCTCATTTTCCACTGTGGTTTTAAAACACAGGTGTGCTGTGTTCCAACAATTTCCTTCCTCCAATTTGCATTCAGTTTAGTAGTGTGGGTAAATGGCACAATCATATGCAGTCCTAATCTCACAACTCTTTTGTTCTCTACTTGCTCTCTCAAGCTGCAGCCTTCAAGTCTGACAAGCCCCCCAAACTACAAGTATTTTGATGAAGCCTTGAAATGGTACATTTCTTGAGGTATTTTCAGCATTTTTTTAAAGTAGTTTTTCAAATATCTTCAAATCCTTGCAAAACCTTAGTATTGGACATTAATTACTTGACAGTGATTAACCTCTCAAGTGGCTTGAAATTTTACCTGGATCTTGATAATGCTTTCTTTGTGCACCCTAGTTATGTGAAAACCAAACCAAAGGAGGAGTATGTCAATTGACAGAAAGCTGTATTACCTCTTTGCTTGAATTTGTCAAGAGCGTTATGACTCCCAGTGCCATCCTCTGCAGTGCTTGCAACTTTCCTGGCTTGGCAATAGCTGCAGAATTGGCAAGGATATTCTGTAATCCTACACTTAAATCAGAACCGAAGCGCTGAGTAAGAGCTGGGCCAGGGACTGCCCCATGGAAGATCCTGCAGGAGATGGCCTTTTAGACCGGCAGAAAACTACGGATACATATTTTTGAGAGCAGTTTATCAAACCGTTGTACGCTCCCTGAAGATAACACCTAGGCCATATTTTCATGACACTGATCTCTGAACTAGACCTGTCCACAAATACAGGACAAGTTTAACAATTACATTTCTATTTTAGAAAGGAAAAGTCAATTGAAATAGATAAACCTTAATGTGCTTAGCCAGAACCTAAAGATTCTCTGCTATCTATCTCCCACAGGTTTTTAAGTCCGAATCAGGAATGAAATCCCTTTGGAAGAAAGCCAAACACTTAACCTAAAAGGAAGAATTCAGATAATACGTTGTTCTAAGTCTGCATCAAGCAATGTAGTTGACCACCCTATTAATTTTATCTTTGGGTCAACGTTTTTTCTGAATCCAAACCATATTAGTGCATAATCTTAAAATTCATTTTAAAAAATCAGACCAAACAATCAACCAACCAATGAAAAAAACTAAATAAAACAACAACTGTGTTTTTCATCCTGACATAAGAATATTATCAATTACACATTTCAAGACCTGGATGGAATTACACCATGCTGTCTCCCCCTGAGTCCAGGAATGAAGAATTTCTACCACCCTGCTCTAGCAACAGAGCCTGCCTCAAAGCTTTCAGAAAACCTGCAGCAGTCCCAGATATTTTTGAGCCACTGGGGCTGAAACACACTGAGCATTTCTTGTGGATGCTGTGGAGTGAAGGAGCTTTGGCTCCCTAGTCTTGCAGATGCTGCAATGGTTACCCAGGTGTGGCGTGAAGAGTGTGGCATCTCAAGGCTTTTACTCACCCAGGACCTGGCTACTTAAAGGCGCTTTTTTTTTTTTCCCTCCTTCTCTCTCCTTATTCATCTGCACATATATATGGGAGATGGTCAGGACTTACAGATGTAATTTTCTCAGCAGGCATTACATTCTATAAAATGACACAGTCATTCTTCACTGAGTCACTTTTTATGATCATTTCAGGCAGCATTGAATAAATAACACAGAAATTTTTTGGTAAGTTAGTAAGAGTGCTCTTTTGCTCTTTTCATGTTTCATTTGGTGATATGTCATGGGAAAACTGCTTTAGCTCACTTTTATCTATAATTTTTTTATTATTTCATGTGGAAAAAGATTTCTGTTACAGATGGACTGGTATACATGAAAACTTTGATGATATCTTTGATACTTATCAACTGTATATGAATCACTTAACATTACTGTGGGGTTATATTTCATGAAATACAGTCTAAAAGCAAAAATCTACCAGGCTCTTCTCCTCCAAGAATAAAAGAAAAGAAATTTAAAAAAGAAAAAAGGAGGATAACATATTTTTCCTGCCATGAAAAATGGCAGTTTGAGCTTGGAAAGAACAAGTGATGTCTCTCTTTTAGGCTTTTGGGGAAAGGTTTTCCAGCGCTGGAGTTTTTAGGCTGGGAGAAGGAGTTACTATTTTCAGTCTCATTTAGACTAGTCAAGGGATTCTGCATCTGCCCTTGGAGCTGCATACACCAAATCTAAATGTCTACCAGGCCAGGAAGACATCAGGGTACTTAAGTGCACAATGCTAACCAAGGCCTAGATGTATTTGATTGAGATATCTGAGCACATTTTATATAGATCCAACTGAATTTTGATTTAGAAAATAGTACTTCAGGTCCAGCAGACACAAAAACTTTAGTCCGATTACTTTAATGACTTCTTTCTTAGAAGACTGTGTAATAAAGGTGAAACTCATCCTGAGAATCTGCCTTTGCCAACTTGCTGCAGGCTGGGATCAAAGCATTCTGCATGAATACTGGAAAACCTGGTACTAATGAAAGCCAGATTCCCTCAGAATGGATCAATATCCAAGCCTGCAACAGGCTGCTGGCAAAGAATAAGAGCTCCTGTTAGTTCCCAAACAACACAGACAGCAGACCTTGCTCCCCCACCGCTCAGCAGCTTCCTTGACAGATCAATGCAGAGCCCACAAGCCCTGACCAAAGTACATCACAATCAATACAACAAGGAGATCCAGTTTCTCCAGCACAACCGATAACGCCAAGCTTGCAGCTTTACCTCGGCTGAGGGAAGCACAATGGCTGATAATAGTATTTTGTGTTGTTTAAATATACATTTCATGGATTAAAAAAAAAATAATAAATAAAAGGCAGGGGGAGAAGGGAGCATTAGGAAATTTAAAATGCTGACACACCATCCCCATCCCATTCCACTCCAGCTTTGTGCCTTTAAAGACACTTAAAGGCATGGAAACTAATGAAGACCCTGCTGTGACCTCCTCTGGGAAGGCGCAGAAAGCAGTCGAAACCAGCTCAGGGCGATCTGCTGCTGATCACTCCGTATAAACAAGCCCGTATTTCAGATCTGTGGGCAGGTGCCTAATGCAGGCAAAAATCCAGCGCAGAGAGGCAGTTTCTGCAGATCAGCTTCACAACCACTCCATCTAGCGTATCAGCCTCACACAGCAGCATCTCCCTGAGACCCAGGAGCTCTCCCTGGGAGAGTTTTCCCCGGCAGCCCCTGGCAGAGAGCTGGGCAGCTGGGAGGTTAAGGCACCTAACCAAGCTGCGGAGGTGAGGGATGACGGGAGGCACAGCAAATGAGTCCGAAGGCAGAGGGGAATTTGGGAGCACATGGTGTGAGGCATTCAGCATGTGTGGCCGGGCTCAGGGGAAGCTCCTTGGGTGGTGACAAGGCAAGATGCTGCAATAATTACAGTAAGGATGCTCTTAGCCCTGAAGTCCTATCGAAAGTAACTAGAGTAAGGAACAGATAACAAAACAGGAGGCATAAGAGGGTTAGTTCTACCTTATCGCTGGGCAATATATTCTGTTTGGACCATATATTGGTGAATATAAGCATACTTACAAAGTCCAAAGACTTGGCTTTTCCAATTTTTTCCCATTTTCCTCCTCCTGCAGGAAGGTCACTGAAGCTGTTGGGCCTTATAGGACGGGAAATAGCACAAACAATAGAGGAAGGAAGCTCCATTACCTTACACCTTCGTTACACAGGGAAAAAATGAAAAAAATTGCTCACATAAGTGAGGCTTTCTTCAGGCAATTACTATAATGCAAACAAATTGCTTAAAGCCACCAGCCTCGTCATTTGCTGTTTTCTGTCAATATTTTCAGACTCCTCCACTGACCTATTGGAAAATTTCAGTCTATGGACAATTCTCCTTGTATCTATAGCAGAGCAGAGCTGGAGCTGGTAAGGGTCCAGCACGTCATGTCTGCTGGCCACCACAGGCAGATGGACTCCTACAGTAATTGTTGCTAGACAAAGAGCATCCCTACTTTTCCCACACTTGGTGGGCACCATAGTACAAAAGACCTGGAGAATAAAGATCTTCTGAACAGGATTCAGAGGAACTGAACAGGAATCAGAGATGCTGAGCCACAAGGTAGATTGCTGGAGATAAAGTGAAAGAAGCAGAGCAGAAGCAATGGATTTTTCTAGATAAAGAAATCATTTGCTCTATTTGTGGACATAATGGCAGATGAATGTAAAAAAGGTATCGAAAACTTTAGTGAAGTAATTTCTTTTGTTTCTGATGGGGATCTTTTACATTTTAAACCATTTCAATTCTCCTTTGCTATCTGAGTCAGTACTTTTTTGTCTTGATTTCTCCTGGCCCTTCCTACTTCTTTTGGTACTATAACAAAAGGCCTAGCTGTGTGGATGGAGATAACACTCCTCACACCAGAGAAGAAGAGCCAATACCCTCCTCTCTGCCACTCACAGTAGCAGAGGAAGTGAGTCACAGATAATCATGGAAAATCCCATCCTCTTACTGTCATTCCTTGAGTAACAAGGAGTCGAAGCTGGGCTCTCCTCCCATAAGGAGATCCTCTTCTCTGAAGTTTGGCTGCCTGCAGATTCCCACATCAAGTGGACCTTCATAGGGCTTTTAAAGGATAAAGGTAGAAGCTGCTGTGGATTTTTACCTACTGTGGAACTGTTGTAGATGCTTTGTACTTGCTCTTTGTTTAATTTCATTTGGAAAACAATCTCACATTTATTTTGATCCCTATTGACCCTAGCCAATCACAAAACCTGTTAATGCATCTCATCCCTGTTAATACATCTCATCCCTGCTTACATCAGGATTTTCTTAAGAGGCTGGAACTGATAAAAGCCAGTCTGCTCCCAAAGGGACTTTTGCCTTCTACAGGACTGATAGTTAACTCAGGTCACCTCATCTTTATAAAGTGTTGTAAAGAATCCTTCCCGGGATAAAAGCTGCAGCAATCTATTTCAGCCCAAGCCTTTGATTTGACCCTTTGAAGTCAACAGCAGCACTGCCAGCCACAAGTGCACCAACGTCATGAATCAAGCCTCCAGGAACACGTGGATGCTGTAGAAAGCATATTATAACTTCTCTTGGAATAAAAAAAAAACAAAACGGTTTTTCTGCCTCTTTCTCCTAACCTCTGAATGCCTGGCCATGGAAGAATTGTGTTTTTGGAAGTTTTCAACACCGAAGAAGTCCAGCAGCCACTGGAGGGGAAAAAAACCCCCCACAACTGAGAATGTGACTGTAGGAGCCAAGCCAAACCAATGTTGAGCACTGGAAAGCCACAATGAGGTCACAAGGCCAGAGACATGGCGGTAGCCTTTGCTGGCAGCGCCCTCCTGCATTTCAAAGGGAGCTGCACAGCACCTGACGGTGAAGTTGGGTGGGATGCGGTCACAGTGATGGCTTGGCAGGACCTCTCTGGCTTAGCCTGGGTGGCATCCTCCACTGGAGGATGCTTGGTCTACTGGAATTGCTGCATCTCCTCTCTGCTCTCAAAGCCAATGCATTTGCTGAGAGATCCGAATGTCTGTATTATCTACTCACACTACCTCAAATTATAGAAATGGGAGGGGAAACTGACAGCATAGACTCGAGAGGGAAAGGAAAGGGGACCCCAGCTCCTTCTCCTTCCATGGCAATCTCAAAGTGCAGTGACTGAAGGCTGTTTTGCTGCTCAGAGCAAGGGCCCATGAGGCCAATCTTTAGCATTTCTCTTGGAGATACTCGATAGCTACCGAGCAGTTCCCTCCTTCCCTGTGGCCGTGACCTGCATTTTCTAGCAGAGAAAGTAAGCTCCCACCAGTCTGATGTTTGTATTTCCGTGGTTTAGAAAAATGTCACTTAAATGAACTGGACTGAACTGAAGCTGGGTAGCTGTTTTTTGATATATGCACACGTTATCATACCAAAGAGCTCTTCAATGCTTTATGTACAGGGCACCCTTCACATGCTCTTCTTCCTCGTGTGCCATGAATTCCCAGCAGAAGAATCTGTACTGCAATTTTACAGAAAAAAATATGCAGCCCTAATAAAAACTGTCCTGCAGTTCTGTGGCAGCGTTTATTTCAATGTCTGCTATCCACATGACCCAGCCAATGTTCAGTGCTATTACAGAAATTCCAGGGCTCAGAAAAATCCACTTAGGGACGTTACATCCCTCAGACCAGCACAGAGAAGTATTTCATTAAAAGACAAACAAGGAATTTTGGTTCCTTGAACCATACCAGCCTTTATCCTACAGGAGACCTCAACATCAGAATCAATCCCACCGATATCTGGCATCTACCAAATGCCATTGAACTTGGCTTCTGATTTTTCCTTGGTGTAATTATTAGACTGGCCAAATTAATTTCACAGGAATCCTAAACTGCTGCAGAAAAGTCACTCTCACAAGTCTGCTTCTATAGATTAAGCTCACATTAACAAATGGAGTTTAGGACTACTGCAAAGTGCACATATTTTGGTAGCTTTTATTGACATGTAAAATGATTGGAATCAGAAACAACTTGAATGTATTTTTAAAAATACAGTCCTTCTTATAAGCATCTCATTCTGGGTCTGAGAGAGATGGATACTGCCTTTTGCAGAGTTCTTTCCGGATTTTTTTCTCCTCTCTCCTATTATTATGATAATCAATATTTGTGTAAAAATATTTTGGATCAAATATCATTTACTTCATACATGTTATGCATGAAGTTTAGTTTTCTGGGATTTATTTTCTGTATGGGGCATATATAATTGAGACAAGTTCATTGAAGCAGAGGTATGGAGTTCTAATAAATAACAGAATTAAAATCTCTTTGATATAATTTCTTTGGAGAAGGTGATTGTCTTAGAAAGCCGACTAAGCTTGCTTATTTAAAGTACTTCTCACTGTCAAAACCCCATTGCTTAGAATTCATGTTAATATTCTAAATATTCACCCCAAATCATCTAAATACATATTTATCCTAAGCTTAGGATAAAACTGTGTGTAACAAAACTCCTCATCAAAACACTAAGGGCAAATTTGGCTTTGCCATTTCATCTCGCTTATCTAATTGTCAGTTATTTATTTGCTGCTTGGGAGAATTCCTTTCCATCTCTTTCGCTTCTGTCCACTTTTAAAGTAGGCAGGGAGGACACCCTGCCACTGAGGGTGGGTCATGGATGTGGCTCCTCCATCCACTAAGAAAGCAAGACTCATTTTTATTTCCTTTGCCCAGTGAGTCTGGCAGATGGATGGCTCGTATACTCAATCCTCTGTCCCTCTGCTGTCATTCCTGACTTGGCCTAAACACAGCAATAAAAAAACCAAACCAAAAAAAAAAAAAAAAAACCCCAAAAAAACACTCACAACTGCAAAAGTCCCTGCTCACTGTTGCTGCAAAAAGTCTCTTTTCATGTACATTTTTGTGTCTTTCCAGCTCTTGTTTTATGTACTTCCAGCACTTGAAGGAGAGCAACTTTCACTGTTCCTCCTGGGAGGCCATTCTCCAGCCCAATAAATCTCACTCCCGAGAAATCTCTTTTACACATCCCCTCCTGTGCTTGCAACACTTTTCCAATCTTGGCCTATCATGAGTGGAACAAATATCTTTTCCCCCACAGAGTTTATATAATAACACAATAAAGTTGCAAAAGCTGTGTACTTCCACTCACCAGAAATTTATGGGATAACAACTTCTGTGTTGCCAGCAAGGCATCATTTCAAATATCAATAAATTAAAAGATTTCTACTGAAATGCAAAGCTATCCGAAACAGATGATATTACAAACTTCATAGAAGACATAGGAAAATAAGCACGGAAAATCTTTAAACTGCTGACACCAAGGTAAAGTCTGGTGGGTTGTTCTGCCCCTGAACTCAGCAGACTGGTTACAGATATCTTGCCAACACTCACTCTGTCTGTGATGTCAAAAGACCAGCAACTGAGTTATTTTAGAAATTATAAAAAGAAGTGCTTTGGTTGCATTTTACTTATTAACCCAGCCTGAATTAAAAGTGATTCCAAAGTAATGCCTTAGCTGATGTTACCCTGCAATTTGAGATGGTGTGCCATCCATCTACCTCACCCAAGGACAGGCAAACCTGTGGAAATGCCTGGCACTGCCTCCATGGCAGGCACTGAGTGAAAGGCAAAAAAAAAAAAAAGTCCCCATGGAAATTGCAAGAAGGGAAACTTTCTGCCAGGGTCTGGCAATTGTCAGGACAGCTATTTGATGCAGAGCCAAAAAAGGGGCAGGCAGCACATCTGAAGAAGTCCTGAAGTGTTTCGCCCCTGCAGCTGGAAGGAAGTCATCCACTCTGCTCACTCCCTCCAGGTCTGGCGAGTGCTGCACTGCAAGGGTGGAGCTTTCAGAGCTTGTTTCAGGCAGACCACTAAATGCAAGATTGTGCACAATGCCCTCATTTACCATGTGTCCAGTGATAAATATCTGCATCACAGAGCAGGCTGTGGCTTGCGAGCTGATATCGCCTACAAAATTACACACGCATTCACCAGTCTGCCATAGCAAGATCCCACTAGATAAATCCCAAGATGACCAGCTAAATATGAGAAAGCTCTGAAAATTACTGCATCGACTTTTTAGAATTCTTTCCCAAAAACGATTTTTGCTATTTGTAGATCAAAAGCCATTGTTTATCTCAACTTCCAAAGAAAGGAAAAATTCATAGCAGATGTGTCTCCAAATACTTAAATAGCTGGGTGGCAGGCTTTTTTTTTATTTGCTATTCACTAAAATAAACATGACGTGAAATTTGCCATTCAGTTTTGTTTGCAGGAAGGCATAACAGGAAGGCACCAGGATTTTTTAAAAAATGTTAAGGGCTTTAAAGTCAGACAGCTGGAAGAAAGATGCCATGCCCCTGGGGAGGTGTAATTTTCTCTCTTGGATCACTGCTAAGGATATAGAGCAGAGAGTCTACTCAGAAACACAAGCAGAGGGGTTACTATAAACCTAAGTAACAAAGGCAGCTTTGCCATGCTTTGTCCCTGGGGCTGGAGCAGTTCCTATCACGATTTGGGATGTCCACTACTCCCTGATCAATTACCCCGGCTCTGGCTGGGTAAGCAAAACAACGTATTTCAAATCCAACCCTTCTGAGCTTGCCAAAACGTCTTTAAATCAGAATAAAAATCAGAATTATGTCTTGCAGACTCTGCCTTTTTGTGCTACGCCTTTTTATGACTCACCTTTTTTCAGATAAAAAGTCACAGTTTCATTGGTGGCTTAAACCACCAACATTTACTGGCAGCCCTGACACTGGGCAAGAGAAGAATGGAATTAAAAAGTGGCAAGCAGATGACTGCTAATTTATCCTTTCACTCATAAAGTTCAAATATAGCTGCCTGTGGTTGAACACAAAGAATTGTGCCTGCAATTAGGGCACATTCAATTGCAAATGCACCACAACCCCTTTTTACTGCGCTTGTAGATGATGCAAAATAATACCTCAATACCAATTCTACTTAGTGGCTGTAATTTTCTTCAGCAATGTGTGTATTAGTCACAGATATATCTTAAAAGCTATGATTTTACTCTCAAAAACAAGGAAAGCAAACACACATGCTCTTTACAGTCTGGTTCTATGATATATATTCAACATCCATATTCTGTCAAAAAGGCATTTGCACCTTTTGATATCCAGTAATTTGTAAAAGAATCTGGCAGTGGTTACCCTTGCCTTGGAAGGGTGTACACTAGATGGATAGGATCCCTTAGGATAATTACATTTCTGTGGTGGGGAAATTCTGGCACTTCTCTGCTGCTTTAATTCCTCTTCCTGATACCCAAACTAGAAGATAAAAAACCAACCCTACACCAAATATCCGTATGATGAAAAGTTATAGAAACCTCAGTTAATTTTCTGAAGTGACAATTTACCATTTTCAAATTTTTGTCAGGTATTTCTCCTGAAAATTAAGAAATATGCCTGAAATCAGGATCATTTCTACAGCAAAAAGAAGCTGATTTTCACAAAACTCTTATCAGGAAAAAGCTGTATTCAAAGACAGTTAAGCTAACTTAATAACTTTAAATAAAGTAAGTATGATGCCAGAGTTCATGTTTTCTGATCCTTGCCACTGGGCCAAGCTTTATCTTAGAAGGGCTCTTTTCCTTCATTCCTAATACTCAGCAACCCTTTCTTTTATAATTTTTAGGAAATCTTTTACCCTTTCCCAATGAATTCTCAACACTGAAGGAATCTCTGCTTGGCCTGTACAAATTTTGACCTTTATCTCTCTGTGACAGACAGGAAATAAACTTACTGTTTATTTACTTGATGTTAATTAATTGCAGGCGATTGCATTATTATTTTATAAACTTAATGTCATTAGTTGGAGGTTCCTGATCCTTTCACATCTCAGTGCATTAGACTCAAACGAGCAGGATACAACCATCTCACACGTACCTAACCAGGATTTGCGAGAGGATCACCAAAAGTGATGTGTAGGCTACCAACACAATATAAATGACATTAATTGGAAGCTATGGAGAATGCAGAAAAGAAGTTAGTAGGAAAGTCTGGGCAGAGGGTGAAAGGAAGAAAGAGGTGAAAGGAAGAAAGGAAGAAAGGAAGAAAGGAAGAAAGGAAGAAAGGAAGAAAGATTCTTATTTCCAGTATAGTTTGGATAGGAACAACCTGGTAAAGGTGGCAAAACAGAGCTACTGACTGATGCATCCATCTAGAGGAAATAGTGTGTGGTGCTGTGCAACTGGGTAAATTCCCCAAGTGGGAGCCACCAGAATTTCTCTGCAAAACTGAAGTCATGCCTGAAGTTGAAGGGAAACAAAAGCAACTGCTTTTAATGGAAGTCTATTCTGTCTAAATAAATTTTCTTCTAGATACTGTAAATTGTGCAAACATTAGAAAATGTGGGCGGTTAAATGCTACACTGTCGGAAAAAAAATTAGTAAAAATACTATCATTATTTTGAAAAGAATTTTTTAATATTTATCTGGTGTGAAGCGTCACCACGCTGCCATCTGTGGTTGAACGCTTCCTCTTCCACATTTCCCTTCCAGCCCCGCACTGTTAGGTCCTGTATTTCTCTGAACAGAAGCCAAGCATGAGAAATGCGAAGGGCAATGCAGGATGTGTCAGAAACATGAGAAATGTGAGAGAAATGGGAGGGGGCAGAGAAGTGTCTCACCACCAAAGGATGCAGTGTTTTAAGCTGCTCTTTAGCTGCTCTTTGGAGCGCTCCATCCACCTGAGAGCGCGGCCGACTTGCGAAGCTCAGCGGCTTTGCGGCTGCAGGCTGTATTAAAGAGGGCCAACACTTCCAAGCCCGTTATACTAAATACTTGATACTGATAAAATCTACTAATGCTTCGCTGCTTCAAAACTCAGAAATTGGGTCAACATCAAAGGCACTAATAGAATTTATACGACACACCATCTCAGAAGCCCAGTTCTGCATCAAAACCTCACGATGGGGAACAAGTTTTCTCAGCTCACCACCAAGGGGAGTATTGACTGCCTACAAACTCTGCTTGCATTTCAGGAAAATCACAGTGCTTTCCACATGAATGAAGAGCAAGGGTACCTCTTGTTGTGGTGGGGTTTAAGACTGACATTTTCAAAAATAAAGTGAGAAGTGAATGAACGCAGAACACTGAAGTCAGGATTTTCTATTTTCTTCTGGATATTGTTCTTTTTGTGGAACTTGGTATGTACCCGAGAAAAACTAATTTCTGCATTTGTTAAAATAGCAACACGCTATCTAAAATGCTAGGGGAAAAGGAAGAAAAAGAAAAAGATATATGCTTTAATGATAAAGCATATATATACATATGCAAATATAACTAATACTGGTGTTATTGAAAGCTGAAATCTTACAGGATTTCTGGCACTGAAAAGATTCTGATTTCAAAAAGCCTAAATAAATAAACAATTAATTAAATAAATAAATGTAAATTCTTCATGAACCTTTAAAAATCCTACTAATTCTCCCCAGCCTTTTGACCATAAGTTGCGTCTGCTTTTTCAGGAGACAATGGCAAAAAAGAGAAGGACATGCAAGATTGGGGTGGGGAAGAAAGATAAACTACTTATGCTAATGATGGATTTGGCTAATGAAACATTTAGGTTTTAAAACCAAAACAAAAGCTTCTTTTGAACAAGTTGCTTACATTCAGTAAGAGAAGAAAATTTTTTCTTCATCTACTCTTTGAATCACTCCTACAGCCCCCATACTTGACATGTGGTCTGATATTAAATGGTTACTTGCTATGAGCCACAAAGCAGCAGGAAGTGCTAAATGCCAAGGGCCTTGCCTTGAGAAACTAAAACACACTCAGCAGCAAACCACTGAGCAGATCTCACCATCAGCTACTGGTCTAGCTGCTGCAAAATATACATTAAATACTATGCTGCAGTTCTTTGGAGTTAAATTTCTACTTAGCCAATCATTAAGATTATCATAATTTTTTTTTTTTTTTTTAAAGCCTGAGTCCAAGTCTGAATACATTATTGTAAAGCTTTTGTCTCAGAAACGACGCTATGTGTAAATGACATATTTATATGCTTATATTACAGATATAAACCATGTAGAACACATGGTTTATATTTGTAAACCATGATATTCCCAGGGCTTCCTCTTTCATGTTTAATCAGCCTGGGCTAATAACAAGAACCTAGTCAAGTTATTCTACAAGAGTTAGTGGGGAATAATATCTTTTAGTCAAGTATAAAACAAGTAGGTTCTTATTTTGTATATTTTGGTATAAACTCACATTAGAAATGGCTGACTATATTCTGGCACAAGCTTCTCTATTATGCCCATCTGTTTTATAAACTGAACTGTCTTTCAGGCAGACTTAAACTTTGTCAGTGTATGCAGTTCAAATGACTCCTAAATTTTTCCTCAGCATCATTCTGAAACTACAAGGTATATGTAAGGTTGGGCAAGATGGGATTTAACATTATGAAATGATGGCCTAAATAGATTATTACAAAGTAGCTGCTTCAATTCCACAAGCGTAAGTCAAATTTCATTTGCTTATGCTTGTCGCCTCTTCCTGATAGTTTAAATTCTAAAATTGATGCAAAAATACTAAAGTGAACTTAGGACAGGATGCACTAACTCTTGGAAACGACCTAATCATGTCGAACAGAGTTTCTAAATCCCCCCCAATTATTATTTGTTTATAGATTTCTACCAAAAATTGTCTGCCTTGGGCTTCTTGCAAAATTCTATAGTTCAATTTATGTTGTGAACAAGTCCTGCTTAATACGATGGAGAATCATGTTTTCCCATAACACCCATATTTTCATAATATGTACCAAAATCAGCAGCCTTATTTATGGTGTTCTCCCATAGCATGAATATTCTCCCTCATCAACCCCATCTTAGGACTGAAAACCAACATTTTTCTAACTCCCAGAGAGCTTGGTAGGTGTATATGGAAACTGGAATCTGGAATATTTGGGGAAATACGAGTACGAGTGGAGAAGGAAATACAGGTACACATTAACAGCTACCTATCTACCCACCCAAAATCCACCTTTTCCCCTAGAAACCATGCTCCCAGATAATCAGGTCAATGACTAGAGCACATCTGGGGTTTCACCCTTTCTAGGTTCTCAAATACCTTCAGCTATCAAAAATGTGTCCTTTGCATCAGCCAGAGAATTTGTTCAATAAAAAGAGAATCTGACATTTGTTAAGTTTGCAAAGTCGGCTACTCTAATCATGAAAAGCTTAAATAAATCCAAAAATCATCATTTTTCTTTTCATGTAGCATCAGCCACTTTGATGCTCTGATCACTACAAGAAAGTTTCTCCAGTTCTTCACTTAACTGGGGGATTTTAAGCAATCTTCACCCACCCTACTTTCAAGTCAGCAGCAGATGGCATCAAAGACATCACTCATAATAATTCTGAATAAATTAACCCACAAAAATACCCCAAATCATCCTGGGATGTACAAGTTTTGAGACAGGACTGCCATTTGAACTCAGGCTTTCATTTTCTTCTGCAACCCGACATCTGGGCTTCAGCCTGAGGTACTGATGAATTGCTGTCTGCATTCTTAGGTAAAATTTTTTTGTCTGTCATCAGAAAGGCTCAGAGAATGAAAGGAATGGAAAGATGCGTGAGAAGCTCACCTCTCCACCTGAAAGATGCCTTTCTCACTAATGGAAAAAATTATCTGCAACTTCTTGCTGCCAAAGAGCGAGACATCAAGAGGAACTGCAACAGGAGAGTGTCAATCCCAGAGCAGAGAGATGGGTGGTTTTCTGACTTCTGATCTGAGCAGTACGGTTCCCTTTTCACCAAGACGTGCCTCACCACAGACCTCACCGCCTTCGGAACAAAGTGCGAGGCCGTACAACAAAACCCACAACACTAAAAAGGGAGCAAACTGAAAACTGCCTGCACGGACATTCAGATAAAGAGCAGGCACCGCAGCAGCGGAGGCCGGTGCCCAAGGGCTGTCGCAAAGAGAACCACTGCCACTGCTTTGCCGTCAGATGTGATGTGAAACAGCACCTCTTCCACCCTGCAACCCAGGACCCACAGCAAGTGCTGAGAGCTACCTTCAGCCCCACAACCACCAAATCTAAGTTCTGGATGAGCTCTGGGAAAGCATTTGAACAGGATCTTTATTCTTTTCAATTGCAGTTCAGTCCCCATCTGTGTTGGACACATATAGGAAACTCTGCTAACTTAATCCACCTTTAAGGTGGGTTTAAACCTAGTCACTAAACGTGGAAAACTGCTTAAAGGTACGTCATTCAAGCAGCTTTCTGCAAGTGGCTCTGGCGTTGGCCTGAAATTTTAGAAGAGTATGTTTTTCTTCACCCATCTCCTTCAGATGCTCTGACAAACCAGCCAGTTGTCAGCTGGGGCATACCACAATGCTGAAGTGATGCACAAGCTATGCCGGCCACAGGGGCTTTGAACTTTGCTAACATTGCACTTTTTCAGGATCTAAATCAAAATTCTAGATCGTGGCACCCATACTTGTGATGAGTATCACTTTATTTCTCCTAGGGGCTTACCACAGATAAAAAGGCCTGGCAAAAACAGTAGATGAGGTGACGGGCCAGAAAGAGAAATGAAGCTATCTTCTAGCACTAAAAGAAAGGGTCAGCTTTAAGAAGAAAATCCTGAAAATATATTTTCCTCACATACTGGATGGCAGCTAATGAAGCAAGATGCTGTAAAGTTATACCAGGAAGTTGCTTCTGTCAGTGTGTAAGAACAGCAGGAGTGGGCTAAGAAAGCACAGACAGTATAAACATGGGGACCACCCGACCAGCCCCGCTGCACTCTCACGATACATACAGTACTGACCTAGAATAACAAACAGATGCATTTTATGAACCACTGCCAAAGCTGCTCTAAAAAAAGATATTATAGTTCCCCTAGCTAGAAGGGTCCCTAAAAATATTGCCTCTTAATAGATCCGGCATTGAGAATGGTGGATCAGGAGGTGGTAAAATAAATGACAGTGTGAACCTCTACAGCGTACCAACCCGTCACTGAAGGAGTGTGAGGAGACAACGCCTTAGCACAACTCATGTCAGGTTCTAGAAAATGGAAACAAACGTGCAACAGAGGCTGCCAACAGTTGCAAGTGACTCAGACTCTGAACAGGCATAAAACAAACATCTTGCAGGTTATTTAAAATGCAAATAGTTCTTCTCTACACACAGCTGCTGGAGCACAGGTAACATCTGATGTAAATGAGTCACCCACTTTAATCAAATGGTATGGCTAGAGAAAAAGGTAGGAGCAAAACCAACGACTCGTATTGTTTCTTCACACTTCTGTCCCCATTACAGTTGTTCTCTGGGTTAGTAGGGAAATGCAAAAGCAGGTTATTTTAATGGTACCTCAGTATAAAACCAATTCCCTAACCACCATATTAAAAATTAAACAGCTTTGCATCTTTAATGCATACTTTCCTTTTTGAAGACGGCATCAACAGTTGTGTGGCCATATGTAAGTGTTTTGCTGTATCCAGTGAGCAGCTGGAAAAAAGATACAGGAAGCAGCAAGGGAGAAAATACAGAATTAAAGAAAATATGACCAAAAAAAACCCAAACAAACAAAAAAACAACAAAGAAACCAACATCTGTTCCTTACTGTCAGGAAGCACATTCTCAAAATCAAAATGAAAAATCAAGTCAGGCAACAGGGATGCTAAAAATATTGTGTGTAAGAAACCACAAATAAAAACACATCTTTGAAAACACTGTCATTTTACCTCCACTAGATTTGCCAGTCTCTGATAATGAACCCAGCTCGTTGTCAGTAGTCTTTGTACCTAAGCCACCAAACAACAATCTGCATTGATATGTCTTCAATCCTGTCAGCCTCTGTGGCAGTCCCTCTGTGGGGCTCCCTCTGGATCCAGGGGTGCACACATCCAGTCACAGGGCACTGTTCATGCAGCACTCTCCAGGCAGTGCTGAAATACACCTTGCATCTGAAAGCAGTCCTTTCTGAAGCCCTAGAACCTCCTCCCTCCTCCCTGTCCCAAATGTCCTTCACCATAACTTTTAAGTAGACACAGAAAAATGTAGAACAGAAAATTATATTTGTTTTTGCTAGCATCCTCTGGCCCCATGAGCAGAATCTATTTGCTCCTGTGTGACTAGGCAAGTCTTCATTCCCTCTCTCCTCAATCAGGCAGGCGTAGCTGTATACTTGATCTTCCCCAAGCAAATGTTCTGCTTCATCTTAAGATTCCCTGAGGAACAAACATAAGAGAACATTGTGGTCCATGGCAGACCCGACCATGCACAGCACTGTCTTGTGCTGCAGCAGAGGAGGTCCCTCGGCGCACTCTGGAGATTCCCTGATGGTGTTTCAAGGATACCTCTGTGCAGTGGTGTGTGAGTGCATCCAAAATACCGACATAGCCAGGGTGTATGTGCCTACAGACTTCATCTAGTCAACAGAGCAGGGCCAATTTGCATCTGGGCAAGCACGTATTTTCAAAACATGCTCAGCCCTAAGAAGACCAGAATTTCATTTTCCTTGGTGCCCTGCCTCAGGAAACAGACTAAGTAAAGCACAGCCTAGCCACTTCGGTGACTTTCAAGAATCTGGACTGTAAACTAGGACCCTCACCTCCTCCCATTTTATACATTAAATCTTTTCCAAACCTTGCAGGAAGCCTTCTCTGTCCCAAATGGCCAGCTTCCACCCCCAATCATCCTGTATGCATTTACAGGGATAGACTCCTGAAGGAGGATGACGGGATTCTGACTTACACATTGGTTTTTCTCAAATATTAAAATCCCGAAGCAGATACAAGGGCACGATGTAAAATTCTGACATGTGGTTGAAGTGTAAAGTGGGAACCAGCAAGATGAAGAGTTCTGATGTCCTGGCAATACACCCTGATCTTTCCTGGCCCTTTTCTGCCCTTGCAGTCAGAGATGCTTCGGCAAATGGGTGCGTAGCCACGACGCTACCGGGATTCATTCGTTCATTTGTGTGAACACGGGTGTAAAAAGCCTGGAACTCTCCAAACATCTTATCAAGCAGGAGATCAAGCACCACGTACCCCAGAAATCCACACCACTGGCCACCGAGACAAGTCCTACGTCTGGGAGAGCAGGACAGGGTATCGGCGAGGATGTCTTTTCCCGAGTTCCCAAAATCAGCTCAGCTCCGAGGTCTCGGACACAAGGAGCCTTCCCTCCCTCCCCCTTACCTGAGCCGCCCACGTTGGACCGCAGCAGGCAGGTCCTCCGGGAGGAGAAGGAGGAGATGTCGCTTTGGGAGCGGCCGCGGGGACCGGGCAAGGACCAGACGGGCAGCGGGGCCGTCCCGCTGCTCCCCGGCCTCTCGGCCATCGTCGACGGGGAGCCGAGAAGCGCAGGGAGGAGAGAAGAGGAGGGAGAGAGGCGGCGAGGGAGGGGACAGGGAAAGTTTGCAGAGGAAGAGCCGCCCCTCTCCTCCGACCGCCCCGCCGGGACGCCGGCGGCGATTTCAGGTTTCTGGGAACATAAATTTTGTGTTTGCACAGGAGCAAAGCAAAGTGGGGGTGGGTTGGGTGTGCAGACGCACCCTGGGGTGTCTTCATGCTCCCGCCATTGCCACCACTCGGGGAAAAAAAGAAAAAAAAAAAAGAAAAAAAAAAAAGATAAAAAAGAGAATCGGTTAAAAAGAGCGGAGCAACCCACACCACCACTTCTGCTTTGTGTAATAGGGTGCTCTCTCCCCCACAAAGCCGGAAGGTTGCACAAGGCACGGCATCCTTGCAGTACAGCCGCCGAGGAGACGGGTCAAATGTCCTCCCCCCACCATCACCTCCCTCCCATCTTTCTTAAGGATTGGGTTGCATGTAAGAGACTTGACTTAACTAATTTCGGCAGGAAGGTACTCTCCTGCCTTTCACATCAGTCACACAGACCTAGACAGAAGCAAAATCAAGCTTCATGGTTTCGTTTCCTGGTGTTTTATAGAAACCCTTTTACAACAAGGTGCATCTTTTAAAAGAAACTTAATGCTCACACTGCTTCTTACAGGCAAGTCATATTACATTCTACCTTGACTAAAACCCTCGCTGCCGTGCAGCTACGATGACAAAGACAGAAGAAACTGCACCCTATATTTTTAAAGCATCCAGAGTTGCATTATCCAGTTATCCAATGTGAAAGTTGCATTCAGGTTGCACGAAAGTTTCATTCAGGCTGCATTTTAACAACTACCACTCTCCAGGTCTGAATCAAAACCTATCAAGTCTGAAATTTGTCCACGCGAAATTCAGTTTCTGGTTTCTTCTTCCACACAGGCAGGCAAGTGCCTTCGTCTCAATGCCGAGCCCGCGCAGCTCCCCAGGCACAGGGATTTTGTGATCTTCCCGGCAGTCGCCCTCCGCATTCGTCGAGGCAATTGATCCAGTACAGAAGCCTCGTATGTCAGCCATTAGTCAGGTCAAAAGGTCTTTACTGCTCAGCTTCTCTCAGGGAATTGCCCTCATTATTTCCTCTCCTTCTTCCCTCTGCTGACAGACCAGCCTGCTCCTTCCCCAGAGCTTTCTCAGCGGGACTGTGCTGCGGGCCGTGAGCTCCGTGCTTATAGCCCCTCTCACGGGGCCAGGGGCTCCACGGTCACACAGGCAGAAACGCTGTACCCGTGCTTAGAGAGCTTTTTGCAGCTGCACACACCAGTCCTGTATTATTCACAAAATCTGAAAATGTGCTATTTTTATTATTCACCCTTTGCAGCTTGCATCATTACCAATGTGATCATGCACCAAGGACCTTTTTACCCATCAGGGATTTCACTACCTGGGTGTTTGTGGGCTGGGGACTTTTTCTGGACCTGTTTATGCCTTAATCAGAAGGGTACTCATCACTACTGTTTACTGAAATGTTTGCCACTTTTCTTTTCTTTTCTCTTTTCTTTTCTTTTCTTTTCTTTTCTTTTCTTTTCTTTTTTTTCTTTTCTTTCTTTCTTTTCTTTTTTCTTTTTCTGTTTCTTTTTCTTTTCTTTTCTTTTCTTTTCTTTTCTTTTCTTTTTTTCTTTTCTTTTTTCTTTTTTTTTTTTAATTTTATTCTATTCTATTGAAGAGGTGTGATCAAGTTCGTTATTGAAATACACAGTCCCTGCTCCAAACCTCACCAAAGTGTATGGCAGGTCAGCGAACTTTGGGTCAGACCCTGACTTTTTTAAAAATCATTTTTTCTTCCAAACATTTTGAGCTACAGAGCAATTGTAACTTTGTCGTGCTGCACAGAACGTATCCTTCAAAATTCCCACATTAAGGACCTGCTCAGTGTCTGCAATCCTTTGGTGTGATCAAAAAGAAGAACAAGAAGAAATCGAAAGATGAACTAGAAAGGATATCATAGCAAGAGGTCAAAGGCATCTAAAGATTCCTTTTGAGAAGCAAAGTGACACGTAAATGGGTGAAGGAAAAAGAAGGCATAAAGTAGGCCAACGGTGAATGTGAAAGAGATATGAAGAGGCTCCTGTTGTAATATCAAAGTGCTTTGGTAAATCAGAGTAATGTGAACAGTTAGTCAGAAAGAATAATATGCTGGAAATCACATGGTTTTTTATCTGCCTGTAGTTTATTATATTAATCAAGGTATATAAAAGAAATTATTACAAAATCATGTACATCTTGTTTTCACAGCCCTTTAAATATTTTTTGAATTAGATGTAACAGCTGTGGTTAATAGCTCTGGAAACTGAGGCTCTGTTTCCATAGAACACCAGTAAAGTATACATCCTTCCCAGTTGGAGAGAGACTAATTCAGTTGCCTGCTCATTCATTTTCCACTGATGAGATTGCCAAAGAAATTCCCATTTGTGGTGATGATTAAGGAAAGTTAGTATTTGATGATTAAACCAAATTATTTCACAAAGGCTGTCCCATGGCAGCAGAGGGCTGAAGTAAAAACACAAAATTCGGGCATCAGGAAAGACTGCAGGAGCACCAGCTCGGGCAACAAATTGCTGGCAGATGTATCTTTTAAAGTATGTGCCTGCCACCCGTGATCCGCAGTACAAGCGCCCAGTGTCGTCTACTGAATTGAGGCAGCTTCCGCACAGGCCGTTCTAATGATCGAAGAGAGAAATCTTTCCTTGACAGGCTTTGGGCCACCTCTTTGCCCGGGAAGCCTCCACGTACAACTCGGCTGGAAGGAGCTGCAGAGCGATGTTACACCCTGTCCTTCTAGGGAGGGCGAGGGAAACTGAGCCTGTGGCCGGAAGCAGGCGGGAAGGACAAACCCAGCAGCTGCCGAGGCCACCTCTGGAGCAGAGCGGCTGCAGATCCAAGGCTCACACCGGGTACATCCAGCCGGCACCGTCAGGCCGCAAAACTCCTGAATACCTCGGGCCGGGGGAGGAGCCGGCGGGGCCCGGGGCGGGGTGCCGGCCGAGGCATCAGCCAATTACTTCATCTTCTTAAAATCCTTAAAAGCCAAGGGCCAGGTTGTGGTGGAGTAGCCAGATGGAGCGGCAGCGATGCGGACGGGCCTTCGGGCAGCGGGTGGGGTGCGGGCGGCGCGAAGAGGCAGCGGTGCCGGCTGGGCGCCGCCAGGAGCAGAGCCGGAGCCCGGCAGCCGCCTTCGGCCGGCTGGCTCGGCGGGGCGGGGACAGCCCGAGCCCGCCCCGCTCGTGCCCCTGTTCTTTTCCCGGTTCGGCCCGGCCCGGCCCGGCCGAGCAGCGCGGCGGACCCCGTCCCGCGGAGCCGCGTCCGGCCCCGCCGCCGCCATGTCGGGCGCGGGCGGCCGCGCCGCGCTGCTGCTGCAGCTGCTGCTGCTGCTGCCGGGACCGCCCGGGCTGCTGCAGGCCCGGCCCCGCTACGAGCCCACCTGGGGCTCGCTGGACGCCCGGCCGCTGCCCGCCTGGTTTGACGAGGCCAAGTTCGGCGTGTTCATCCACTGGGGCGTGTTCTCGGTGCCCAGCTTCGGCAGCGAGTGGTTCTGGTGAGCTGCAGCCCGGGCGTTCTGGTGGGGCCGGAGCAGCTGCGGCGGACGGGCCGTGCCGGCGGCCCGAGGGCTCCGCTTGGAGAGCAGCGCTCGGGGCAGGCGGGGATGGTGTGGTGTCCCCCCGAACAGCGTGGGTGGTTTGGGTTGGAGCCCCTCTGCAGGCGGGCCGTGGAGCTCCGGTGTGCGGGAAGAGCTCTGTGTCCAGCCGAGGCCACGGACTCCATGGCGCGGTTCGCAGAGGAAGTGGAGTTTGAAGTACTTCTGGTGTGTCTGAGCGCCTGTCTGCCCAGCCCCAAAGCTCCTGAATACCCTTGGCTGAAGTGCCTGAATTAAGCAGAGAGCTGGTAGAGCTGAGAGGAGTGCTTTGCAGCACGACAGTGTTGGTGAGGGAGGTGGTCGGTGGAGTGGCGAAAGAGACCCATCCAGGGCCACCATGACGGGCTGGGTGAAGGAGTTCTTCATTTTGGGAACAGGCATTTGGGGTCGAGCAGCCTTGTACAGCTGCTGGAGCACTGTGGGGAGCGTAGGAGCCTGTCGCTACCCTTACTTGGCAAGCAGCCTTGTGTTTTCTTGTGCACGTTTTGTTCTGCTGTTGTGTTTTTGGTTTTTTTTAAAATTATTTTTTTACCATCATTACTATTATTGAAGAGTCCTTTGCACTTAATTAGAGAACCTAAAGCTCTGATCCTTCACATAATTTTAGTTCAGAGGCTCAATGAAATCTTTGTTCTGTGGGTGTTCACTGGTTCAGGCCCTTTAGGCTCTAAGCATGTTTTTGCTGTCACTTTTCCATGCTCTACCAAGTGCTTCCTGTGACACTTCAAGTGAGACACATTATTATTTGCAATATGAAGGTAAGGGTAGCTTTGTGGCAGAGCTGTGGTCAACCTTAGTTACAATATTTGCAAAACAAGCTGACATGTATCTAATTGAACCAATGTTTTCTGACACTTGTTTTTTTTTTCAGAATTAAGTTCAAGTGTTTCAGCAGGTTTTTAATGCAGACTGCATTTAGTAGTATCTTACTTTTAGGGGGGCGAGACAGAGCTAGGTTTGAGTTCAAACCTCACTCAGAGTGTTTTACTCTGATAGTGCTGAACAGACTCAGGATTGAGCATTTGGTTTTTGACCCCAAAACTAATTGCTTTTTATATTCCTGTAATCTCCTATCCCATGGCAGGTGTGGGTATAGAGCTATTCAGGGCCTTCTGACAGCCTGCTCCTGTATGATGACTGAGGTCCGCTATTAGCAGCTTCAAATGGAAGGTCATAAACTATTATCACCTGTCCTGTGTGCCTTCCCTCAGAGCTCCACAGCCTTGGTTAGGAGGTTTCTAGAATCTAATCATGTCAGCATGGAAGCATTCATGTTAGCAAACCAGGTGACTAAGGGAGAAAAGCAAGGTTGTTAGTCTTTACTTTAGGAAATTCCATACTTTGAAAACAGAGGAAGTTTTTTGTTTGTTTTTATCTTAAAAAATTGTTATTTTTGCTTTATTGTTGTTATTTCCTCTGCCCCTGGCTCTATCAATGAGGAAAGCTGTCTCAGCCTCTTCTATGTTTTTTTTCCCTGTTGGCTGCCAGAGATTGTGTTGGTTTATGCTGAAGTGTTTTTGTGAAGGTTACAACAACATTCACACTATGGTCTTAAAGAAATGAGATCCAAGTCCAGCTCAGGACAGGAGAGAGAAATTAATTTCAAACATTCAAATTCTGGCCTGTTTTATTCCTTCACTTAAAATCTATTTTCAGGTATGCCTAAATTTTACAGGAGGATTTTTATCATTATGTGTCTGGGATAGCGAATAATGAGATACGACTCCAAATCTTCTTGGAGGGTATATAGCAATGTTTATTGAAAGACACACTCTTTTTATCCACTGTTTTGGTACAATTGGACAGGATTGGTCATTCAGACCAGCGCCTCTTCGTAAACATCTTCGCAAGTAAACAAGTTGGAAAAGCAGCAGGTGCAAAGATTAGAAATTGTTTGGAATGTCTTCTCACAGCTCCCCCAGAGCAATGCCTGGGAAAGTCTATCTGGCTTTCTCTTCTGACCAGCTTTCAGCATCCACAGATTTCTGCTGCTCAGTTTCCTTCATAGAAAGGTGACAGAGGTGCATTTTTAAGTGTGTGGTGTTCTTGTAGGGGCAGGTTTCGGTTACACTATGTGCCTTTTTTCTGGCAGGGTGCCTTTTCTTGCAAGTCTCAGGTGTGCAGAGTCTGCAGTGACCTGGTCACAGCTCTCTCTGGTCCTGGGCCTGTGGACATTGGGTCACTCAGCTGCAGTGGTGTAGAGGACTCAAGACTGTCAGGGAGGTAAAGCTGGTGATCCCCATGTTTGTGGGTGGCAGGATTGCAATGTCGGGGGCAGAGCAGTGATCCTGATGGCTGAGGTGTGAGACTGGAGGAGGTGAGTCATGCAAGTCCAGGAAAAAAGCATTTCTCCTGTCACCTGAGCTGCTTACACAGACTGTCTGTGGTCTCTAGATTTGGGTATTGACCAAGGCTGCCATTTTTCCATTCTCAAAGTGTAGCTGCTTTTTTCATGGCTTCAAATGAAGTCCTGAGGCCTTTCCAAAGTGCAGTGCTTCAAAGATATAGAATGGGGACAAATAAGGTAGAGAAAAGGAAATCTTTGATAACCAATACTCCTTTGGAGCAATTTTGTCTTATTGCCAGTGTCATATACCTCCAATGCCTCTACTTCTCAGTGTTAAATAGGAGCCGATGGTTTCAATTCTCTTTTGTTTGTCTGAAAATACATCAGCAGACTTGTTTTGTTTTGTGTTTTGTAGGTGGTACTGGCAGAAGGAAAAGAGAGAGCCTTATGTGAAATTTATGGACACAAATTACCCACCTGGCTTCAGCTATGAAGATTTTGGTCCTCTGTTTACGGCAGAATTCTTTGATGCCAACCAGTGGGCAGATATTCTGAAGGCTTCAGGTGCAAAATATGTTGTCTTAACTTCAAAACATCATGAGGGTAAGTGGAAGTTTTGTGAATGTTAGTAATTGCTGCATGAAAAAGCAGGTGACTTTCCTGCTAAGAAACACAGAGAAAGGCAGGCAGGCTTACCTGCCCCACCACAGCCAAGGAGGAAACAAAAACCACCCAAGAAATGTGCAGTTTTTTTCCTGACTCTTACACAAAAGCTGTGGCCACGGGGTTTGCAAAGGGGGAGCAATAGATTGTGCCACTGTTCTCTTGCCATAGGTAGGACAGCCTGAAGTGCTGGTGGCAGTTGAGCTTCCTGCAGTGGCCATAGTTTATTTTTTATTTCTCTGCAGTTTCTTGCTGAAAGGAGCCATAAAAGTGAAATCTGCACCGTTTAACATTTGGAGAGCTGCTGTGTGCAGGCAGTTAACAAACTCCCTTGGTTTTTCCAAGGAATTTAGGAGCATGTTCTGGCAGTCAGCTTCAGATTTAGGAAGGTATAACTCCTCCTGATGTAGTGCACAGAAGCCACAACCTTGAATCAGACCTGTAGCTTTACAGGCACAATTGTTTTTTTAGCACTGTAATTGTAAGATGCTTTTCAGAGAAAAAGTAAAGAAAAAAAGCTTTTGGAAGGAAATACAGTAGCAAAGAAACTATAAGATATTGAGATATACTACAATACATCTAGTGAATGTTGTTGGTCTTTGTGAGATGTGGGTTCAAGGCTGGCAACTTGTGATGTGTCAGTTTTAATTTCAGCTCTGACACATAAATCTTGAGGTTGATGATGCTTGTGGTGAAATTCCCAGAGACTTCAAAAGAGCCAGGATTCATTTAGTCTGTCCAATAGCCTTGTGCCTGAATTTTTAGGTTGTTTAGTCAGCACATTAGCATGTATCCAGTTCACAAAAATAGCACAAGATTTATTAGAAAGTGAGTATAAAGGGGCTAAAAGGTGAGAGTGGAGCTCCTCTGGCAGTGGTCTGAGTCTGCAGTGCAGTAGTATTTGTAAGTGCTTGTGCTGGACTGGTGGATGTCTGAAAGGTCACATCCCTCCTGATACTTAATCTTGACGTTTTAAAAGCTGTTTCAGGAGGTTTTGTCCTCTTCTTACACATGTACAAAGTAGTTGATTGAGCTGTTATAAATATCAAGGCAAACAAAAGTGAACATTTGCATGAGATGGAAGCAGAAGAGAGGAGAACAGTCTTTGAATGCAAATGATAGCTTGGGCTTTCTGCAGCTGAGAAAGAATTCTATCTTCCGGTTGCTGATTGTGTATTTACAGTTCACATTTGCTGTAGATGCCTCAAAATCTGCTGTACTTTTGGTTAATTTCACAGTCATAGAGTTAGAGAATGCCTTGTGTTGGAGGGGCCTTAAAAGTAACGTAGTTAATTTAACTGGGATATATGAATAGACTGACTAGTTAAAAAGAAGGAATAATTATCCTAAGCAGTACAGAACTGGAAAATATAAATGTTTATGTGTGCATATAAAAAAATACATGGTGTTCTGATGTTAAAACTATTATCATTGTGCATAAACAGGTTATAGGCACACTTTATACCATGACAACAATGTAATTACATATATCATTTTTGTTGCATTTTTTGCAACACTTCCAAGCACTTTCCAGAAAGAACTGTAACTTCTTCTCTTCTCTTTCTTATCCTGTGATTTATCTCTTTTTAGGCTTTACTTTGTGGGGGTCCAAATATTCTTGGAACTGGAATGCTGTTGATGTGGGACCAAAACGAGATCTTGTTGCTGAACTAGCCACATCTCTTAGAAACAGGACTGACTTGCATTTTGGGTTATACCATTCCCTGTTTGAATGGTTCAATCCTCTCTTCCTTGAGGATGCTGCCAATGCCTTTAAGACAAGAAAGTTTCCAACCAGCAAATCATTACCAGAACTCTATGAAATTGTGACCAAGTACCAGCCAGAAATAATTTGGTCTGATGGGGATGGAAATGCTCCAGATACTTATTGGAACAGCACTGGTTTCTTGGCTTGGCTATATAATGACAGGTATATAATGATGCTGGTTTAGCTCCTTATCTGAAATTCTCTTCTGTGTCTAGTTTCATTTTCTGTTTGTTTTGTGGAACCTGCTACTTCTACTTAAGAGGACTTAACAAAATATTATTCTCCTGAAAAACAGAATCCAGATATTTCCTGGAACTATCAAAGCTGGCTTTAGAAAAAGACGATTTTGTATTTTCTAAACACATTTGCATATTAATCATTTAAGGTGGTATAGGTTGTTCTGCTTAATCATAGCCTTCCTTAAATAATTGCTGTTGCACAGGATAGTGGGACAGTTTGAGAATATGAATACATTGTTGTCATTGCAGACCGAACATCTGGCAGTGGCTATGAAGTGCAGAGTGATTTCTGGCAGAGCCCCTGTAAAAGTCTGGATCTGATTTCTCTAAGATATTCTGATCTGGACCTTTTATTAGCAAAGCATGAGAGTAGAATTCCTGACATTGTACTCAATACTATTGTAAATTAACAGTACAGAAGTCATCCAAAATGTTAGTTCCCGGGAGGGGTAAGTGTGGGAAGGGATTACAGTGGCTGTGACTGCATTCTATAAAATAAAATTAATAAAACTCCTCTGTTCCCAGCCCAGTCCGGGACACAGTAGTGACCAACGACCGCTGGGGCGCTGGCAGCATCTGCGCCCATGGCGGCTTCTACACGTGCAGCGACCGCTACAACCCCGGGCACCTCCTGCCCCGCAAGTGGGAGAACTGCATGAGCATCGACCGCAGCTCCTGGGGCTACCGCAGGGACGCGCGGCTCCCCGACTACCTCGCCATCGAGGACTTGCTGAAGGTACCGGGGCCGCTGGCGCTGCTGCCACTGCCCCTTCTCTCTCCTTGTTGTTATACTCTGCTGTTTAACAGGTTGATTATGTATCTGTTTTTATGAATAAGATGTTTTTAATTCAATAGTGAGTCCACGACATAATAAATAATTTTGTTAATTTCCAGCCTAATGCTGGCAGGATGGAATATCTGTGTAATTATTAATCTTTCTCTTAGTCGTTTCTGTAGAATGAATTTCTAGTAAAAATTCAGTCAGTTTCTTAGAAGCCATTTTCCCTGTGTAACTGGCCAAGGACTGATTTGGACAGTCTCATCTTTTGGACTAAGCTTCTCTAGTAACAGCATGTGCAAGCTGATGAGAAGCAAACAGTTGTAGTTTTACAGCTCCTGTTTAGGAAGCTCTGCTGGAAGGCTTTTCCCCTTTTCAGACAGAAACAGTTTATGACTCAGCAGTAGTCTTACTTTGTGGTGAGAAACTTTCCTTACAGACATACAGCGAAACACTACCAGAAGCAGACAGCTGGTGTTGTTAGACCATTGATTCCCTTACTAGTCTGAGGTATTAAAAAAGACTTGAAGCTTAGGAAACCTGAATGAAAGGAAGACTGTTCAGTCTTCCAGAATAATGCATTTAATGGCAAAATTCAGCTAGTGAGGGAAAGATTGACTGTTATTGTTGCTTAATCCAAATCTGTTTCTAGTGCTGTTCTTGCAAAAGACAATTTCAAATTGAAGTAACCTCTTTATATAGCCAGGAGGTTTAAATTAATTCAAGTTCGGCTTGTCTCCACCTGTCTGTTTCTCAGATTTATGTATCTCAGTCCATGATCTCTGGAGGGCAGTATAGATGTGAACATAAATTTTACAGGCTTTGTAGGAGGCTTCCTTGTGTTTTACAGATGTTCCTGTAAAATAGGAAAAGCATCAAACAGGAGGAAGTTCCTTTTCTAAGATGCAATAAAGATGAAGTAGCAACTATTTGCCTTATTTTACTCTGATACAGAGAAATCTTCTGTCCTATTGGTAAAACCCTCATGATGTTCTTGCAGAAGTTGACATGATAAAGAGTTGGAAGATCTGATTCTAATGTAGATTCAGGCAGACATCTTGGTGCAAGAAGGTATTTGGGGCTGGTTTTGGATGTAAAAGTTGACAGCAGAGCTTTATTTTATGGGTGCTTAGATTTTGTATTAACCTTTGGGATGAACCCAAAAGTCTCAGCATGCAGCAGTAGCACAACTCATTTTGTTCATCATTCTGAAGCAGTACAGCAGACTTCAGAAAGCACTTCAAATATGTGATTTCATTGCTCATAACCATATGCTCTGTGTGTTTAAAAACACTTCAGCAACTTGCAGAAACGGTGTCTTGTGGAGGAAATCTCCTGATGAATATCGGGCCCACTCACGATGGTCGCATCGCTGTTGTGTTTGAGGAGCGCCTGAGGCAGATGGGCGCTTGGCTGAAGGTCAACGGAGAGGCCATCTATGGAACGAAACCATGGAGAGCACAGAACGACACAGTCACACCTGAAGTCTGGTAGGACTACTGAGCCAAAATGCAGGCTCTGGAAAGTAGCACCAATGTTAGGTGAAGCTTTGAAATCCTAATGACTTCATGCTACAGAAATAACTGTCTTAGTTTGTATGTGGTGAAGGAATTAATGCCTTTGTTAGTGTGACTGCATCTGAAGTGTGTATAAAGCTGTAGGTAGAGACTAGTTTCGAGATGATGCTGAGGCTGAAAGGAAAGCTGCAAGCATTTCTTTGGTGGTATTTTGCTTCTTGGTGTAGGCTAATCTGTTAGGTAATACTCTTTGCTTCTAGTGGGCAACAGAAATGAGAAAAAATCTGGAAATACAAGATTGCTATGAAGTGTTTTCTATCTGAACGAAGGAATACTCAATGTCCCTTGATGTTTAGACAGAAAGTGGGAAGATAACAGCAATTATTTGGTTGCTAAATACAGCCAGTCTCTTGCCTCCCTTCTGTCGTTGTTACTTGAAGCTTCTCTAGCACCTTTGTGTTCCATCAGGGTTTTGGTCTTGACCCACTTGTCTCAGTGGGTGTTTTTACTCTCATCTCCAGTAAAATTTACCCATCTGGCTTTAGCCTGGAGATGCTGAACTATTGACTGTTTGGTAAAATCCCTTTCAAGAGCAATAAAAAATTGAAACTAAATGGAGGAAGGAGGGAGGAGTGTTTCAGGTGTATCTCATAGTGATGAGAACAGTATTTTTTAAAATTAGCTATGCAAGGTGGAGACTCGGTCGCTCATACTAATTTTTAATTCTTTTAGTCTGCATGTTAGTGTATAGATGGGAATTACCATGTTTTTCTGATTATAACCTACACTTATCTGTTAATGATTCCTTGTCCTGCAAGTATCTCCTTCCTATATGGCTGAGTTACATTGTGCTAAAGTTACTACAGATGTTTGTCTGAATTCAGTTCTTTAATAGTTTTCATTACCTCTAGTTTGTTGAAACAAATTTTCAAGGCACAGTACATTATTAAAGGGCATAATTCATCTGACAAGGTGGCTGTGTATGTGAAAATGTAATTAATCATGTTTTTTCTAACCTATTTTTCCAGTCTTGAAAGCACTCTTATGTATCACTTCTAAAAATTTACAAGGAAAAGCTAACATGCCTTTTTGGTCTCCATTTCCAACCAGGTACACTTTCAGCCCTAAAGAAGGAAGAGTCAACACTATCTTCCTTAAATGGCCAGTCTCTGGGATTCTGGAACTTGGTGAGCCACGGGCTAAGCTTGGAGAAACACAGGTAAAAGACAGTGTGCACACACCCCTCCCCTCCTTTTAGGATGTGTCATGTTCCATCTTGTTTTATTTAAGATTCTGGCATCTTTGGGAATGCATAGCTCTTAGGACAGAGTACTTTGGAAGAGACCCAGCAAAATGTTTGTTTTCTTTCTGGGACCTCCTTGTCATAGTCCTCCCGGTGGGATGTTTCTTCTCCAGCAAAGTTAGACTGAGATGTTGCTGGGATATGTTTTAGCTTGCAAACTAAGAATCATGAAGAGGCCAAGTAGCAGGGGAAAAAAACTGTGCCACTGCTCCTGTTTCCTGTGTAGACTCCTAACTCAGCGTGACTTTTCTTTAGAAGTAGCTGTCCTCGTGACTTTGGTGATACTGCTGTTGCTGTAGTGATGCAGTTGTTTGAAGTCGAAGCCTTGCAGGAGGGGAATGTACACAGAGGTTTTTCTCACCCAGAGAGGCAGAAGAGCAATCAGTGTGACCCTAGATGTGCATCCTATACCAAGTGGAGGTCAGATGTTGAGGACAGTGATGCCACACCTACACTGGCAAGGAGCAAGGAACTCGATGGAAGCAGAAGTTGGTATCAACTCTGTGCATTTAAGGGAAGATTCACTTTGGCTTAGCTCTGCTCTGGTCTCATCACTGCATGTTCATTAGCTGCTGAAATGCATTAGGAGTGTTTCTGGACTGCCCCTTCTGGTCTAGTTCCATATGAAAGTAGTCTGACTGGTGCCAAGACAGCTCCATGATAGGGGAAAGTTACTTCAGCAGAGATGGAGATGCCTCTGGAATTTTGGGGGGGGCAGCTAGCCTGTGTCTGACTGTTCCTCAGCAGCTGGTGTGACATCAACCTATTTGTGGTTTTTAGTTCTTCAGATCAGCTTTCTCTGAGATACCTGGCTGCAGTCTATAAGAAACAGCCATGCTCATTCAAGACCCTAAGTTTCACTATGGGAAGCAGGTAGTTTGGAAACAAGGGATGCAAGGCACTGTACTGTGGCTCCTGGATCCCTGCTTAGACCTAAATCCCACCCCAAATGCTTCCAAAAGGTGTTTATGTACTTTCTACAGCTCTAAGTACTTCTTAAGACCCAACATGAGTAGCCTTTTTACTTGCATATCTACCTGAAAATGTTTTCCCATTGCCATTAATAATTACCACTCATCTGGCTGGTAAGTGGCATTTAAGGATACTTGGTGAGTAAGGTAGCTATGGATCAATATTTATTGTGTCAATATTGCACTTATGCATACTTTGAGAAGGTGCTGTTGTAACTATAGTGTGTGTTTCTATTTTAGGTGAAGCTGGCTGGGTACAAGGAGCTTCTGAAGTGGGTTGCCCTGGGAGAAAAGGGAATGGTTATTTCTCTACCTCAACTGACTCCTCAGCAATTGCCATGTCAGTGGGGCTGGACCTTACAACTGACTGATGTAAATTGAGCCATGCTCTGCTGCAGCCCTGGCTAGCAGGGAATGCTGGTGTTTTGCTCTTTCTTATTTTAAACTTGTTTGATTGAGAACCAATAAATTCACTTTTTCTATGAGAAGTGGGCTGTTTTAAAATGATGGAATGGAACAAACCTCACGAAGTCTAGCACTAGATAATTGATCCTCTGCATGCAGTTTGTTTCTTTGAACTTGGGTGAAACATTAAGCAGCTAGCTTGACCTCTGCACGTGGTTTAGTCAGTTTCTGGCCAAATTATGTGAAGAATGAGGTGGGGGGGGGAAACAGGCACTAGACTTTAAGAGACAAAGAATAAAGCTTAAGCTCATGTTCAAATGCGCATAAATCAGTTGTACACCCTCTTTAATGCAAGAAATTTACCTTCCACAAAACTGCGTGGTAAAAACTGACAGTTTTAGAGAAAAGAATATACTTTTTTCCAGGTGTGCTTAACTTGTAGCTGGCAGTTTCAGCTGAGTAGGGCAAGAACAGGCCTGTAAGGGTTAGGAATCCATTACAAATGCATACAGGCAATGCATATGTACATTGTAATTTCTCATCATGGAAGTAATTAATTTTACATTTTCTTATTCTTGAGTAACTCCATCCATTATTGGGACATGAGTAGTAAACTGGGAGAGGGTTGGGTTTTTATATTTTGTATAATTTTACATGGGTAAAACTCACCTCTTCAAAGGTTTACAGCCTTTGTTTATACACAGTTACCAGGGTGCTGCTGTGGACTATTAAACAAAACACATACTTCAGTGACTAACTTTTGAAAAAAAGAGAAATAATGAGGAGGTGCTGGGGATTTTGAACTTTGCCAAAGCAACATTTTAAGCAGAGAATAGACTGCATCCAACTTGAAAAATTTCCAAACTCAGCATGTGTCATGATTTGTAGGGATAGACACACAAGGTGGAACTTGGAAAGAGGAGGAGACAAAGGACAACAAAAAGCATGAATTATTTGTTTCAGGGTAGAGACTGAAGGTTTATTCTCCCTGAGTAATGTTGGTGAGTGCAAAATTAGTACTAAGTCAGGATTTTGAGTAAGTGGCCAGGTCATTCTCTTCCCTCCTAGTACTGTTAATACACACACAAATGATACATTAAATTATTTTATTACAATACAGACAGTTGGGCTCAAAATTAATACAAATTAAGATAAAATATTTACAAGGTAATGTGTACAGTGTAGCTGTTTGAACAGCATAAACAAGAGAATGTCTAAAAACCCACATTCCTTTAATATTAAGTAACAGAGAGCAGACCCCCAGCTTGTTCAGGAAGACCATGCATCCATGGGCAAAGGCCCTCTGAAGAATGAGGGACTTTGGAGCAAGACTTGCAAAGTTAAGGGGAAAAAGGTTTACTTTATAGAAATAAAAATCTGGGGGAAGAAGAAAAAAGTATTACTTCATTCTGCTGCTCTGTGTTATTTTTAGATCACTACCATTAGTTCTTCCCAAAATTAACATACCTGAGGGGAAAAAAAAAAGGGGGGTTTTAGTAAGTTGCTGTAATACTGCCACCAGATGCCTTTTAGATGCAATAAATAAGACTCAAGGAATTATCAAAGAGTTTAACCACTTTTTTAACAGAAATGTTTTTACTTATGTTTCTTTCAACAAGAATATTTTTAATGGGTGAAACATAATTTGGTTAGAAGAAAATATGGGCTCACTCCTACTTTCCTCAGAGTGCTCTTTCTGCTGCTCTGCCACTCCTACACCATTATAAAATTAACCCAAGTCTCATCAGTAGTCACCAGGGATTTGTTATAAATACACCATCCATTTGTAAAAATGTGCAGGTCATTTCTCTAGTTGCTGAGGGGTACTAAAAGCTTCATAAACATTAGCAGCAAAATCTTTCACTTGTTCCATCATCAGCAGGTCCTGGAAGAAATGTATAAAATAAACTTCCTTAATCAAACATATTCCCCACTATTCTGCCCGTGCTGTAGTACAGAATTCCTAAAAAAAAAAGCACCTGGCATTCCCACAAGCACAACTCAAACTTCTTACTTTAGAATGGTTTAGGAGCAGACCTGGAAGTAGACCCAAGGCAAGACAAGTTTGTGCTTCTGCAAGGTTCAGCAGAAGAAAGAAGTTCTAGAAAAACAGTGTAGTTTTGGAAGATACGAATTGACAAAAAGTTTGTTATGGCAATTGATTACAATTTATTTTTAAAACCACTGAAATTAAACAAATTATTAGAAAGAAATATACAATGTTAATTTCAAGATTTTACTTGGGATATTGTAAATAAGGTAGATTCTTACCTGAACAAAATGACTGGGTGTTTCACTGCATACTGAATGAATCTGTCCATTTATTATTGGAATTATCTTGGCTAAAGGAAGACTGACACTGGAAAGACTAGGAAAGAACAAAAAATATTGACGTGCTCTGACACAGATGAAGCCACTGAACTGTGATTATAGAATTCTAAGTAATTACCACTTAAAAAAGTAAGAATTGAAACGAGTGAAACTAAAATGTATGGATGAAGGTGTTTTTCTCCATATCGAGGCTTTCCTTTAATACAGAGAAGTACCAGTTCAATTCCAGTTCATGTTCCTATTGCACAGTTTCACACTTGCTTCTTCTGCAAGAGAATTTGGTTTAATCAGAGTATTTACATGTGGATGGAAGTAGACTAGTCACAGAAGTGCCTGTCTACAATTTCATGCTATTCAAACTAAACCAGGCTTAGGCAGATAGCCAAACTACAGACTTTGGGGTATTTTAAGTGATGTAAATAGTATATATTTAAATTAAAACATAACTCTCTGAAAGCCAATACTTACTAAAATAAACATAAACCCAGCTATCATTCCAGGTTTTAATTTTATTATTTGAGAAATAATATTTCAAGGATTCGTACCCAGCTTTTGGATTTGTAATGCTCTCACCACACTGCTTAAAACCAAAGTTAACTTCAAAATAAAATAAAAGCTATTTTTAAACATATTTCAAGGAGGATGTAGAAAATCCTGAATGTTACTGCATTTTATCTGCATACCAGTGAAACCTAAAGCTCCAAGGGCTGCTTTGGCTCCCTGTCACTGGAGGACCAGGACAATGCCCAGCTCCCTTCCCTGGGAGCCACAGTAAGTGGTGGAGGCTGGGGTGCTCGGGGCTCACGGGCTGCAGGGGAGGGCTCTCCTCACAGCCTCATGCAGCTGGACTCTGCCAGGAGCCACTGCCAGAGGGTAAAGCCTCCCCAGCCCCAAAGACACTCTGCCTGCACCCAGGCAAGAAGTGGAAGGTGCAGGGCGGCTGATCTCTACTTCTACGTCTGCAAGCGATGGTGGGAAAAAACCTCACCTAATTCTCGTGTTTTTATGGGCAGGAGGAAACATGAATCCTCCTAGCTGCCTACTTGGCCAAAGTGAGGAGAATGCAGTGATCCTTGAAGAGTGAGAAGCAGAATATTTCCAGCACAAGAACTCCAAGGCAGGAAAATCCAGAGCCTTTTTGGAATTCACTGTGTACCCAAAGCATTACTGAGATGCAAACCACAACAAAAGAAAACATTTACCTATGTACAGAGCTGTTTTGAGAAAGGTCCTTTTCAGTAGGTCTAAAAAATTCTGCCATATTGTCCAGCAGTCGACTGAACCCTCTATTTAAACATGTGCTTAAAACTGTACTGAAGTCTGGACTGAAAAGAAAAAAATAGAAAAAAAAAGTTTTTATTCCTGGGTTTATTTTTTTCAAACTAAAAAGCCCTGCAAGTATTCAGTGCTACAGGTGTGCTTCCCCTTATGGGGGATGTGTGAGCCAGAGAAATACAACTACCACCTCATGAAACACCAGCTCCCTCAACAACCTGAACTCTACCCTAAGAGTACTAAAGCCCAGATAAATCTGAAGCATTCCTCACTTCTCTTTCTTACTAAGTAATAACATAGAAGGGACTTAAAGTGCCCCACATCCGTAGCAGCTAAACTGTAAGAATAATTTGACATTTGTCTCAATTCCCTCATATCCTGTGTTTATTATAGCAGCCTCACTTTTACCAGCTCTCTGGTTAAAGGACACATACAACCACCCTCAAAACCATGCATTCAAAATAAATTCCAATAAACCAAAACTAGTGTTCACTTTATCAAAGCAAATAAATCCAATAAAATGACTCTCAATTTATCCTGCTTTAGCAGAAGAGAAGTACTCCTCTGTTCTTACATAACTACAGAGGGGTGAGGAAGAGATAATAGGTCTGATTGCCAAGGACATCCTGGGTATCTCATTAAGGCAGCATTATTTCTTTAAAAGTTTCAGGGCTCACAAATTTTGAAAATCCCAGCCTACACCTGATAAATATAAAAATTTAATGCAGAATGGTCACATTTCTCAAATGAAAAGTTGTCAGCTTTTTGTATGAAAGTAATTGTCTTACACAAACAATAGTTTTGAGGAGGAGTTTAATGTGAATACAGTATATTTCTCTATACCTTTCTAGCATATCTCTAGTTTCATTCAGTAATTTAATTGTAGCAATGTCTCTTTCTGTGAGTCCACAGGCCTAGAAAAACCAAAGACACACTATTAGTAAGTGCCATCAGCAACCATAAGAATAAGAGTAGGAATAGAAAAGCTGAGTATCACGGGATTAAGTCAAGATGTACAGGTCAAATATAAAAGAAAATATTGTTGTGAATCAGATTCCTTAAAATTTGTGTTTTAAATGATCACTGTACGATTTTTAACAAAAACAATACTAGCAGTACTACAATTCTGTTATGCACCCATCCTTCTCCAAAACCTTCACCCCCTCCCCCCAAAAAAAAGCAGAATGAAAAAAGGTAGGTGAAAGGAATTGAATTGGGTACCTGGCTAGCCAAGGGGTTTTCTTCATCTGGCATCAGATAATGACATAAGGGAGAGTAAGATGTAATCTGATCCGAATCTTTATGTTCCACTACTTCCCTGATATCTTTAAGTTTCTGTTCCAGCTCCAGAAGAGACAGGGTCTGCTTAAGGGAAATACTGGAAAGGGAAACGACTACATTGTTGGTTACAAAATGAGTAATGCTGCTTTCTCTTTCTACCAATAACATATTTACAAGTAACAAGACTCCAATCAGCTCTGTGGGTTTGCAGTGGCAGACACAGCCTGCTATAATTAAAGCATTGTTTTGAAAAAGTCAATATGCCTGCTTTTTCCACCCCCCAATTCTTATAAAACTCTTTATTTTGGGAACAGTCATCACAGTAAAACTTAAAAGCTAACCACAGAGAAATACAGGCTCTTACCTTCCAAAAACTTTATGCACAGCTTGTTTAACAATAGTTATTAACTCAGTCAGTCCTAAAAGGAAGAAAATAAAAATTACTCTAATTATTTGTTCAAGTCCCCCCAAAAAAGTAGAATTTTTAAGTATAGTTAGTTCATAACAAGCACCATACCATCTCCTAAAAGGTGCTGAATGCTTGATAAATATTGCTGCTGGACTTCAGGGGGAGCTAGCGGTGTCTGTGGGGGGAAAAAACCCAACAGTTCTGTAACATGTCAACAGTAGAGAACAATACAAAAATAATTAAAAAAATCATTTCCTTAATCTTTGTAATACTCTTCAGCAAACAGATTGCCACACTCCCTTCAACTTTGTACTGACTCTTCCTGCCCAACAACCCCCGGATCTGTCATAAGTCTTCTGGCATTCTTTTCTTCAGATCTATACAGATCTCTCTTCCATCTTCAGTGGCACAGAAAAATCTTTCACTTTTCATTCCCTTAAAGGAAAGTCTCTTAAAAACCTGCACTGCAGGTGAAACTATACTCTCTACCACAACAGAAATTAAATCTAGTGGAGCAGGTTATTTATGCTGAAACCCTATAAAAGCTTATATGACAGAAAAGAAGTTTTCAGAAACCAAGACAGGATTCCTGTTTGTCCCAATGAAATGCCTCACAGTTGGCCCTGTCAACCCACTTATCTCCTGAGAAACTAACAGAAAGGAAGCAAACTCATCTCGCCCTTCTAAAACAGCTTTCAGGTTTTACAAAATGAAGTACTACCTCAGACAACTCTAGCCTTGCTATTGAAAGCTTTTCTCCATCCTGCCTTGAGATGCTGTTCCTTGACTCTCAGCCTCTCAGCAGGAGCTATCACAGGGGGGCAGATGAGAACTAATCAGCTTGTATCCATTATTTTTAGATGAGCCATTCAGCAACTTGCAGGTCCCACTCTCTACAATGGGTACTTGCTTACTGGGGGAGTGATCTATTTTTATTGAGCAGTGATAGACTATATCAACAAAAATCAGCTCTTCCACCTTGCTTGTCCCCACCAACAGACATTTAGGGAGATGGCCTTTTGGAGTTAAACCAAATAGTCAAAATTTCAAAGACAACATTTTTCTTCTTTAATCTCAGAAAAAATTAACTGGAGGAATTTAATGGATGTACTAGGAAGACCTAATAATATATATACCTTTACCTATATATCTTGAATCTTGCACACAGTATTACCACTTGACAAAAAATCAAAGCAAAGAAATAATTTCATGTTGGTGTTTAGACAGAAAGCAGCCTTCTTCAAGCAAAACAAATGCAGACAAAAGGCATTCTCCAATATTGCTGGTATTCAGGTAAGCAACTGTATCACCACATCATCCAAATTTAGCTGCTATTAAAGGACATCAATATATCATACTGCCAGTAATGCTTCCACGTACCCCACTCTTGTAACGAGCCCTGGTTTCATTCCAACAGTCCTAAGTCCCTTTTCATCTCACCAAATAATCCTTTCCCTTCCAAGGAAGCCCAAGTCCTACCTCTAAACCGAAGCAAGACACTTACTGTGCCATTCTTGCTGAGCGCGGCGTTATCCAGGTAGATGTAGCCGCCAATGATGTTTAACTGCACGCGCAAGAGAACCACGAGCATACAGGTGCTGTACACAGCGACAATGCTGCGTGTGAAACCTTGGGAACACAAAACAGAGCGACTGCAAAGTCAGGGAAATAAGGATGAGTCAAGGGGAGAGAGAGAGTGCTCTCCAAGACTCCCAAGTGCTGATTACTTTTAAATATGTGGTCACATTTCTCTCACTGGTTGTCATAACATGTTTTCACAACACACACCCAAGATGGTCATGAGTCTAATGTGCTGGATCTACATCTAAAGTGTCCCATTTAAAGTCCTATATTAATATAATTTTGCACATTACACAAGTTCTTTCGAGAAAATAAAAATCATACAAGCTGTTCCAGAAGGAAAATGTTTATTGTCAAATCATCTTTCTTCATTACGTCAGGAAATACAGTCTGTGTTAGTTAGCCCTCACCATGCAATTCAGACAGGACTGCAGCTTGTCAAAAATGGTACCTAAGACAGAAGCAGCTAAGATCTAAAGAAGGAAAATTAAAATCTGCTACCAGCCAGTAGGCAATGAGGATGTATAGAAGAAGCATCATGAATAGATACAGAAGGGAAGAAAGAAGTCAGATCAAAAGTAGGATCTGTAAAGGTGTTATGAAAAGGAGAAAAAAAACAAAAGGAAGCAAAGACATAACGGTAGAATTTCACTGCATAATTATCTCAGTTTACTTTTTTCTTCCTTTCCACCAGCCAAAAAAAACAGATGATCCAAAGGCTTCATGACCACTGCTACAGTGGTTCTCTTCAACAGGCTCAAAAAGAGGGAACTGCTGGCCATGTAAGGGCAGACGTACATTTCTGATTGAATTTCTATTACATCCAGCATAGAATTTCTGAAACTAGTTTCATTTTATTGCGATGGCCCAGAAAGGTCTCATGAAGTTTATTGAGTAGAGTAGCAGGAAAGCCAATACAATTCCTCACCTTGGTCTTCCCATGGGGCTAAGAAAAGTTCCTTTATGAAAAGTTTTGGGGGTGCAGGGGTAAAGAGGAGGTTTGCCATGTGTGTTACACTATCTTCATATCTACTGCAACAATCCAGTATAAAGTTCATTTTAAATGCTGTGAAAGACATTTTAAATCTACACTAAATAATTATGCAGATGTAATATTTCATTTCCACTTACTTATAATCTTTAAATCCTCCCATATTTCTAACTTGTTTGCTGGCCTGTGGGAAAAATAAATGGAAATATTAAGAATTATATTTTACTTGGAAATTAATAATTATGTTAAATGACATAGCAGTGCTCTAAGGTGAACTTATTTAGATACCATAATTATTCAAATCATACCCAGGTCTGTATCTCATTCAAGAAAGGCCTCGTTCAAGAAAGCAGTATACAAGCAACACACTATAAAGGCATAGAAAAGGTATTCAAACTTTAATGCATGAATGTAGCATTTAGTGATGTCAATTACACACTTAATTATGTGATCAGTTTTGAGTTACTACAGTATGCAGTCAAAAAAAGCCACTGATGGTATAAAGTGGCCTTTTCTGGGGCCTTGAATCTCTGTTTTCACAAGGGTTGTTGGAACTCAGAGGTACATGAATGTACCCCTATGCTGTTTCAACTGGTCAAACAGTTTAGAGACAGAAGGTGTATCTTGATAAAAGAATGCTTGCTACAGAGAACAAACTAAGGTATTATACGTCTTCACCACTGAACAAAGGATTACAGACTATTTCCTGCACAGTTGAGATGACATAGCTGGTGATTCACAAGCTCTTTTGTTCATTCAGTTTAATTTTTTCATTGAATAAGACTTCTATTATGATAAATACATTAATTCCATTAAAATTAACCTTTCTCAAATTCTTGTTGCTTGGGGTAAATAATATTCAATAACAGTTGCAAATACTCAGAGTTTATTATAAAAACATCATTCAGGCTGCAATTCCCCCTTTAAATCAGGCTGCTCTGTTGTGGAAGTTTTTGGACTGAAAAAAAGCAGTGAATGAATTGGTAACCTATTAAATGCTGGACAGCTGAACTTCCAGCTGTATAAATAAACTAGCGGGAAGTAAACTAGAAACTGTCTAGAGTGAGTCAGAAATCCCGTGTTAATTGCCTACACAACACCCTTACTCTGTGCCATATGCCAAGCAATCTACATTTCAGGTATGCTATTATACACTTTATGCATTTTAAAACAGGTTATTTGTTCCTGCAGTCGTAAGGAATTCCAAGGTGTTTTTTGACAGGGAGGCATTTCTGTTAATGTATGACATGTCCCTGTTTGTTCTACTACAAAAAATAAAATTTAAAAAATTACTTCTCATCACTTACATGCATTTGCAATCTCATCTTGGATACTTTCCACTACTACTCACGTCTGAACTTGGTAGGATTACATAAACATTTTTACAAACACAACATCAACAACTCAGTCAAAATATTCTGTTCTGTTTAAGAGAGGACTAGATCCTCCAAGTACTTTTATCTACCTATCTTATAACCATTTCAACAGAAAACATGGCTCTCACTGCAGCACCTTAAAGGAAGTATTATTTCCTGTAATTTTTGGAAAATGCCAGCCATACCTATCAAAATACACCTAACGTGACAAAATATTTACATAGTGATTTCAAAAGACCTTAAGACTAATGATTCAATGGGACACTAAACCATAATTCTGCATACTCTCTACATTATATAATTTGAAAAAACCTTACTGTCAAAACAAGTTCAACACACTGAAGACAGTCTTACCTATTTTTAAGAAGAGATGTGAGACTCTCAGAGTTTAACTGATGCATTAAGGCATCCCTCAATGTTGGAAGCATTGACAGTACTGTTATTAAAAGAAAAAAACCAAACAATAAAACCTGTCAACATCAACAACAACAAAAAAATCATTATAAACCCATCCTCAGCTCACACTCAAGAGCTGCTACAGGATGTACAGCATGTACTTTGTTCAACAGGCAAAGCTGGGAGGACAAGCAAAATAGGAAACCCAGGGAGTGCTCAGAAGGAGAATAACCTGTGTGCCTCTCAGGAGCTGGGGCACAGTGCTGCCCTTATGTGACCATGTGGTTTTACTGGCTCCAGCTGCAGATGTGTATTCACATCCTGCATATACATGCCTCCAACTCCCCAGAAGAAAATCTGGCAAAAACCTACACTGCTGCATTTCTCCCAGTGAGAAGATAAAGATCCGAGGTTTGCTTTTTCCAGCAAGAGAACTGGAGAAAGGTTATGTTATAAATGAGAGAAAGCTAGTGGGAAAAAATCCTTTACTTTCAGAACAATGTCTGATCTGCTGTTATATGACAGGAACAGGAAAAGGAAAACATGATAAATACTAAGAACAAAGTATGTAAAAATCTTGTCAGGAATGCATGCTGCCAAACATAAGACACTTTGTATAAAGGAGGGCAAAGAAAAGCCCAGTTCTTGAAGCAAGATCACTCCCAGCAGTACAAAATGGAAAATATGGAAATTAAATACCATTTGGTCAGGGTAAACAGGTTGGACTTACAGCCACACAAGAAGCCATTACAAATTTCAACAGAAAAAGAAAATACTGCCTAATTTGTTTAATTAAAATAGTTTTGAATGGCCTGTATTTACAATGGCAAGGAATTTGTTAAAATTCTTCTCTGTCATCTCCTTTCCAAAAATCCTAAGACTGATGCTGTAAGAAAAAGTACTTTCACTTTTTGCTCTCCGGCTAGTCAGGTACCTTCTAATTGCGTAAGAAACTGATGAGCTGATGTGCTTCTTATTAAAAATTACCCACCAAGCTCTCCATGCAGCTCACTAACAATGTGCTATAATGAATAAAATAATCCTGCTGTAAATTCAGTATTGTTTGAATCTAAATGCTATTTCACATCTCATTACCACATGCAGTTTAAGGCAAAAGGGTCCTGAAGTGACAAAAAATTGTAGCCTGCATGTATACTTGTACATTTATTGATGGTAAGGGTTCAGATGTCTCCAAAAATCCCTTTAATCCTCTACTGTTCAGACCCTCTTAATGTGCAAAACAACTCTATTTATGCACCAATATTTAATTAAATTTTTGAATTTACCTACATTTCTTATTCCTCTTCCATCCCGACAATATGTATAGCATAAATCCCCAAATACCCCCTCCTTATATAAAACAGTAGCTATTTCCTCATCTTACCTGTCATATTTCCTCATCTTACCTGTCATATTGCACGTCCTCTGATTACTCTCAAAATGGTACTGCCTTCGTGCTTGGGCAATGTACTCAGCTGCCTCTCGTTCCTGGATTTCTCTGATTTTCTTCTGCCCATATTTTCCCAGTAAATAGACTCCTACAGAGAAATAGCCATATTAGAAGGTGGTTTTAAAAAGTGAGAAAGGTCCCTTAATCCCTTTATTTGATTTTAAAGCATAAGGATGCATAGTGGTTTTTGGGTTCTGGTTTTGTTTTGGTTTGTTTGTTTGTTTTTTTAATATGGGGGTCTTGAGTATTTTAATAATTATTGGCAAAGCAATACTCAGAAAGAATGTTTTAAAAATTAATTATAATGTTGAGGCTTATAACCTGAATCAGTAGAAGAAATTTTCCTGAAAAGAGGTAGCTTGCCATTTACATAAGACATTTTTGGTTCTACTGCAATGTGGGCAACCAGTACTCAAGAGACTGAAACAAAAAAGAGAAGCAATGTAGGGTAAGAAAAACAAAGAATAGAGAAAACAAATAGAGAAATGCATAGGTCTAGAGATGGATAAAAATTTAAAATTTTTAAAAGATATATTTCTAATATTAGCAGAAGTCAAGATCACATATGAGAAAAAATGCTATAGATCAACACTTCCTTCATTTATTCCTGAAACGTCTGTAGGAAGAACCTTAGTTTCAATGGGTCTTGACTTAGTTTCAATGGGGCACTTCTTTTTTTGCCACACCTGGTTCCTACTTTCCAGCCACTCTTCTCTTGAGGATCTGACGATCCCCCATCAGTCTCACTATCAATCGTCATTTCCATAAAGACACGCCAAAAATCTTTGCTTTGCATTTTCACCCCTTCCAACATACATCCCTCTGAAGTTTCCCCCAGCTGCTTGTCCCACATCACCAGGGGTTCAGATATCTATCCAGGCTGCCCACAGCCCTCTTCCCATCTTTTCTCATCTCTGCCCCCTTTTCTAAGCCATTCCTCAAGGTACCACCACACCTTCCAGGCTTATCCTTAGCACCTTTGCCCACTGCAGGCTGCTTTCCATGAATTTCTCCCCCTCCACCCAAGCCTTCTTATAGCACCTCCTGTGTGTCAGGTTCATCTGCTGCCTTCTGTATGCACTGGCAGCAGCAGTTTCCTGCCTAGGTGTGTAACCAGTGCTTCCCGTGTTCTCTCATGAAACACTTGGCGGGGGCACAGAGATTAGGGAGGAATAAACCCATGCAAGAAAAGTCTATTGTACAAGGTAATCATCTTCTGACCATGTGGACTAATGCTTCAGTTACTGAAGCTCCTCTACAGAGAGCCAGCTCCGAATCTGTCAGGTCAATAACAGCACACAGAAGAAATCTGAATAACAAATCAAGTATTTTTAATTTTTTTTCCTCAAAGTACTTCCTAAAGTTGTAAACACAAAGTTTTCGTCAAAGTTCAATTTTCACATTTAGAAGCCAATATTGGAACAAATGAGGCATTTAACAGTAGCTGAAAGCTGCAAGTTTCAAAACTAATTTTATTTTTAAAAACAAACAAACAAACAAACAAAAAACACAAACACACAAACCCCATAAATAAACTCAAACTTCCCAAGATTTTGAGTTCAGCTACATTTTTTAGGTTATTAAAACCTCCAAAATATTCCCCAAAGCTATCATCAGCATTTGAAAAGCCTTGTCAACTTTGTGCTACAATGTCCATAGTTGCAAAAAAAATCTGGGTGTTCATACCAGCATTATGTTCGCTCATAGGCAACTACAAGCCAGACCAGTCTGGAACAACCACAGTCACTTCCATTTCTCAAAAGCACCATAAAACTGAAACGTGTAAGTCTCTCCCTCACTTCAGCCTTTAGGCAGACTACCCATTTGCCACATGGGATAGTCACTTTATTAGATGCAAACTTTAATATTATGGGTCCATATACAAAAAATATGATTCTACCACTAAACTGTTAACAAAAACGAGACTTCACTAACAAGATTATTTTAATCTAAAATGTTTCCAATTCCTGCCAAGAAATCTATTTAGAATACAACTGTCAGGTTACTGATCTTTTTTTCAGCTAACCTACTGAAACAGAAACAATTTTTTTAGCATTAGTGATCAATTCTTGAACACAAAATTCTTCCAATCATTTTACTCCACTACATATTTCACATTACATTAACATACAGTGATTTGTCCAAATGACTACTTTTTTTTTACTTTCCCTACACCCCAAAATAAATCCTGTTAACTCCAGGTTTTGTAGCAGGAAAGTCCTAAATATAAAAAAAGACCCTCCCTGAATGTAGACAGGTCAGAGCAGACATGCAAACAGCTCAAAAAGAATCATGTGCGGGCCCTGGAGCAATGTTCAGGAGCAGCAGCTTTGAGACTGAGACAGCAAATTGCTTAACACTGCTTGTTCAGGCTGCGTTCCTACTCCGTACTCGGAGCTGCTGTGGCCTGTGAGAGTACAAAGTCGCAGTAGTTGTTATCCAGGTTTAACAAGGAGTCTCCAGATAAAAACACTTGTCTAATACCATACAACACCAGCTACTAAGTCTCATTTCTCCCTCCCTCCCCTGAACTAAGGTATAACTTTGACCCACTGTTAACAGATGTTGCTTAATCCAGGATTATCCTCTTTAGAACACAATGCATTAGAAGTTAACCAAAGGAAAAACAGAACCACCCACCCATCCACCTCAAGCAAAGCCAGCAAACAACAGAGAGCTTGAGGTCTGGCTGCCAGCAGCAGACTCTCTGTTACCAACTGCAAGCGCCTCTAAGTCGCCTGGAGGACACAGCACCTGTGAAACTCAGCTCTCAGCCGTGACAATGAACTTCGGCCCACTGCACTCATTCCTGAAAACAGCAGTGGAGCCTCTGCAAGTCTCTGGCTTATGAGACATTTCAAGGAGCTGCCAGCCAGGGGGTTGGCTTGCAGGAGTGTTTGCATTTTTCTTCAGGACAACCATGTGTATCTATATTAATATGGTGCATTAATTCAGAGGACTTGACAATAATACAGACTTCTTAGAAGTCAAAATCATCACGTGGAGCTGGAAGCAGAACCAGAGAAAGTCACATCCGAAACCTGCTAAGATGTCAAGTTGGCTAACAAACCTGTAAAAAACTAAGCTAACATTTTAAAACTTTCTTGTTATAAACATACAAAGCCAATATCAGCTTTTTATAATAACTAATATAACTTAGTTTTACCGCTCAGTATGGGATAGGAGGTCTGCAAAAAGCTGCAGCAGTAAGATTTACTCATGTCTAATTAGCTAAACAGTTGTATAGATGGGACTTCGTGCTGAATCTTCCCATATGTTTCACACAAAGCCAGGAATTAAGAAAATTCAGAAATAGTCAGGCTGTCCAGGAGATAATTCCTATGGAAACTTTTTTCTGTCTTCATCAAAATGTGAACTATACAACATATTATAGTCCCAACACGTCTGATTTGGAGGGGTTGAGAAACAGATGAGTGATAAAAACAACATCACCTGATGTCAGATCTTTCAAGAACAGGAACCTGAGTAAGGATCTCAAACTACAGCTCATACTATTTTACAACTGATCTAGAAAGTGAAATGTATTTACACATGTACTGGCTGTCTGTGCTGGATTTGACTGGGATAGAGTTAATCTTCTTCACAGTAGCTGGGAATTACAGTGTTGGTAATAGAGAGATGTTTTTGTAATTGCTGAGCAGGGCTCACACAAAGCCAAGGCCTTTTCTGCCTACCACAGCACCCTACCAGCAAGGAGGCTGGGAGTCACAAGGAGCTGGGAGGAAAGAGCCAGGACAGCTGATCCCAGAAGATCAGAGGGACATGCCACATCATAGGATGTCACCTCAGCAGTAAAATTAGGGGAATGCAGCAGGAGGAGGGAGCACTGTTCAGGGGCTGCTGGGCAATGGTCAGGTCTGATTCTCTCCCTCATCCCACCAGAGAAGGAAGGCGTGTATGTGTGTGTGTGGGTGAGTGAGTGGCTCTGTGGTGCTTTAGTTGCCGGCTGGGAAGCACCCTGGGGTCTACAGCAGCTATATCCTGTGGAAGCAACACTTTGATTTGAGATAAATATGCTCTAATTTGTCTCCATATCCCTCTTTGGCTGTAGCACTGTATAGTCTCTTCCCACCTAAATGTAAGTAATGCAAGAAGTTTACTAAGTCTGCAGGCTCTAGTAGCTTCCAAGAGGTAGGGTATTTCTCACATCATGTGAGAAATGGTGGCTTTCCTCTCCCTCAGCCCTTTCCTTTCTTCAAAAGTGGAATGGAGGGCTGAGCAGAAGAATGGGATAGGTAATTAGGAGGCATCAAGTTTTAAGGAAATCTCTTTTACAACCCTGAGTAACCTTTGCCTTCACTGCCATACTTACCTCAGGGAAAAAAAAAAAAAAAGGGGGGGGGGGGGCGGGAGGGGGGACGACACAACAATTTCAGTTTTAAGAATTTTATTATGTAGAAATTGTGCTGACACACAGAAGCCTGCATCCTTCCAGGACACAAACAGCTCCCTAAGTTGTGGTCTGTCCTTATGTTCAAGCAAGCCATGCATCAAGGGACATACAATTGTTCTGTTACGGTTGAAAACCATCTTTAAAACATACAGGCACTAAAGCCTTATTCCCTTGGTAACACTGAGTCCCACCAGAATGTATTTAGTGCCCCTGTGCTTACTCACAAAACAAGCCAACTTTCCCTGCTAAGCAGAGAGATTTCTGAACTGAAATACTTTTTCTGCAAGCCAAAGGTTGCAACAGATAAAATTCAGCAATAATTAATGCACCACTGAAATCAGAACCATACATTGCAGACACACCCTGAGCTTGTTCTTCCACCACAGTGACAGAATTTCAATGGTGAATCATTTTGTAATACTTACTGAAATCTACCTTGAATGCTGAGCACCGAGATAAAAACTACTTTAATCAAACTATCCAACAGACACGTGAACCTGAACCTGATGTGTCCTTGCAGCTCCATCATGCTCTCTCTCTACTTTCCAAATTTCTAGTGGGTTTGATCCCAGACCACTAGATTTTGCTTGCTAGAAGAGATTTAAGTCTTTTCAGTATGCAGAGTATTTTATATTGTTAAAGAAACAACTTCTAAAGAAAGGGTTTGTACAGAGTCTTTGCTAAGGTGAGGCCTTCTCAGCCCCACTCTGTGGTTAAGGGGAAGTTACATGTATTTTTCAGTTGCTTTTCCCCTCAGTTTGAGCTCTTATTTTGTGAGATTTGTATCTTCATAAGCAGTAAAATCTGTTGTAGTGTTGGGATTGAGAGAAATTGCACCAAGAATGACAGCCACTGATAACACACATGGAATCCACTTCAATAAAGGGAGGAAAAGTTACCAACCAACTCTGATTTTGGTGCAGTAATTCAGCATCACAACACTGATACAATACTGTACCAGTAATAATGTAGAAACTCTTCCATACTGTCTAATGAATCATTAAATAGTCACATTAATCTCTGACCATGTGCCAGTTAAGGACTTAAAATCAATAAATTTTGTGATGTGCCATTTTCCCTGTTATATCCTCCTTCCCGGAAAATGCACCTGCAGCTCTTAAAAATACACCACAGAAATGCAGATTCCAGGCTTTGCTATTAAATCAGCAGATTTGGATGCTTTCCTTAAATCATTCAGCCACTTCCAAATATTGTGTCTTCAATTCAAAGCAGTGTGTAAAGCTGCATTCCATCTTTCAAGACCTGGCAGTATTTTCTGGAGGGCCCAGCAGGGAACCCAGAGTTCTGATTCACTGGTGGTGGCATTACCATAGCTTGTGGAGTATTTTTAAGGTCTGATCCCTAACTATGTAGATGACCAAAGCACTCAATATTCAGCAGCTGAACAGCTATAAAGCAGCACTCTGCAGTAATTCACTCCACCCCCTGCATCCCTTAAAATACCGTGGTGCAAAGTCGCCACTGTTGGCAGCTAATGATGTCCACCTGCTTGTGGAAGCCCAGATGTACTTCAGTCTCAAATACATAAAGATCCAATTCTTTACAGTCCTCAAATACTACATGGCCTGAAGAAATAGATGATTGATCCATGCTGCTGAAAATGACATCATAGTTTAATATTTTCTGTCAGAAGTTGAAATGCTTATTACAGAATGAGCATCTTGTGTTGCTTTGTTTTTACGGTGTTTTTTTTTGTTTGTTTTGGTTTTTTTTGGTTTTTTTTGGTAATTCTTTAAATTACATTATTTTAATCTATAATTATTATTTTAAGCACACTTCATCCAGTCAGTAGCATTTTAGTGAAAATGACACTGAGCTGTATATAAACAACACCAATCATAAGGGAAAAAACTGCAAACTCAGTTATGTTAGGTTGGTTTGCAGGCTGGCAGAAACCAGTTTATACATGAGGAATTTAAGATTTCAGGCTATGAAAGCCACAAGTTCCCAGGTATCTGCTTCCCAACTTGGGGATTGATCCATGTTTATGCATTGAAACTGGGAGAATGGATTTTTTACTATTCCTATTTGTCCATCCACCACTCTCACACAGACAGTTGAAGGGTGTTGGGATTCTGGAAACCTTAAGATTTTGGTATATAGTAATATATGTGAGGCAAGACGGAGACTTTGGGGTGGAGGTTACTTGTTCATTTTTTACTTTCTTCTTCCTGGGTTTGGGTGGTTTTCTGTAATTGTTTGATAAAGTCCACATTGCAGAGTTTAAGTGGTTAGTTACTGGGTTTAAAGTAAAAATAATTTAGGTGGTATTTCACAAATGGTCTTGAAAAGACCTTGTAGAGATAGAGAGGTACTCAATTTTACATCTTGTTAACTAGAGGTACTGCAGAACTCACGGCTTGTGAGACTGTAATATAGATAAGATTAATAAACATCTAAGTCCGAACTTGAACTTCATCTCTCGTGCTATTAATCCCGACCTTGGCAGAAAAAGAAGCCAGATCTGTCACAGAAGAGGAAGGAGAACCAGGTGACAGCCTGGTTCCAGGTGACAGCCTGGTGTGTAAATCTGTTTACTTAACATGGTGGGCTGCAAGTGTGGTGGTAAACATGACAGTGCTGCACTCACAGAGCCACAAAACCTGCAGGCGAGGGGGAGAACTGGAGGAGCAGTCTGACCAGTACTGCAGTAACCATCACCCAGCCTATTATCATGGATTAATTGGCACTCTTTGGAAAACCGCAGAAGGAATTAATGATGAAAGAATGCAGACAACACAAGAACCAAGGCAAGCCTGACGTAAATGCAATTCACTTTCACAGGGGGCTTCACTTGAATGTATGACAAAATATACTGCAATGCCCTGTAGCCCTCAGAACATTCAACTGTTCAGGCAAGTTCCAGTTCTGTGTCATTTACATTGGATGTAAGTTCATTTGATGACTGAGTGCACAAAGACACAGCTGTGCATTTTGAGGAGTATCTATTCTCCAGCTGCATAGCTATGCATTTCACTGTTAAACAGAGAGACAGATCCAATGTGCTCTTTTAAATCCATTTCCAACTAAAAACAACCCAATAAAAACTTCAAGGGAAGGTGGAGTTTACTAGACCATAACCACCCTACAGGTACAACAAGAGCCTTAAGGGAGAAAGTGCTTGAATAACTAATGCAAATCCTCTCTGTGAAAGTTCTGTGTCTGCAACTAATCTATATTTGTCCAGAGAAGGGCAACAAAGCTGCTGAAGAGTCTGGAGCATATGTCCTACAAAGAGTGGCTGGCTGAGGGAGCTGGGGGTGTTTAACCTAGAGAAAAGGAGGCTCAGGAGAAGCCTTATCACTCCACAAATACCTGAAAGGAGATTATAGTCAGGTGGGCTTGGTCTCTTCTCCCGGTTAACAAGTGACAGAACAAGAGCACACAGTCATAGCATGTGCCAGGAGAGGTTCAAGTATGACATTAGGAGGAATTTCTTCACAGAACCGGCGATTAGACATTGGAATGGGCTGCCCAGGGAGGTGATGGAGTCACCGTCCCTGGTGGTGTTTAAGGAAAGACTGGATGTGGCACCTAGTGCCGTGGTCTAATTGGCAAGGTGGTGTTCGCTCACAGGCTGCACACCATGATTTTTTTTTTTTTCCCCCCCAATCTAATTGATTCTGTGATATTTGACAATTCAACGCGCAAGTTACATATGAAAGCGGAGGTTTTCTGCCTCCCTCCCAAAAGCAACACAAGTCTCACCCACGCTCGGCGCACTTCAATGTTGTTTCAAAGTAACGCGATCGCCCGCCGTGAGAGCACCCCGGCAACCCGAGCTCCCGTCTTTTAGGGTTTAAGGGACGACGCGCAGATTCCCTCCCGGTCCCGAGGGAAAGTCCTGCTGGCACCCGGGCTCTCCCGGCGGGAGCACGCCGGTGTCCCCAGGCGGGGCAGGGGCCGCGGCCCGGGGGCACGGAGCCTCTCCAGCCGGCGCGGGGCCCGCCTGGCCGCGGGGGGCTCCGAGGGCCAGGCACCGGCTCCGAGGGGGCTCGCCGCGTTCCCCCCGTATCATCGCCCCCGCCCCTCGACCGGGCACTCACCGCCAAGGAACGTGCCAAGGGCGAGGCATTTCTTCTTGTGCCTCTTAAGGAAACTCCAGAGCGACCGGAGCATCCTGCGAGCCTGGCGCGGCCCGGCCCGGCCCGGCCGCCCCTCGGGTCCCCGCGGCGGCGGAAGGGGCGGAGGCGGCGGCGGCACCGCCCGCGGTGCCCCGGAAACAGCGCCCGGGCGCGGCATGGCGGAGGCGGCGGAGGCGGCCGTGCTGGCTTGGATGGACCAGGCGCTCGACGTGGTCAGTGCGGGCCGGGGCTGCGCTGACCCGCGGGGGAAACCCCGGGGAGCCCCGGGCACCCTCACGGCAGCGGGGAGAGCCGGCGGGGTGGGGGAATGGGAACCGGCGGAAGCTCTCCCGCTGCTGTAAGGCTGTCCTGTGCCTCTCGCGAGTCTGTCTGTCTGTCTGTCCCGCAGGCTAAAGAGGCGCTGGAGAAAGGCGAGGTTCCCGTGGGCTGCCTGCTGGTCTACGAGGGCGAGGTCATAGGCAGGGGCAGGAACGAGGTCAACGAGACGAAGAACGTGAGTTAAGGTCGGCCCGCGGACGCCGTGCCTTTGCCGCCGCTGCCCCGCGCTTGTCCCGCCGCTGGGTCTCAGACGTGCTCTCCTGAAGTCACCCGGGCGTTGAGAGTGAGAAATGACCGTGCAGCCTTTCCTGATGAAGTTCTGTCCACAGGCCGGAACAAAAAGCTAATTCCTGTAGATTTTAGACCTGTTGCAACTTTAACCATCAAATTAGCTGTAAGATCTGGCGCTGAGAGACCCATTAATGCCAGCAGGGATTTTGTACAACTGGAAGTTTTGTGTAAATTAATCTGACTGCAGGATCTGTCTGTAATTTATATTAGATGTCTCAAATCTGAAAACATAGTAAAAAGTTTAAATGAGTATTTTAAGTTCAAAATTGTAACAGTGAAGATTAATCATTGTAGTAATTTGTTCTGCAGGACAATCTGTGATGTATTAAGAGGATTCTAATACAGCTTTGAGAAAGCCAGATGACGGAGAAGTTAGATATCTCATGTTACACTGTGGGGAAGCAGACACTTGGGAAAATCATGCCAGAGATATTAATATTGTGTAGAAATCACATGTTAGTAAAAACACAGAACATAACTGACAAGACTGATAACAAAATCAAAATTAACTTAAAAATGTCAGCAAAACTTTCAGGCATTTTTGATGTCAGGGCTGTCTGAAGGTAAATGCTAAAATGCAAGTAGCCTGGTTTTAAAAAAAAATCATCTGGATTTTGGAAACAGTAATCTGTTAATATTTCTGAAAGCCAAGCTTCTTTTTTGAATTGCTGCCTAGCTCAAGTTTCAGCTCTTTTGTGGCTCAATTTTCATAAATGTTTATATTATAGTGATAGGAAATGCTGGGTACTTAGTGCTTCTAAATATTTTATCAGATATGTAATTGCTCCATGTAGTCTGAAAAAAAAAAAAAAATGTAAGCTTGAAAGAAGTACTTGTTATGAAATGTGAATGTAGAAAATTGTTTTCAGTTTTCGCCTAATGATTTCTGGCATTATTTAAGGACCATCCTGGGGTAAAAAAACAATCCTCTTGAACCATTGTGGCAGTTCCAGCAGACATAAATGTCAAGGTCTGTTTTAAAACTAATTTCTTATCACACCTTATATTGACTTCTCCAGAATATTCTTCCTCAGATGGCTAAAAAAAAGTCTGATTTCCAGTTTTGAACTTTTTATGTTCTGTTTATATCTCCTTGTTCTTGTGCCAGCATCATCCATTATTTTAAATAGCTTGGATGCATTTAAAGTCTTATTCCTTTTCAGCGTTTGTTTTTCCCAAGCCAGCTGTTTAATTTCCTCTCAGAAGACAGGCTTGCTTTCTGTGTTCATTATAATAATTCTTTTACATAGCAGTTTCATCTTTGATTCATTTTTTCTTGAATTCACTTAACCAGAACTCTGTATTTTATTCCAGATGGACTTTAGCTTTGTTTGATAACAATAGTACTTCACATTCTCCCTGGAAAAAAGTCCACCCATCTTTTCTGGAGCTTCCTTGGTCTTTTATGCTGTTTTGTTGTTCTTCATTGGTTACTTTGAAATTTTTTTTTTTTTTTACTCCCATCTAGAAGGCCATCCACCTGCTGAATGACACTCTCACACTGTCACTTCTCATGATGTCTTTTCATCATACAAAAGACATCACATCATCAGCTGTTTTCTGTAGGGGTTTTTCCAGATAATGCCAGTGATACAACTGAAAACATTTATGCCGTTTAGCAGCCAGATGCGCTAGAGATGTCCAGAGAGACTGGTGTTTCTCTTGCCTAGAGAAAATGTTTGTCAAAGAAAGTTACTTGGTTAATTTAGTGTCAGCTACCTTACTGGGTTTGTTTTTAATTTACCTTTTGTAAGGACTAGTTTTTATAACACTGCTTTAAAAGGTTTGTTATCTTGCCTGTTTTACTATTGAGGCCCTCCTGCACCCGTAGGTGTCAGGATTGTATGACACCTGTCCTTCCTGGTTTTTATTACAGTGACTCTGTTTGTTCTGAAGGTTTCGCTCATGCAATACTTTGATGCCTTGATGCATCCAAACATTGCTGTGTGACTGGCAGCAGCTTTCTGGCCTCCAAAATGCAGCTGTATAACATACTGACCTTTTTAACTTCATGAAAACTTTGTTCCTGCATTGAAAAAGTGATCATATACCCAGTTAGAACTTCAGTCCTTCCCTGCAATTCTGCCTTTGGTCAGGAATCAGCTTGCCTCCGAGCCTTGTGTCAAATAAATTCTGTCTTCTCCTTAAGCAGGTCCCTGCATCCTCTGACGTAATGGGCTGAAATTAGGAACAGGTAGTGTCTTCTTCATGCCCTCTTTCATTATGTTCCTAAACTGCTCATTTTAGCAAAAAAATTCAGTTGCCAAAAACTCCAGTGTTTTCAGGCTGTCTCCTGTTACCGTGCATCCTGCCACATCCACAGCAGAACACGTTAATGTCAGAAATACTGCTGCTTACTCTGTGGAAGTTATTTGCAAAAGTACTGATCACTGCATTCTTCTGGGAGAAGTTGCTTCTGGGAGAAGGGAGTTTGTATACAGCTGTGTTTGGTTTATTTTATTTTTTTAGGAGCATGGCTGTGGCATCAGCATTTCAAAATTTTTAGACACGACACTACTTGTCTTCATTGGGCAACAGTGCAGCAAATGTCTGTGTAAGACACTGGGCTTAGACAGCCTGGAGATTCATTCACAGACTTGTGTCAGTGCTATGTTCCCTCTGGCAGCTCCCACACATGCTTGTTTACAGTCTTGCCTCAGAACAACCTGAAAATTTTCTCCCTTATGGCATATGTGACTCTTCCCAGCTAGAAGTGGTTTTTTGATATCTTTATTCCCACATGTGATGCAATCATTCACTTCCCAGTAAAATGTTCTGTCTTAGGTCCTTTGTTGATACACACAGAGATCTCCTCTTTGTTCTGTCCTGTTGGGTCATTGTAGCATCTTGCAGGCACAGTATGGGATAGTTGAAAATGAAGGATTGTGTAGTGGAGCCACAAGATAACATAGAACTTTGAGCTTGCCCCCCTTTACCCTCACTTGTTAATTAAGGTCAAAAATTTGAAAAGTTATCCTTTTAGTGCAGTGGTGATATCTTTGTCTGTGAAACGTTTGCCACAGTTTGGGGCACTGTCAAGGCTTTTACCCCACTGAGTCAGCTTTTTTCCCTTAGTACACCATTTGCCACTCTATAAACAATTAATTTTCCCTTGCTACTCTTAACCTGCTTTTGCTTTCTTGTCTTTGAAATAGTGTGTAACATTTGGCAAGTTAAGCTTATGAATTGAATTAGTGATTCAAAATTAAAATAATCACACTTCTGTGTTATTTTATACACAGCAAGCACAGCAAGTCAAAAAAAGCTATCTAGTCATAGTTTAAAAAAAACCCCAAAATCTCAAGACAGACCTAGAAGGTCAGTTTTTCCCTTTTATCTTGTCTTTGAGAGGGACCTTTAAGAGGTGCATAAGGAGGGACTCAAGAAACGAGAAAGGAGTAGCGTAAACCTTCCCCTTGCACATCCTTTCCATTTCTGAAAGGGAATACCTTAGGGACTTCCAGTGTCCAAGACTATATCTGGATCATTGTTCCTGATAGTTGTTGGTGCACATGTCCTCCATGAATTTGTCTAAACCTTTTTTGAACTCATTTATGTTTTTGGCTTCCATAGCATCCTGTGGCAATGAGTTTCACAATATAATTATATGATTTGTGAAAGAGTACTTCCTTTTGTTTTATATCTGCTGCCTGATAATTTCATTGGGTGCTGACTTGTTATAACTGTGATTTTTCCACATTTTTCTTGATTATTTTAAAAACCTCTACTGTAGTCCTTTTTACTTGGAAAACTAATGACTATATCTGTTAAGAGCCACAGTCTAATCAGTCTCTGAGTGGAGATTGTTCTGTAACTTGGATAATGCTTTCTCACCCTGAGATGAATTTGTCCTGATGTTCCTGTGTCTTCAAGACATGAGATGACCAAACCAGTGCTTATTACTTAAGATATGGGTACACTGGTGTGTAGTGATGTTCTGTATTAGTGTAATGTCATTTGTGTGGCTGTCTTCTATTACTGCAGAAGCTGTCAGGACCTGCAGCAGCTGCATGGCCTTTCTAGGAGTTTTAAAATTTTTTTGAACAGTATTAAACATAGCAGTAAGTTAAGAGTCTTTTGCCATGTATTGTAGAGCACCTCAGTGGAATCACCACTAGTTTTCACAGTGCTAAAACATTAACCCAAGTTCATGTGTTCGGAGGAAGCTATCAAGGGTCATATAAGGACATGTGAAACAGAAGTACAAGTATAATCTGGATTGATTGTCTTACTCTAATGATTGTGTCAAAAACCTCCTTTTTTTTTTCAGAATAGATAGAAAAAAAAAGGAAAATACTAATAGTCTTAATTCAAATAAGCACAGGGCTCTAACTGAAGAGTCCTTTCAAAACTATTACTTCCTGAATTTTTTTCTGTGACATTTCCTTGGTGTAACACACTGCTGCAGACATTTCAGAGAGGTACTGGGACATTAATGACTGTTTTGGTCTCTCTGCAATTAAAGATGACACTTCTGTTCAGGTTTTTGTGCCACAGATATTGAGGTACTAATCCCTCAGTTATCTTGAATAAAAAAGGAGAACTTAATATTCCTTTTGTCTTTTTGTAATCAGTCATATGCTGAGATCCCTGCCTGTTACTTAAGGGACTTACTGTGCATGTATGTATCCCCAGGCAGCATTAAACATGAGGCAAACTGAAAATGCTGTGTACAGAGCACACCAGGCAGTTGCAGAAACATACTGAAATTGTTGTACGTTCACAGTGTATTCATTCCTTGCGAGCACAGTAATATTGTCAGAGGGAGGAAAAGGTACCAGAGAGGAGCACTTTGTTAATATTTCCAGAGAAAGTAATCCAGCCTGTATTCTTGCTTTTGGAAGTAGAGTGGGCTACAGGCTACGTCAGTTGTGCCAGTGGGCTTTGCGTGTCCCTTAAGCCTCAAGCACAGCTTTCATGGCTTGTGCTGGCGTGACTGAGAGAGAACTTCTGAGCATGCTCCTCTGCCTCGGAAAAAATGGAAGAAAAAACTGGCACTTGTAGATCTTGTGTGCAACACACGAGAAGTTGGGGCTGAGTATTGTCTTTCTTGGGTTGAGTATTTTTTCTGCAGTCTGGGTGGTATGAAATTTCTTTTGCAACTTGAACCAGCACAGAGCATTACATTATTTCTATAACAGTAAATAAATGCAAACTTCTAAGAAAATACTTACTTTTTCTTTTAGCCTACTCGCCATGCAGAAATGGTGGCAATCGACGAGGTCCTTGACTGGTGCAAGCAACACAAGAGGAATTACAGGGAAGTGTTTCCACAGCTGGTGTTGTATGTAACTGTAGAGCCCTGTATCATGTGCGCAGCTGCCATTCGCTTGATGAGTATCCTTTCATGGTCTCACACTGGGAAACTCTGTGTCAAACCATTACTCCTTTGGCAGTGACCCCACAAAGAAAGGCTTGACGGTGTCAGGGAAAGCTGTGAGGGGTGGTTTGGGGGTGTGCACCCGCCTCCATGGTGAATAGTGAGACACTTAAGAGTGAAAGAGAGATGGTGCGGTTATGGCAAACAAATGCTCTTACAGATTAAAAACACATTTTAGAGATGTCTGTTAGCATGTAAAATGAGCTAAGTGAAGTTCAGTGTTCAGTTTTGAATTTTTATCAATCAGTAAACCATGTCTTTGCACTCCCTTGCTTTGGGGATTCATGCTTCCCCTTTTCTGAGAAAGGCTGGATGTGCATCTTCAGCAATACATCGTACATCATTCGGAAGTAAGTTCCGATTTTATGAGGGAGGAGTTGTAGCTCAGACTAATTTAGTTTGAAGAGTACAAGCACATTTTAGGAAATTTGATGACTGTCTAGATCAGGCTTCTGTACTTCCTGCTTGTTTTTCACTTAATACCTTGACTCACTCCCATAAATTCCACGGGTCGTGTATGGCTGTCGAAACGAGCGATTTGGAGGCTGTGGCTCCGTTTTGAGCATCTCGTCCGATGATATGGTGGACTCAGGAGACCCATTTGAAGTAGGCTGTAAAATGGTTCCCTTTGTTTTCCAGCTAGAGTACCGTGCCTGGCTTCATTACTAAGTTTTGAGAATGTTACACATCACTTTAAGAGGACACAGGTGGGAGATGATCGAAGTCAAGTAAACTTGGCTTAATAAGAAAATAATGTTAAAAGAAATAGGTCCATAAAGTAAATAAAAATGAGGAAAACCCTGATGACAGTCTTAAATTATTTAAAAGGATGTGTCAAAGAGTAAGGGAAAGTATTATGCTTGTGGAACAGGGTAAGAATTAAATATCTCTATAATATGTGTAATACTTAGTAAGTATATGCTGCAGGAAGAGACGAGGGAAAATTATTTTAAGCTGCAGAATGTACAAACACATAATCAATAAAGGTCGAGTAACAGCAAATTACAAAATCACTGGGTTTTAGTTGAGCCGCTGGAAATTACTGTATTTTTGTTTTCAGTCTTTGTGCTTATGAGGTAAAATGTATTAGCTTAGACTTACTTCATGTAGTGCAAATCCCAATTTAAATCTGAACTGCAACAGTAGCAGAGGAAATTCAGTTTAGGTATCAGAAAACTTTCTGAATAGTAGGGATTCTGAAAGACTGAACAGTGTCTAGAGTGATTTAGGCTTCTTTGTCATGTGATAAAGGCTGGACAAGCATTCAGTGGAGGTAGAGGATAAATAAATCTAGGTGCTTTACAGCATGATACTACCTATGTACCCGTACAAGTAGAGAGTATTTATAGCATTTTATTTATTACATTATTCACAGGTATACTTGATCTTGCATTATACAATGATACTGATTCCTGGAGTACTTTTGCACATGAATGTAAAAAACAAGTAATGTATTTCAGCATTGTAAATAAGCTCTAAAGGCTCAAGGCTGAAAGAATTTCAGTCAACAAGACAATATTGTTTGGCACTCCATTGTAAACATATTAGGCATCTTTCTGTCAGTGTGTCAGTGAGGCTAACATCTGAATTAATTGGTGTAGTCAGTACTGTAAGAGTGTTCAGTTGCTAACATTGACATGTGGTATTTAATTTTTTTTATACATTCGGAAGACAGAAAGGAGAAGGTTCTTGATACTATGAATCCTTTGTTTCTGTAGGCAGCTGCCATGGAATGTATAGGAGTAACTACTTACTTTCTAGCATGGGTGCAGATTTATTTAGCATGAGTGACATTTAAATGCTTTGTCATTAGTGTTCATGGCCTGGAAAAGTATACTAGAAGGACCAAAAAGTTCTGAAAGGAATAAAGAGTATATATGTGGATGAGTGTTTCTGTCAGAAATCTTATCTGCAAATACTTAAGTGTATGTCTCTTATATTTCCAAGTGCTTGTGGAGTAGGGGAGGTTGGAAACACATAAATAAGAAACAAATTGTAGATTGCATAAAAATTTTACATGATTTACTAAAGAGAGTTTGTTTTGCTTTATATTAAGTTATTAGGGGAGTTACTCTACTAAGCCTCAACATAGTGTTTTTCAAATGTATTAGGTATTAAACCTGAAAAGAGGGATTTTTGACCCCTTAGTGGACAGTTCAGTTGTTTAAAATCTGTACTCAAGGCATTACTGTGAAGCATGGAATATGTTACTCTCAGATGTGGTCACTAACATCATTCTAATTTGAACAGTGCTCTTCTGGCTATCGTGCTGAAGAAGCAGTGCAATTGTTAAAAGCTTTCTACAGACAAGAAAATCCCAATGGTAGGTTTTACATTAATGCATCCATTTTGATCCCAACCTAATTTAAAAGAATGTTGGCACTGGAATTACTGTAATTCACTTCTGATGATGATTCTCCTTTCCTGTTTCTTGGCAGCACCAAAATCAAAAGTACGGAAAAAGGATCGTCGTCAGTAGCCCTGTGCTGGTGGAACACAGAAACTTACCAAGAAATGTTATGTGGAAGTTTCTTCAGCATGCTGCTTTTTTAAAATGTGCAGTTCAATCAAACTATGTTTCATCTTCTCTACAGAGTTTTTACTAATAGGATACTTAATACCTGCTCCTGCATTTCTATATTTATGATTTCTTGTTATTATGACAAAACAAAAGAATAAATGGCTGTTTTTAGAAAGAGGAAATTTGGTGGTTCAAGTCCACTCTTTTACAGATGTATCTCTTAAAATGGTGCTTTTGTACAGCACATTCTAGAATATTTTTTTCCTTCTGTTTGTGGAGAAGCATCTTGCTTTTCAATAGCAAATGTTTGCTTAGGCAAGCAAGTAATTCTCTTGGAATGTTACATTTGTAAGTCATTTACAGTCTGTGTGTATGTATTTATTCAAAAGGCATTGTACAGTCCTTGAAGACTTAAGACCATTGCAAATGTTTCCTCCTTTTTTTCTACCTTAGCACAAGCCAGATTTTCAGAGGTAATTTCTGAAAGTCACATACCTGTGTAGACAGAGACCTACACACAATCATGTGTCTGTTTGTGTGTGCTGTTGCTTAATAAGGATAAGCAAATATCACTTGGCTGCACAGCGCCTTCATACAAAGTTGTGGAGAAACTCTCCACAACTCTCTTTAGATGTCCACTCCTCTTGTGATTATCAGTGTAAGAAATACTTTCTTTTTAAAGGATCCATTAAGAAGTTGTTCTCAGCTCCTAAATTATAGTAACCGAGATGGGCAGATACAAGTGAAAACCAGAAAATGAAGTTGGAAATATCATGAATAAAATATATTTAAGATATTTATATTTTTCATAATGTTGGTTAGCTTTGTCATTTCTGTGTACTTTGCTTGGCCATGCAGTAATTTGTAATCCAGAAGAGGGCCTTCAAGTTCCACTAATGAATTAAGAATACAAGTACGGTTCAATCTCGATTGTATACCTCTTAGTGGATACTTACATGAAGGGTGAAACTGTTTGTCGTTTATTTGGCTGTCACTCAGAAATGCCATAGCTTTTTTTATTTTATGCACAAGAGTGTTCAAAATTTTATAACTATAAAAACTGAATACAATTAAACTTTTTAGATATTTCAAATAAATACTTTCAAAAGTGTTTTGAAAAATAACATTAAAAGCATTACTTTGTCACCATTGGTCTTAATAACTTAGAATTTATTTCTTATGTATTTACTTAATGTTTACAAAGTGTCATGGGAAAGAAGCGTTTTACCATAATAGCTATTTTCAGAGTTTAGAAATAATATTTCTTTGACTTAAGCCCTTTAACTGATGTCACTAGCCTATCCTGTTCTCCTGACCATTACTTAGAGCCCTCTTTGAGTCTTTCCCATTCCATAAACAAAAGTTATGTCTGTGTTTGTAGATTTAATCTGCTTCAGAGCTCCAAGGGCTTGTGAACCAGACAGCTAAGCTGGAAAAGCTGTTTAGGAAAAGACCATTTTTCATGACTGGGATGGCTTTATTGGAAAGAAACAGGCATGCCTGTGGTTATGGTATTTGGCTGGTGAAAGAAGATGGCAATTTATCGCTACAGATACATTCACATCTCAGCTGAACCATAATTTCCTTATACCTTGAAGAAGTCACTGAAGTCCAAATTAAAGACATCAGCTATCTGGCTTGTAAATGACATCAGTGACAGTAGGAATCGGAGCCTTCATACTATTTTGAACAGGGACCTTAATCTCTCAACATCTTTTCTTTTTCAGAGGGGCTATGAACACTTTCCCATTGCCTTCTTTCAAAGAAGTATGTTGTTATTGGAACGTGAGTGCTGGTAGGAGCCATGTAAATAAGTGGAAAGATTACTGGTAGTAGGACAAAACACATTTTAAATGCTTTGTCCAATTTTTCAACCCTTAAGTTGGAACAGAATACTTTTGTCAGTGGTGACTTGTCACTTAATAAACAGTTCAAATCCTGTGCAAAGCCAAAAGAGACTAAAGAGGGTGTGAAAAATAAAAATCTATGTTGGGAATGATCAAGGCTAATAATGTGCATCTTGGATCAGAGGCATGGCAGAAAAATAGTGTAGCAAGATAAAAACTGTCATTTTACAGGAAGTTTATAAAAGATACTTCTGTTTAATGTATAAGCAAAAGAACTGTGGTCTAGTATTGAGGCGAATTTGGATGGGGGAGGGGTTTATTTTGGCTCTTTTTGTTGGTTGGTTGGTCAGGGTTGAGGTTTTTTAGTATAATAATTAAGTTTGGGAAGCAAACTGCTGAAAGCTTACGCTGGAAGCAACAATGCAACCCATTCACCTGAAAATCCTGCTACATACCCGAGTAAGAACAAATGCAGACAGGCAGGTATCTTTATAAAATAAACAAATCAACAACTGTGTGAGCACAAGCCACTCCTCAGAGCCGTGCAGCTGGCTCCTCCTCGCTGCCCCCAGGCCGTGCTCTTCCCCATCCCTGCAAATGGCCATCCCACCACGCAGCAGGAGCCCTGCAGCCGGTCCTGGGCCACTGCCCTCGGAGCTGCGCCTCAAGCAGGTGTCCCAGTCTGCTGTGCCACAGCTCTTCCTAACCATGAGTTTTGAGCTTGTTAGCATGTTTTAGAGTCAGATTTGCAAACTTGAGAGGTCCACAAGAAATGACAGAGGTCCTGGGCAGAAGGTTCTAAGTTCAGACTCAGAGAAACCTCTTTGTGACTAAGCTCAACGCAGGGGCTGGAGAAAGGCAAGAGGAAGCCATGACAATTATACCCTGATGAGCTGACTGGTTTGAGTGCTCTACATCAGAAAACAAGCTTAGCACGAAAGAGAATTAGAGAACACAGAAAGAAAGTTAGGAGAAGTATTGAAGCATTCTTGGAAGCTTATTCAATGGGAAGACGCATGCTCATGGCTACAGAAGCATAGGTTTTGTTTGTAACTGCTGCTACCAGGTGAGATCCTGCAGCAAACTGGGTTGCACATCCTGGAAGAAGTATTGCCGTCTGTTTGCTGGGGACCTGGTGTCAAGCTTTGGCTCTAGCTTTAGAGGAGTGTCAAGAGCAGCAACTTTAATTGTTACTGACACCTGGAAAACTCAAGAGCAGCAGCTTATAAATGGTGCTTTTCATTTTCACAGCGCTTTTACTTATTTTTATCCGTTTGTTTCTAGGTTGCCACATAGCAGGCCTCAAGAGCTGCAGTAAATGGATTCAGCTAGTTTATTTAAAGAAGTTTAAATGCTTCACCATTTTCCCCTTGCTGCTTGATAAATAAACGTTTGGGCTTCAGGGTTACATTTGCCTTGGACTGCATTTTTGCCAGTTCATCACAGGTAAACATGGTTTTATTCCAGCCTTTGGTTTGCTTGTCAATAGTCTGACATCAAAATATATTGAACCAGCTAGGAGGGCAGGAAGCAAAACAACACGGCTTTGTCTCTGCTAAACCGATTACAATTGACAATCCAAGGCTATAATAAATATGTCTTGTGACTTGCACACTAGAGGAGAGCCTGAATTTAAATTATAGCTTTGGGTTTTGAAATGCTCACTGATCCATTCCATTCCCATTAAGAGCGCCTTCCGCTCTGCAAAATTAAGTGATATCTTTACATGACAGTTTAATTTAATTAATTTGTTTTTCGATACGTGCATTTATGGAGTTTCTCCATTAAGCTTTTGAAATGTCTGTAGGTCCTATGCATTAATGTAAATGCGCCATGGCCCGTAATTACCTTTGGCAGGCTTAGGGCACTGATAAAAAGATTATATTTTTAAAAACTAAAGTCTTCAAACTTCCTCGGTGCTTGGCAGGAAATCTATTTCTGTGTTTTATTTGGAGCAAGGCTGTGGAGCCTGCAGCCAACAGCTCCAGTGTAGGCAGTAACTGTTACATTTTAGAAGAAAATACATTTGAGGCTAAATGAGAGAAAGGGAGAGGACGACAATTAGTGCAAGAGTACTAGAAACAGCTGTTTGTGTGTTTTGCCTTGTGGCTGCCAATAGATACTCTTATCATTAAAGTGCATCTAGAAACAAGGTATTTTCTATGAAATTACTTCACGAAACATGGATCTTTGTCTTTTTAAGAGGCTGCTCCAAAGTGAGTTTATCTTCCTTTTTCACAATAGCTCTGCACTAGCCAAGAATACTGGATTCTCCCTTTGCCTCCTCCTCTCTCCTTTCTAAAAATGAACTTTTCAGGAAAATATGGAATTCAGAGAAGTTTGAAGGAGAGCAGATGGCCAACAGTGATCCAATAGGATGTAAAACTTCAGTTAGGTAGTTGCTTGGCAGGCAAGTCCAAGTGAGCCTGTGATGTTTCCATAGTGATGTTTTCACATGGTGCCTTCCTTTTGTCTTTTAAAAATCTAAGTGATTTTAAAAAAAGAAACAGGGGCTGTGGGGGTAGAGGGGGGTGGGGGATAAAATAAAATGAAGGGCTCTGCCAGGGGCAGAGACTTGGGCTCATCACTGATTTGTGCCTGAGCAGTGATGCACTGTCCTCAGCTACAGCTGCACACACAAGCCTCAGTTGCTGTGGTGCTTGTGTGTGCTGTCCTGCTGGATAAAGCAGGGACAGCTTCTGAAATTACGACTGAGACTGTAGTGTTCTCGAGGGAAACTGATTTTTCTGTCGTCAGGATTTCACATTTACCTGTGGGGGAAGTTTTGCCATGGCACTTCTCAAACCACTTCTTCTCTGCATGCAAGGAGGCAGTGCAATAAAAATTAACACTTCCCATGACTTTGATTCCTACTTTCTCATTCCAAGCCTTAGAGGCAGCCATCACAGCCACATTAGTTTGGGAGGATATAAACAGCCATTATCAGTGCAGCCACATTGCGCAAGACAAACAAGGTTTGTAGGGAGGGGCAACATCTTTTATTATGCCAAATGACAGTCAGAAGAAAACAGGCAAGATTTTCAACATCCAGCCATAGGGACACAGAGTTCAAAAGCTTCCCAGCTTTTTCCACACTTAAAGTGAGTAAAATGAAGACAAGTAACTATGTTCCATTTCCCTGCAAAACCTGCTTTTCTTGAAAGAAAAAAATAGGACAATTTCCTTATCAGCTAGTTTGAGCAGGAAAGGTTTTTTAGGAGACTGCACTCACAGTAAACTTTGTTTCTAACTCTCCAGCAGAGCCCTCCACTGCCTCTGCACAGATGTGTCAGCACTTGTGCCAACGCTCTGTGAGGATCCAACACAATTTTCCCTTCTTAAATTTTCCCTTCCCATTCCACAAGGTGCTGAATGCAGCAGCTCATTCGCTGAGCACCTCACCCTTGAGCAAGTGTGACTCTTCTGAGGAGAAGCAGGTTCCTAGCAGGAACGCTGTGGGACAGGTGGAGAGTGGTTCACATTACTCGTGGTTTATGAATCCCATATTACTCATGGTTTTTGAACTGCCCTGGATGCTGTGGTACAAGCAAATGAAGTCAGTTTATCCTGTGAACAAAGTTACCTGGCTGCCCTTCTGTGGTCTGCCTCACCTGTGCATTCAGAGCTGCTTGGCAAGGGAGCCCTCTGGTCCTGTATTGACCAGCCTGTTATTACCTGGCCCTGTAGAGAGAAAATAACTCCTTTCTAAAGAAATTAATTTTCTTGCCCTCTGCAACCTCTTTCCAGTCATGCTGTGCAGCACTTGCACTGGCAGCAGCCTGAATGAATCATTCAAAACTGTACCTGTTTAGTGCACTTTTAAATATTTCAATGTGTTTATCCTGTCAGGGTGCTCCATAAGGATGCTTGAGCTACCAGTGATACGAGGGAGGGCTGAAGGCTCTCAGCCATAGCAGCCACAAAACCTTGATTACTTACGAAGTAGGATGCTTCAGAGTAATTTCCTCTGCATGGGAAATCTGATAACTTTGGTGTGGGTGACTGCAGCTCAGGGAGAGTCAACCTATGGATTGACGCATAGATGCAGAGAGTCCTTACAGTGCTGCTGTGCCACAGAGGACAGTTAGGAAATGGCATTGCAGTGGGTTGGGTGGAGCTGGGCAAAGTGGCACAGCTCAGACTCTTGCCCATCTTTACCTGCCATGGCTGTTTTCCTCAGCACTCACTCACTTCAGCATATTGCTCTGGGATTTTATCTGCCGCTCCAGTGAGCCTTTGATCTGCCTTTGTACTCTGCAACAGAGCTACAGAGTGCTCCCGTTTGGAACCACCTGCCTGCTCATGCCAGCTTTCAGACCACCCTGGGGCAGTGCTGCTCAGCAGCCATCGGCACTTGCCTGTGTGCCGAGGCTGCAGTTACACACCTAACTCCAAGATATCTCTGTGTCTGTCCTGTGATGAGCTTACCTCGGCCGTACTGCAGAACACGTGCCCCCGTTGTTCTCCTCTGGTGTATTTCCATTTTGTGCCCTCGTCTCTCTCCTGCTGCCCCCTGAAAAGCAGCCAGGGGCTGCTCTGCATCGCAGTGGTGAGGAGCTTCTTCCCTCCTGCTTTTCTGCTGCTCCAGCTAGAACAATGCCAGCTACCAAGAAGGAATAACCCACAAGGAGCCTAATGAAACAGCAATCTGGCATTAAGATGTGTATATAGTTGCCATTTGTTAAATTGACAGATGACATTTGGAACATGCAGCCCCTATTCATTTTTTGAAGCTAAATACTCTCTTGAAATAAAGTTGTTGCCATTAGTGTTAAAGCTGATTTGCAGCCCAGACAGGGCCAGCTGTGCTTTTACACATTTCTGGGCACCAGGTCAGATTCCTGGCAGCTGTAAGATTTTTTTGCATTGAACTGGACTATTCATGAACAAGATACCCCAAATTACCTCAAGCTCTACCTTTATTTTCTCTTCCTACCTTTTCATGTAGAATTCCTTATACAAGGGGAAAAAACAGGGTTTTAACAAACAGATTTTAATCAACTAAAATTTCATCATCTGCTACCTAGTCCCACTCATCTACATTTTTATGAGTCTATAATAACAAGGTGCCAAAGAGAAGTTCCAAACACCTTCAGCAGTAGTTCAGATTTTATTCTTAAGCAACAAAACCTCAGCTTTCTTAGAGACAAATACCTCAGACATTATATTTTAGGAACAGAGTGTGAAGGATTCAGCTCATCCAATTCAAAAACATAGAAATCATGGTAAAGATGCAGTGTGCCTTTACACCTTCAAATGGCTGTCAACACTTTCATGATGACTTCCATTTCCAACTCCAGAAATACTCAGAAGAAATAGGTGCCCAAACTTTATCAAAGTTGTACTTTTAGACAAGAACTTGGCTATTACCTCATATGCTGCTTCATCAGTTTTATTGATAAAGGCCCAGAGAAGTAATCTGACTTGTTTATTTAATGTCTTCAATGTAATTCCATTTTAACACTAGGATGTCATTCCACTACTACCACCTCAACTTATTTTTGCACATAAAAGAGCAAAAATTAAGCCTTCCAATATGCAGAAAAGCTGGCATTTAGATGGCTACTATTGGCTGAAGGGAGTGAAGCACCTTCCATGAGTGTGTGCCAGGCAGAAGAGCGTGGAAGATAGCAGAGCTTCACCTCACGTCCCTTCAGTGACTGACCCAAGGATGGGAAAAGGTAAAATCTCTTGACAGGTGCCTTCTCCAGCAGCTAAGGCAAGAGAAGGTGAGAGCCTAGCCAGCAGCCTTCTCACTCTGATTTGCCAGGAGGCAGAGATTTCCCAGGAGTCACAGCCACACACAAGCCACAAGAGGAGCCAGAGCCTGCAGAATGTTTGAGTCACAGGAATATTTTCTTTCTTTAAGTTAAAAAAAAATCTTAAATGATTTACATATGAATTGCTTCTAATGAGGACACACAAGATCAGTTTTCCAGCAGACTTTCAACAAGGCCAGAATTAAGGATACAATTACATGGCAGAATACTAGACTGAGATCTTCATGGTTTTTTTGTCAACAGTGAAGTCAGCCACTGCTGGTGGGTGGGAAGCAGCTCTCTTTAGGGGTGTTGAGCTGGTTGATTTTCTGATTACTTCAGAGAATTTTAAAAATAGTAAATTATAATAACAGGCCTATAAGACTCTCTAGCAGCTTTCTGATTAATGTCAACCTCAAGTTATATGCTGAGTTCTTGTCCATAAGGTATGCTGCTCAGACATTTTCTAGACGCTGCTTTAACCTAGGTCTTCTGAATCACATTAGTCAGAAGAATTGGCCTGTTATTTAATTATTGCAAATGGTTCATCGGTGAGTTATTTCCTAGGAGAGAGAGTTAAGAAAACCCAACACTGCAATTAATGCTGAAATGGAACCCTTTTGCTTTGGCCTTTCAAAAATTTTTCCATATGTCAGAAGCCAAGTGAGACTGAGAGGGTTTAGAAAATTCTATTAGAAAGTCATCTTCACCCAGAGCTTTCCCAGAGACCAGAGGTTTTATGACTACTTTTTATTTCTTCCTCTGCTTTGGGACTACATAACTCTTCCCTAATTTTCTGCTGAATTACAAGTATTTCCAATTTACTTCAGAGACCTTGAGGCTCACAGTGTTTGTAGCTTGTACTACCGATGACCATCACAGAAATCATATAACACCCTGTGCTTGCTTTCCATCCTGAACTGTAAGGCCAGCAGTTCACAGGTCTTTCCTCATGGCTCTTATTTTCTATTTTTCCACTATTTTCTAAGCAAAGGATTCTCCATTTTTAATTCTTTTAGAACTGGAATTATGATCTGAGCCCCAAGTAAGCAAGAGACCCTCACTCTATTTCTTCTTCATAACCATGCAGCTTGAAAATTTAGGACAGAAATATTTAGGACCTGCGCAGATTAAACAAAATCAACAGTATAAGGGATTCTCACTGGTGTTCAGAGACTCTACCAAAATGAAGCAAGAAGCCTGGAAAGGTTTTTAAGTGCTATTAAGTCGAAAAGCACAGTAAGATGAAAAGCACAGCAAGTTCTGTGCCCCATCCCTCCAACCTTCCCTCTCTACCACCATCTTCCAACTCCACTCTGCACCTTCTGGGTGCTTTGGGCCATCCACACTCTACAGATGAAGAGCAGGCCTTGCTGCCCCTCCTGTGGGGGGGATATGTTCTCCTGAGATGTGTTTTGACCATGCCTGGCTGATCCAGACAATCCCAGACACACGCTGAGCTGGCGAGTGCGCCCGGGCTCCTCCCTTCAGAGATCTCCAGGGCGCTGCCTGCAGCCCTGCAGTGCCGGTGCCCTGAGCTGTGCCAGTGCCCTGAGCTGTGCCAGTGCCCTGAGCTGTGCAGGTGGCACACGGAGTTTGAACAGGAATCAACTCCAGAACCCCTCTACAGACACCTGTGTGTGAGGACTCTGCCTCCTAGCAACGTGGCTGATCTGGGCTACCACTGCCTTAACTCTTTTCAGTCACTGCTCTCCAGGGATAGCATTTCATGCAAACCACGGAATATCTAAGTGATGCTTCTTTTTGGCCTGTAGAGTGTGTTTGTCTTCTGTCTGACAAAACAAAGAGCAGAAATAGAAGTGAATAGGAAAAAATGACAGAATAGAACAATTCTAATAAATGCAATGGATAGGGCAAGTCAGAGTGCCACAATGCAAAATGCTAATATGCAACAACTCTGAAGCCTTGCTTCTGTGAAATGTGTAGGACACACATGGGAGCCTGCTTTACTTGCAGGGAAAGAAAAGAGTTCTATTTTCAATGCATTGATTTTCTAACTTTCTTTTGCTAAAAACCTATTTGTTTTTAAATTAATTACATTGGGAGAATACAAGAGAAATGGGAGCAGTGGATTTGGAGGAAAAATTAATTCCAATTGAAAGAAATGAACTGTGCACCTGCAGAACATGGTGGACACCAGGTTTCTGCTGTTTGGATATTTCTGTAGGCTGAAGGAGAACAAATGGGCTGAACTGGCCCTTCCCTTCCTAGCTGGTAGCATCAGAAGTTCTGCACCCTTTATCCTCCAAAGTACAGAGCAAGACACAAGGAGATGTAAATATAATGAGCCACATGATCTACATATGCTGGGTTTTTTACTTGATCTCTAAAATGTGCTGCATTTGGAAGACTAGAAACCTGGCATGGCAAAGCTTGGGGCTGCACTGGAGGCAAATTTTCTGCTGTGGCAGAGCTAGCTGCTCAAAACTATGTCCAGGAGGTTCTGCTCTCCACTACTTCCAGCCACAATCTAGAAACTGGTGAGCCGATGCCTGTGTTGGCGAAGTGGTTTCACTACAGGTGGACTCATAGTGGCACCAGCTATAAAAATCCCTTCTTTCTACCCACCCTCCCCTTCTCTCTCCCCCAGAAGTCCCGCTGGCTCAATGTATCTGTATCCCACTGGAGTCAGACATATTTCTTTGGTTGCATCCCAAATCTCACTCCAGTGAGTATCCAGCAGCCAGGCTGGGCTTTGGTGGTCCCACTGTGCTTGTTCTGCTCTGCACACACTGGCTCAGAACCTCAAAGGTTCTGACCGCCACACCTGTGTTTAGTTTAAGAGCAATTCAGACATGTGCTTGACTCATATAGCAGATATACCTTTTGTTTCCAGGGTACATATTCCCAGTGTGACCTACCTGGCCACAGTGCTCAGATCAGGATGTTCCTGTGTTGCAGTACAGTAAGCAAAGGCAGATGATCCAGTCCTCAGTGGTTTTGCCTGGAGAGATATAAATCATATTGTTGGTATTATTTCTTCACATGTTGTGTCATTTGCTGAACAATTAAGTGCACACTACTGAAGGATTAATAAGTGAGCCAAGGGTACAGAACATAATGCAACTTCATAGGAGGAGATGACAATGCAATTTTTTAATACTGTATTATTATTTAATGCAAAACCAGCTGATGCAAAAATCAATTCCATGCTAAATTGTGTTTTCTTCTTTGAGCCTTTTAAACTAATTAAAAAGAAAAAGAAGAAAAAAAAAAAAAAAAAAGTAGGGAAGATACCAACAGCTTCAGCCCTTTTAAACTTAGAACAAAGATTTTAAAAAGTGGGAAAGATACCAACAGCCCATAGCCCATAGACAATCTCTAAATAATTTGTTACAGACTGATGGTAAGTGGCATTCTCACAAATCCATATTTATATTAAAAAGCCTCATATGTGTACATTATGTAGACTATCAATTATAACAGCTGAAAGTAAAAGAAAACTACTATGCATTACATCTCATCTTGAGAAAATGGTATTATTCCAAGCTCTACACTTCACAAAGTTATCACAAACAAATTGTACCTTCAGCAATATCAAAATCTAAATACCTACATCCAAAACATGCAGAATTACAAAAAAACTGTATTATAAACTATATATAAACTAATAAAACCCTTTAGTTTAAGGCCTTTTTTCAGTGTAATTCTATTTATCATTCTGGCAGGTAAATTAATAGATCCATCCACCTTAAACTGCACTTCTTTTAATAAAGATGAGTCTCTGGGGTGTGATTTTGGATGGCATGTTTATAATCTAGGGCCACTCAGCAATAAGACCACTGGAACCCAGGGTGGGTAAAAAACCAGAGAGTTCAGTGATTCACACTTCTGGCTCTCTTTTCAATAAGTGCATGAGGGCCAAAGGGTGCTGGTCCTTCCAGCTCCCAGGGTGGGATCACGAGGAGCCCATCTCCGCAGCAAGCGCTGGCTCTGGCAGCCGCTGCTCGACAGAACCGAGCAAACATCTGTGTAACATTTTGTGGGTGACACAGGCAGTGGGATCAAGTGCATCCCCAGCAAGTTTGCAGATGACACAAAGCCGTGCAGTGCAGTTGTCACGGAGAGGGGAGGAGGGATGGCATCCACAGGGACCTGGACAGGCTTGAGAGGTGGGACTGTGTGAACCTCATGAAGTTCAACAAAGCCAAGTGGAAGTCTGGCTCCTGGGCCAGGGCAATCCCAACAGATACAGACTGGGCAGAGAATGGATTGAGAGCAGCCCTGAGGAGAAGGACTTGGGGGTGTTGGCAGGGATGTTCAACATGACCCAGCAATGTGCACTTGCAGCCCAGAAAGCCAACCTTGACCTGGGCTGCATCAAAAGCAGCATGGCCAGCAGGATGAGGGAGGGGATTCTGCCCCTCTGCTCTGCTCTGGTGAGACCTCACCTGGGTCTCCCAGCATAAGAAGGACATGAGACCTGTTGGAGCAAGTCCAGAGGAGAGCCACAAAGAGGAGGGTCATCAGAGAGCTGGGCATCTTTCCCATGAAAACAGGGTGAGAAAGCTGAGATTGTTCAGCCTAGATAAGCAAGAGAAGGCTCTGGGGAGACCTTACAGCAGATTTCCAGTATCTAAAGGCAGCTACACAACAGTTGGAGAGGGACTTTTTGCAAGGGCATGTAGTGACAGGACAATGGAGAATGGCTTAGGGTAGGTTTAGATCAGATATTAGGAAGAAATTCTTTACTATGAGGGTGGTGAAGTACTGGAACATGTTGTCCAGAGAAATTGTGGAGGCCCCATCCCAGGCTTGATGGGGCTGTGAGCAACCTGGTCTAGTGAAAGCTGTCCCTGCCTATGGCAGGAGGTTAGAACTAGATTATCTTTAAAGGTCCCTTGCAACCCAAATCATTCCATAATCCTATGAAATCACCATTCCTCCTGGCAGAGAGTGTTGCTCCCTTCATCTATGAAATATGCTTGGCTGCTGCTAGCAAAATTGCACTGCAGGAAAATCCTGTTCCATATAATTTAGTCTTTATTTACGCAGAAGAAAAAAATTAAAAAGCTAGAAGATAAAGGCTAATGAAATACTGGTATGGGAATTATTGTACAGGAATAAAATACTTGGCATGTTTCTAAGGGCACAACATCATATGCAGGTCCACAGAGAGTCCTTCACAGCAAAATCTCCTGAGGACCTTGTATATGTTCACATAACTTTACAGCGGGAAAGATGCTGGTCCATCATTGTGTCCCATCACAATAAGGAGGCAGGGTACAAGTTAATTGAAAGGACTAGACACAGCATCTGCAGCTGGGGACAGCAAACAGGCAGAGAAAACAAGTGCCTTTCGTTTCCATGTTAAGATTACATGCAAAATGAGTTTTGAACCTGAAGTTAAAACTATTCCATATTCCATCTCCGTGGTCCCACTGTTTGTCTGGTTTACAAAGCTCCTTCTCACATATTTGCAATGTTTCTCATTCGGTTGCATTTTGAATTAGTATCTTCATATATAAATAAGCTAAATTAGGATATGCCTTATCATGTAGCTGGCACAGTGAACTGGGGAATAAGCATGCTTGCCAAGTAGTACCAGGAGCATGGATCAGGCTCCTGGCAACATGGAGACTTTGGCTATTCACTGTGATGACACCTAGGAAAGGAATGATGCAATACAGAGCTCGAGGCTTTCATGTGTCGCCTCTGCCACCATCCCTCTCAGACAGGATGAGAGATACTCAGTGTCTTCATTTGCTCCTCTAAATTACAACACAGTCAGTAACACATCATTTGAGGGGTTTGAGGCTGAACTCTTGTAAACCAGTTTTGATTCCATCCATCATGTCTCTCATTAAGTGTAAAGTGCCTCCAGGGAAAGGCAGCTTATTAAACAGATTCCTCAGTGACATAATGAATTTACAAAGCCCTCCGGTTTTGTTGGGGAAGTTTTGGGAAAAAAATATCTTCAGCCACTGACAGCAAAGTCCACGGAGAGTGAGAATCACTTCACTTCCGCTGCTGTGGGGCCTGAGAAACACTCCCCACCCAGCCTGGGGGCTGAGAGGAGATCATTGTTAAGCATTGGAAGGGAGGAGAAGGGTCAGGGACACGGCCATCCATCTATCCCTCCAGCACAGCACACCCCTGTCCCCACAATAAAGGATGGGGGTCACAGCACTCATGCTTTCCTTGGCAACCCAGCTCTGTCACCTTTCTTCCAGCAAAGCTCTCCAAGGCAAGCTCTGCTCACAGAGAGGTATTGCCTCTCAGCACAGGAAAGACGTATGAGGCTTTTTCCAGCATTCAGATCCTGTTTTTAGTGTGACTCAGCTCTACAGAGTCCATAAGGAAGACACGGGTTGTGCTTTATTAGCACTTAGGTTAATGTTTGGAAATAACAAGACTGATGGTTTTATCTGTTTAATCATTTGGTGCTGCCAAGAGCGACCATAAGCACAGCCCAATGGTGCATGAAGGGAGTACAGCCTGACATTAGTTTCCCACCACTAAAATCCAAACATTAGCACACAAGTTGTGTAGCAGGCTGGCAGAGGCAGGCAGCCAGATCACTGCTATTGGAGTGACTCAATGACTGTAATTTTTCTTCACAGAGATTTAGAACCTCCTTGCTATGGAAGGAAATGGGGACAGATGAGGTGGGATAATTTTGAAGTTTGGCTGTTCATTTGTGTTTGCCCAACTTTCCTATGCCCCCAGCTGAACAAGGCTGCAGAGCTAAGGACCAAAAGATTTCTCTAGATTTCCCCAATATTTTTTCACGTGCTTTTCAGTCCCCCCTCTCTTTTTTCTTAACTCTCCTCAGGTACATTCTTCAGCAAGCAGTAGCTGCAATGCAGGTTCACCACATGTAGTCAGGCAGTGCTACTGAACTGCCAGATGCAGCCAGCAGCAGCTGTAGCCATCCATCACTGAAAAGCAATCGGACGGCTGGATCATGCGGTCAGCTGGCACCCAGACAACACTGGATGTGGCAGATGCCATGAGTGCAGAGAGCAGAATGAGAGAGAACAGGAGTCAACAGACACAGGGATGCTTTCTTAACAGAGGATCACTACCTCAGCTAGTGTTTATCACCATTTATCACTAAATAAGTGCAGCTGTTAGACCCACTGATCCTTTGAAACATACGTGGAGCAGAGTTTGGTGAATTTTGGCACAGTTACTCAGGACACCTCCCCTTCTGTACACAAAATCAAAGGGGAGAAAAGCCGCTGAAATATTCACAGTGGAGTTACGCTCCAAGTGAATCTTCCTTGGACGTGCAAACACATGGCTCACTTGCTCCTGGGAAGGTGTGTGGCTGCACCCCATGGTCCCACTGCCCAACGCTTCCAACCAGCAAGGGCTGCACTGCTGGAAGAGCACTGCAGAGCTTAGAGCTGGCCATGGAAAGTGCTTTTTGTAAAAGCTCTTTAGAAGCCACACAGGTGGGCTGTCATGGAGGGGACTAGCTAAAAGAGAGTCTGCAGGGCTGGCAGACCTCAAAGACGGGAGACTCTCAAAGCTTCCACAACTGCCACGCATCTAATTTCTTTTTCCTGTTTGTATTCACTCTTTCCACTAAAAAAGGGCAGTAGTAGCCCATACCCTTGACCATCTCATATGTCTGAAGATGCTGTCAGGGGCTGCCCATGGTTTTAGCATGTCAGATCAACACTTTAAATGATTTTTCCTCTGCCAGAGCTATGCTGTTTGCTAGCACAAAAATAAGCAGAGCCTGAGCTCTGCCTACTCTCCCTGCTTTTCCTCAAATACATACCAGAAAAATAGCTGGAGCACAACTCCCACACACTGTACAAGATCCAGACTTTAGCAGTCCTAAAACAAGCTTTTTCCTGTCCCAAGCCTATGCTAGAACTAGTCAAAATTTAACACTTGCAAGATCATAACATTTTCAGAGCAGAGGACGTAAGGGTGGGAAATCCAAGTAAGCCTGAACACACCCAAAACATGCTGCCACTTCCATAACTAACAGAATCCCTCAACACTAAGCTAAAATAAAAATAGAATAGAGTCTTATCACCTCCTCTTTAGCATTAACCTCAAAGCCACCTCTGCTCCACAACTACGTAGTTTCCCTCCAGGTTCACATTTTCAGCCTTGCCATATTAATGAGAAACTTCTGCCAGCTGGATCCAGCTCCCAAAGCACAATCTGCAATGAGGACAGGCACCTGGGGACCTACCTGCCTTTCTCAGGAGAAGATTTTGGTTTGTCTTTCCAAACCCCCACACTGCAGAGTCTTTTGAGGCTGTGATAAGGGAATGCCAGACCACCTGGCAGCAAGAGCAGATGAAAAGGGAGGGGACTGATGAATTTGAGATGTGGGTGGTAGCCAGGTTGTAGGAAAGGGTTAGAATAGGAGAATTGTTTATCAGAAAGGATGTCTGCAAATATCAAGTTCAGCAGTTCACTGCCAAGTCCACCACTAAACCATGTCCCCAAGCACCACATCTACATGTCTTTTAAATAATTCCAGAGATGGGGACTCAATCACTTCCCTGAACAGCCTGTTCCAATGCTTAATGAGCATTTTAGTGAAGAATTTTTTCCTAATATCTAATCTAAACCTCTCCTACTGCGATTTGAGGCCATTTCCTCTCATCCTATCTCTTGTTACCCAGGAGAAGAGGCTGACCCCTATCTGGCTGCAACCTCCTTTCACATAGTTGTAAGGAGTGATAAGGTCTCCCCTGAGCCTTCTTTTCTCCAGACTAAACACTCCCAGCTCCCTCAGCTGCTACTCATAGGACTTGTGCTTCACCAGCTCTGTTGCCCTTTCCTGGATATGTTCCAGCCCCTCCTGTAGTGAGGGGCCCAGAACTGAACACAGGATTTGAGGTGTGCCCTCACCAGTGCCCAGTACAGGGGGATGATCCCTGCCCTGCTCCTGCTGGCCACACCATTGCTGATCCAGGATGCCATCAGCCTTCTTGGCCACCTGGGCACAGCTGGCTCATGTTCAGCTGCTGACCAGCACCCACAGGTCCTTTTCTGCCAGGCCACTTCCCAGCTACTCTTCCCCAGTATGATGTTCCCCAGGATGCTGTGACCCAAGGGCAGGATCTGGCCTTAGCCCTTGGCCTTACTGAACCCCAAATCACTGGCCTCAGCTCACTGATCCAGCCGGTCCAGATCCCTCTGCAGAGCCTTCCTGCCCTCCAACAGTCCCACCCAGCTTGGTGTCTCAATCCCCTTATCCAAATCATCAATGCACATACTAAACTGGCCCCAACACTAATCCCTGGGGAACACCACAAGTGACAGATTGCCAGATGGATGCAGCACCATTCACCACCACTTCCCGGGCCCTGCCATCCAGCCAGCTTTTAACCCAGTGAACAGTGCACCAGACCAAGGCATGAGCAGCCACTTTCTCCAGGAGAACGCTGTAGGAAATGGTGCCTAAAGACTTACTAAAGTCCAGGTAGACCATATTCACAGCTTTCCCCTTATCCACTGAGTGGGGTCACCTTATTGTAAACTTAAATCAGGTTGGTTAAGCAGGACCCACCTTTCGTAAACCCACACTGGCTGGGCCTAATTTCCCTGGGTCCTATATGTACCCTGTGATGGCATTCATGATGATCTGCTCTATAACCTTCTCTAGGCCCAAGGTCAGACTTACAGGCCTGTAGTTCCCTGGATCCTCCTTCCTTCCATTCATGTAGATCGGTTTCACATTTGGTAACTGAGACCTCCTAAGTTAGCCAGGACTGCTGGTGAAAGATGGAAAGTGGACTGGTGAACACTTCTGCCAGCTCCCTCAGTACCCTTGGGTGGATCCCATCCAGCCCTATAAACTTGTGTGTACCTACACCATGTTGCAGGTCACTGACCAATTCCCCTCAGATCATGGGGGCTTCATTCTCTTCCCCATCCCTGTCTTGCAGCTCAGGCCACTGGGTACTCCAACAACCACTAGTTGTATTAAAGACTAAGGCAAACAAGGCAATAAGTACCTCACTCTTCTCCTCATCCTTTGTCACTTCCCCCCCAACATCTAATAAAGGGTGGAGATTCTCTTTAGCCCTCCTGTTGCTGATGATGTATTTATAGAAACTTTTTAAATTGTCTTTTACTGCAGTAGCCAGACTAAATTCTAGTTGGGCTTTGGTCCTAATTTTCTGCCTGCATAACCTCACAATATCTTTGCAGTCCACCTGAGTCGCCTGCCTCTTCTTCCACAGGTCATAAATGGTCTTTTCATCTGCAAATTCCAGCCAAAGCTCTCTGTTCAGCCAAGTTGGTCTTCTTCCTCACTGGCTCATCTTTCAGCATGTTGGGACAGCCTACCCTCATGCCTTTAGGATGTCCTTCTTGAAGATGTCCAGCCTTCCTCGACCCCTTTGCCCTTCAGGGCTGACTACTATGGGACTCTATCAACCAGTCCCCTAGACAGGGCAAATTCTGCCTTTCAAAAACCCAGTGCCTTGTTGGCCTTTACACTGATTCGTATCCATAAACACTCAACCTTATTGGTATTATTAGCATACCCCACTGCCTCTTCTTCCTTGCCTATTCCTTCTGATCTGTGTCCTCATATATGAGAATCCAGTTTGCTCCCAAGCTTGAGAGGAGGGTGTAGGGTGCTGGTGTCCATTTGGCAAGACCACTTTTTTAAAAATAGTTTTGTTTCTTCATTATACCTTTGGTTTTTTTCCTCTTACACTTGCTGCATTTGAGTCACAGCTTGTTGGGAAGGGAAGGCTTCAGTTTCTCACAAAGTAGAGACTGTTCAGTCAAAGCCCAACTTTTTCTAAATATGTACTATTCACTGTTGTCCTCAGTGATTTGATTGGCAGAAATAAGAACTGCAAAAGCAGATCTTGTCAGTCATTCTTAAGCCTTCCTTAATATGGAAACAATCACCTGCCATTTCAACCACTTTTTGCAAGGGACACAGTGGGCTTAATAAAATGCACACACCTGCAGACTCAACTTCTTTGTATTTTCTGGTAAAAAAAAATTTTTGTGGGGATTGCAGATGTGCATGGGCAAGATAAGAGACCCTTCCTTAAGGAAAACCCATCCTGGCCTAGATTCCATTATTTTCTGGACATGCTCTGCATATATACACACTGGCTCTGAGTGTCTGTCTCATGCGATCCAAAGGGCAAGGGCAACACAACCCCTATGTTGCGCAACACCTGCTCATTTCAGACTCATCTTTCAAAAATGGTGAACATCTGCGGTACTGTCTGTGCTCTGAGAGACACAGATACACTCAGCAACTTCAAAAGAAGACCAAGGAGGCCTGATACTGAGGTCACAAATTATGTTTAGAGAATGATTCCAGAACAGTAAAAAAAAATATTTTTTTCATTAAAAGACCTCCTAAAGAAGAATTAAACTGGTAGTGCTCTATGGTAAATTTAGCTACAATGTTTCTGGGACAAAATGTCCATAGAACAAGCATCTCTCATTTATCGCCAGAACATCTCAATTCTGACCTGAAGCACGAATTTGGTGCCACGTGTAGCAATGTGTTTGTGGTCTGTTGCAAATGCCAGCCAGCGAGGGAATGTGTTTAAGGCACACAAGTAAAAAGCACAGCTTTTAAAAGTTCAGCTTCATTTTCCTTTGCTGGGAAAGGAAATAATTATTCTATTTATTTTGCTTCCAAGATGGGAAGAGTAAATGTATTTCTCACCTCACTGAGAGGAAATAAAAAAAAATCACACCCAATATGGTTAAGGTGCACCCCCTTTTACAGAGCAATGTGACAACCTTGCAACTTGAACACATTTTTTTTTCTTTAGCTGCTGCCTTTTAGTTTTTTTCTCTTTAATGTGGTTTATTCTTGAGAGATGCCTCATGCACGAGCATCTTGGATTGTTTCCTACAAAACAGCAGAGCTCTTAAATAAAAGGAATGGGTAGGGCAGAAGTGAAGCTTATTTCAAACATGGCTTTAGAGGAGCTGATTTTGCTGCCATGTGGAGGCATATATTTGGCCATGGAAGAAGAACATCTTAAAATGAACTATGCTCCAGGAGTGAGCAGATCCATCCTTCCTAAAGGCCTGTGGTAATTCTTTTCTTGGACGATGTGAACTGTGATTCCACTGAGGCTGCTCCTTTTGTTTGTTTGCTTCTGCGCTGAACATGCTGCAGCTGAAATCACCTTTTCCAAAGCTCAGAGGCACCTTCTGGAAAGCCAGGGCCCACATGAGCATTTTGATATTTGTGTCCCGTGATCAAGGGCAGGGCTTTGGGAGAAAAACTGAAGCACAGCAGATGTTCAGAAATCAGGAATGCAGACAGCACTGCTCCTTTTTGACCCACTGTGTGACCCTCTTAGGGGCACTCCTTTGTTTTTCAGCTACCGGATGCTATGACACAAATTTCTGTATGTGTAGCGTCGTTTCTCGTGACTGAAAGCCTTGCAAAAGAGGAGCCATTTGGGACGACTCCTGCACAAGTTTCCCCCCACCCCTCCCCAGCTCCAGCGACAGCAGCCTGTGTCCCCACACTACTTCTTGGCCTCAGCTCCCTCCCAGTAAGGTGATCCACGAGGCGAACACTAGAAGGCATTTTCTGAGCCAAGGGCTTTCCCCTGGCAGGTTGCAGAAAGGCCCATCTGCTTCTCTCAGGGCCGCTGTTGCCTCCATCCAGCCTCCACAGCTGTGTGCAGCTTTCGCTCTGACCACAGCGATGCTGGTGACACGGGAGGAAACCTGGCTCTAGGTAGAGATGCGCAGAAAAAACCATTGCATTACCCACGAGTCCCGAAACTCGTCTGACTGGACAAGGGCTCCAAGGCACAAAGAGGGGTTGTTGCTCCCGAGGGTGGTGAGACCTCAGTGGAGGTGCAGCCTGTTTCCCCCCTGGAACAGCGAGGGGAGCACGGCTCAGCTGGAGGCAGTGGGGCCCACGCACTGCCCGAGCGGCCACACCGGGCACGCAGTGGGTGAGTTAAGGACATACTTTCAGCCTTAAATTCTGAGTTTCCTAGGTTTTGTCAGTTTAAGCCAGATTCCTAATGTTATTTTAATGCAGTTGTTTTGTGTGTGAATAATACGCTTTCTATGCCAAACCACAAGCCCTGGAACTAATATCTCATAAAAATGCCTAGAGTCCAAAGCTAATAGCTGTAATTCAGCTGATCGAGTGATGCCTAAAAAGTTACGGATTAACGCAATTCCCCAAGGGGAAGTAAAATTAAGCTCGGCTTCTGAGGGGCTGGGTGCTATTTTGCACAGTGCCTCATCCTGGGCTGAGGGATGCAGCTTGCTGCAGACCCCGGCCCAGCCCACGGCAGTGCTCGATGCCCTGTGGGCAGAGGTTGGGGGTTGAGGGATTTTCAGCATTTTTTCCCTTACAAAAGCTCCCACCCTTCCAGCAACGCCCCACCCAGTGCCGGGTCACTACAGCTCATCCACGCACAGCCCCGACGCTGTGGGCAGTGATTCGCACGACGCCAAAAGGAGCGGGGGCCGGTCCCTCACTCCCGGGCTGGTGGCGGCCGGATGAGTGGCAGCTGAGGTGACATCAGGAGCTGTGCCTGCCAGGCACAGCGGGCAGGAGCAAGGGGCGGGTGCCCCTTCGCCTCCCAAAGGGTTTGGATGAGGCAAGAATGAGTAGCAGTGAGCGGAGAGGGCACACGGAGGGGCAAAGGTGTCCCTTCGCGCTCTTCCCGGGCGCGGAAGCCGTGCCACAGGATGTCAGTGCAGCCTGTGGGAACGCCATGCCTCCCGAAAGGAAGGACTGTCTCCTCTCAAGAGCACACAGGAAGATCTCTTTCCCAGAATATCTTATTTAGGAAACTTGCATCACAGCAGCAAAGCAGAATGCTTATGTGGGAATAAGAAAATGAGATGCGGCCCCGAGTCAGCGCTTTCCTGTAGGCTCCGCAGCAGAAAGTTTGAGGGGGCACCAGAGGCAGCTGCCGGCTCCAGTTCGAAGGCAGAGCCGGGTGAGCTGGAGGCCCAGCTGGTGTTTGCTGCCTGTGCCGTGTCCTCCAGTACTGGCTGCGGAGCTGTAAGGTATCAGGGATTTTCCTGTTACAACACAAAGGGATCAGCTAGATTAGCTTCTGCAGAGGTGAGAAGGAAATGTGTCATGTTGACTGTTTACTTTGCTCTAATTAGATTCAGACCCTCCTTCTGAATAAATCTCGGTTTACTCCAGCTCCTGTGGTTTTTCATGGCTGTGAATGCAGAGGAGCTTTTCCAGGGATGGACGAGTGATTCTGAGCTTCAGTGGGGAAAGCACTGGGATCACACTGTAGTCACTAGAGGCAGGCAGCCTGCAAACAGCACGGCTGTTGGAGGAAGCTCTCATGCTCACATCCCAGGTGAGGCTTTGTGGTCATGGACAGCTTCTGACAGCACAAAGTAAAAGCTTCTCTTTGAGCAGGGAATTTTAAGCTTTTCAGTCTTTCAGACATGACATCTACAGCTGCTCTGGGTAAGCTGCAGCAGCACAAGACTGTGCCCGTAAGAAAGCAGCATATGCTGATCCCCTTCATCAGGGAGAGTTGCGTTGTCAGCGAATCTTCTGCACTTCATCATCCTTCTCTAGCTGGTGTGGAGCACTGTAGGAAAATTATCATGGTCTGATGTTTTTCTTGGCCTGCTCTCTCAAAAACATGGAAAATACCTGCAGCAGGGGTGGCTTCTCAAGTTCATCCCTTAAATCTCTGGAAAAAATATGAGCTCAGATGGAAAAAAAAGAAGAAAAAGTGTAGTTTAAGAATCCTAGGTCTGAGTGGCTGCAAGCTGCTAATCAATCTCTCTGTGTTATATACTTTTCACTTCTGTGTCCCTTGCACTGTGGAAACTTTTTGACATCTCTGTACTGGCCAATGTGGTTTGAATCCCTGCCTCTGAGTCACATGGGTCCCAAAATCCTCAGACCAGCTGGACTAAGTAATGCTCTCTTGATGAGCACAGCAGAAACAAGACATAAAATAAATCATTAAGTCAATGACATTTTTGGGGGATCTGAATTCTGCCTGCATATGTGTTACAGAATCAAGGCTTGATTTTGAAATTCTTCCACTATTTTTTTGTTCTTACAGGTGCAAATGAATGCTACATCAGGAAGACACATTTCTCTGGAGAGCATCTGCTCCTGCAGTTTCCAAAAATGTCCTGTATTTGAGAATGTCTCTTCTTGTACATGAACCTGTGACTTGTCTGAGAGTTTTGTCGTCTTTTTGGAATTGGACATTAAAATTATCTCTTATTGTTCTTTTGGTCATGTTTCTCTCTGTTACAGATTATTGTATTTTCTGTTAGCTTTGGTATTTAATTGATCACTGAAGAATCAAATCCAGATGCTGGGTACATATTCTGTTTGAGGGGGGTACTGGATTACTTCGGTATACAGATTGTCATAGTTTTCAATGGCACCTTTTGCCTTGATCATTTGCTCTTGCACAACTCATTTGTTTTAGTACTCTTAGAGCCCATGGGAGGTGCTAAATAAACACTTCAAACTATAAAAAAAAGTTACTGGCCAACTGTGAAGTGGTAAAATTAAGTAAAATACCCAGCATCACACAGGTAAGCAGAGCAACTGTTTTTCTCTTCCTATGTTGTCCTGATTAGTTTGCAGCACATCAGATCAGGCCTGATTAAAAAAAAAAAAAAAAAAGAGAGAGAGAGAGAGAGAGAGAGAGAGAAGCCCAAGATAAAACCAGTATGATCAACTAATTTGAATGAACATTTTACATTAAAAAAAAAAAAAAATTATGGACAATACATTCTGGTTTTGCTTATCTTTGGTTTTGTAGTGCCTGAGCCATCTTAGAAAATTTAGCCTGGATCAGACATGTAGAATTTTCTAGTGAGGAATATTCCAATTACAAAATGAAAATTAGGTTAAAGGAAAATAGCTGAAAACTCTGCTACCAGAAAATATGCTACAACATGGACATTGGGAGACACTGTAATACAGGAATCCCTGCATCTACCAAACTCTGCCACCTCTACAACAAAGCTGCTTTGCTTCTGCAAAGCAGTGCTGTACAGGTTTTTAGGGAAGGAAGCGAAACAGAGCATTACTTCTAAGGGAAATCACAGGTGCAAGAGGAGAGCTGTCGGTAAAGGCATCCCTTTCCCTTCGCAGTACCCACACAGCACAGTGGGAATGGCTTGACAGCAGAAGCGAGGACAGGATGGACTTCAAGGGTCACCCAGTGAAAAAACTGGCAGGGGAACCAACAGGCTGTCAGTCCCTCTCTTGCTGTCCTGCCAGGGGGAAGCATTAGCGAGAACAGGCTACTCCTCTGCAGACTGAAAGTAAAGATAAATGAATTACTCAATCCAGAACTTTATAGAAACAGCAAGATGACTTTTGGAAATGCAGACAGACCCATCCGTCTGTTGCCTTCTTAGCAAGATGAAAACTGAAGGACACTGCATAAGCCAAGGGAAAATCCCAACACTCTCCAGCACAAAATTCAGTTAAATCTCTGCCCTCAGCAGCTTCCAAATCACATAAACATCAGGAATATTGGAGGGCTGGGGCACAGGGCCTTAAGAAGCTAGGGCAGAAAACAATGTAGTCTCCTTGCAAGAGAAGCTATAAATAGTATTTAGCATCTTCAAGCAGGCAAGTTCATAAGTGAGCCTGCCTGACTGTGAACTGGCTTCTTCGACAACTTAGTATTCAGGAGAGGGAAGAATTGCCATAGCAACATTCCCATCTTCTGACATGTATCATGCAGATCATGTAGTCAAGGCAGCGTAGCACCCTCTCACACATGTGCTCTGTGAACTTTTGTGTTCCTGACAATATTAAAGAGAGAACTGTGTCTTATGATTGACACACTTGCCTGTGTGTCTTTATGATTCCTTAAAAAATATATGGAAATGCTTCCCTTCCTCCATCCTCCTCCTTTGAACTGTTTTCTCTTTTCTGTCCCACTGAAATGATGAGAACAGCTCCTGCCCCAGATCTGTAGATATATGTTCCTGACAGCAGTCCTACGCTATGCAAATGTGTAAACTGCAAAATGTAGAGGGCTTTAAAAAATTAAGTATATCCAGCAGAATCTAAATTCTGAATGCTGAAAGGAACGAGAAATCTTTCAGTACCTGCATAATTAATGCTCTATTAAGCAAAGTCTTAGGTCTCTTTTCTTTTGGGTTTTTTATTTATTTATTTTTTGCTTTGAGTTAGCCTGAAATCTCCAGACACACACATCAACCATTCATTCCTATGGCACATGCCAGCATATATGCCACCCTGTGTGGGAGCTGATTTCACAGGCAGAGAGGAACACTTGTTTGCAGGCAGGGTCTGGCTAACCTATGGGATGGCTTTGGCTGTGTGGACTTCCCACTGTAGGAAAAGCACTACACATCACACAGGGCTAAGCTGTGGGCCAGTACAAACAGGATGCTGCAACACTGTGCAGTGACTCCCATGTCTGTAACACTGACAGCAGCGACAGCCAGGTACTTTGTAAGTGCTCTTGGTTTAATTGTATGATAGGTCCACCCAGTGGACCTCTTTCTAAGCTTACTGCCTCATCAGTACTGTGCCTCCTTTCAAAAACTCTGTAGTGCTAAAAAGAGTTGGAATATAATGATACCACTGTATTTATGTGTGTCTCTAACTACAGCTATCCCACCAGTGGTTCTGACATTAAAAGTACCACAATATACTGTCATGTGCCTAAATACTTTCTCCTCAGACCTGGGATTTTACATGCTGTGCTGTCCTTGGCAGGATGCCTATTGCACCATTTCTGCATACAAGCTGGCCTCAGTAACTCCCTTCTCCAAGGAATGGGCTCAAAATCCTGCATAACCCTAAGGCCTCAGCAGAAAGAGACCAAAACCCACTTTGACTGAGTGCTCTCTCTGGACTGTATGCACCTAGCTGTGGGCTACACCTGAGTGAGGCATTTTTTCTAACCAGGTTGTTTTATCCTCTCTTGCTGCCTTCTTACACAACTCCCCAGAGCTGCCTAGCAAGCATTCACTGCACTGCAAAACATTCCTGCTGGATGGCAAAAGCTCCCACTGTTTGTGCCAAGGGGGTTCCTTTGTACAACTGTCTGCTGGAGGCAGGTAACCTTTGGATGCTAACAGCTTCTTCTACATTTCCCGCACCCACATTCCTGTCCTCTCCACCACTCTACTCGTGTTTAGGGTTACTGTACAAAGCTTTGGTACCTTACCTGATACCAAAGACAATCAGGACCTCGTCACACCCCAGGCAGGGTGAATCCAATTATGTTGTGGTCAGTATTGCTGACCTGGTTCAGCTAGGATTACATCTCTAATGAGCCATCTCCTGAGCTTCAGCCACATTTGAAAGCCCTCCCTTGCCTTGGTGTACTCCACACCCACCCATTCCAAGAAATGAAGATTCAAGAAATTTCCCCTTCATAGCTTGTTCCATAGTAACTCTTGGCCAGAATATGCACAGGTAGTTGAGGTCCTCCATTATGATTTTTGCTGCCTCACTAAGTACTGTGTGACTAATTGGTTCGTCCTACTCTATGACTAATAGCAATCCTGTTAAGCTACCTCTAGAGAGAATGGTTTTGCAGCTCAATACCGGTCACAGAAGAGGGGTGATCTCCCTCTCTTTTATCCCATTTCAACTGTCAGGTGTAAACTTCCGAGCCAAACTGAGAACCATTATTATATAAGAACAACTTATTTTATTTTACATAGTAAATAAGCTAAGACAATTATATGTAGACAGCAAGCCAGGCACCGTTCTGCCTGCAGAAATGCAGGAACTGCAGAGTCCTGCAGCTGCAGACTGTCCCTGTTGCTACAGGCAGGATGGCCAGCAGCTGACCAGCCTCATTCCCAGGAGAAAAGTAGGAGGACAAGGGGCTGTCAGTTTGGAGTTACAGTGGCATTACTGCCCCTGTCAAGAATAATGCCTTCCACAGTGCCTGATTTCTTTCCATGCTAAATAACTGCCATTTAACATCTGAATGTCAAAATTTGTTTCTACAGAAGATCCTGTGTGTATGTGTATATATATATGTATCCAGGTGTGAGTTTAACTTCTGTCTACACAATATACAGAGGGGACTATCTGCATAATAGAAAACAAAGAGGTATTCTGTCCTAGAACTGACTGCAATCTCTACATTTTGAATGCATGCTACAGAGATACTTCTCCAGCCTAATGGTAGATGTTTATTTTTTAATACCTAAGCTATATATAAAATGCTGAACTTGAACACCATGGCTAGTTATGGCATTAATAACACGAAAAAGATGCTATCTCATTTCTGTCTCATTTTACACAACTCTAAGGAACAGCAAGATACCTTCTCCAGTGGGCCACAAAGTCTGTGGCCTACCTTTCAAATTTCTGTACTGGCATTTATTGTGATGAGATTCAAATCCCTTTACAGCTGTGGTCTGAACAACAAAGGGGCACTTAAGGGAATAAGACTACAACTTGCTCTTCTGGGTTACATTAAAAGCCATTGATTTCCATCTGTTACTTGAACAAAACAGACTGCATTTTTGATAAAAATAAAATTGCTCATTTTGGAGAATATACGCTAAATATATTTCATGTTTGTGGTCTGCAAATCGGGCAGTTCTGTTCTTCCTGGTTAAATAATACAAGCAAGAGGAAATAGCTATGCTCAAAATGCATATTTTCACTCTAAGCCCAAACCCCTGTGATGACATTAGATGCACTACACAAAATGCCCCACCTGCCAGTCCACTTGTCTCCATTCAGCAAAGCCCCTGCAATCAAAAGGATCTGAGCACATGCTGTGAGCTCACGATGTACCCAAGAACTTTTCTAAACAGATCTCAACAGCTACATCCTTTTACTTTCCAGTTTAGTTTCATCCTCCCTTTGTTGCTTTAAAAAGAGGAGAGAGAGAGAGAGAGAGAGAGAGAGAGAGAGAGAGAGAGAGAGAGAGAGAGAGAGAGATAATTGCCACTGCAGAGAACTGACCAGCCAAACAAACCTCCAGTTTTCTTTTCTTCCTTCTGACTTTGGCAGTAGTCAAACTCCCAGGTTTCTGTCCTTTCCAGCAACACCTGTGACCCCAGTTTAACCAACTGGACACAGCAGGTGAAGCTCTGAATTATAGGAGCAGAGCAGCTGGGATACCCTAGTGGAGAAAACCTCCTTTACTAGAATGCAGCAGGCTTTGATCGGGAGCTTTCTTATGCTGCTGCAGACAGAAGACACCTGTCACCAACGTTTGACCTACTCACATGACAACAGAGAGCATTAAAAGATAGGATTAGTAGCACTTCTCCAAGTATGCATTTGGAGGTGACCTCACCTACACCCCTCCTATTGCTTGCTCCTTTACTCCCAGGGCAGGGACACCAAACCTGCCTTGGTGATGCTAGCCTCAGGTTAATGGTCTCTTCAGGACTATACATCAACTCATATTTTAGATGATGAATTTTTTCAGTGTTCAGTCTAACGGTATCTGAGTCTTCAACGGCTACTGAAGTGTGAATCACAGCAGACAGACCAATCCTTATAGAAAACAAAAGGCAGAGAATAAATTGTTGTTAGGATTTGAAGCAGTCTTTGAAGAGTAAATTCAACAGAAAAAATGAACTGAGAAGTGCCTGCCTTATACATTGCCACTACAAACTGCCCCCTGGAGCCTGCAGAATGGTGAGCCATTTGTCAGTCTACTCAGTGTCCAAGTGGCTTTGACGTGCACTGGTGGTGATTTTGCTAAAATTACTCCCATGGGCAGAGAAGCAAAGACTGTGGAAAATATTTGTCATTTTCCTTTAAAATAAGGGAATGGTTGCTACACCAAGACAGCAAATTACAGTTTTATCCCACACAAGCCAAATCACAGATTGAAATAATTTAATGTTGAAACTGTGACACAAGTTTGCAAATTATGGCAAAGCCTTTCTAACAGAGTGGTATGGGAACTATGAATACCTGTTTTGGGGCAGCTACATGCAGGCAGAAAGTAAGGATGAGCTTTCTAAAGCCAAATAGGGGACACAGTCACAATGAAATTCATGACAACATGGTGGCTAGACTTTCTAACCAGCCTTTTTTTCTAACCCCCTTTTTTTGTGTTCTGTTAGTAAAAAAAGAGATGACTAAGTTTGAAAAGTTGGGTATTGAAGAGTGAGGTAATGTCAGCATTTAGGCCATCTGATCAACCTTAATTTGTCCCTTGTGAGTATGAATTATGATATTGCCTTTAATTAGATGATCACACAGTATTTTTTCCTGTGCCTCATTCATAACACTTGATGGATGATGCTCACTGAATGATGAAACTGTATTTTGTTTTTTCCTCGTGGTTCAAGGTGTGGCAGCCTTCCTTATTTACTGCACACTGTGCTCTTCTCTGACAACAAAACTAATGATTCCTTCGCAGAGTTTTCTATGTGGTTTATCATTATAGCTACAACATAACAAACACTACTAATTTCATTTTATTGCAGTCCTTGAGGGAAAAGCTAGAGTTTTTTTCACTTAGTTTATCCATCTAGAACCTATTCTCATTCCTCAGGTTGTCATCAAAGCTTTGCTTCTCTCACACTTCTATACAGCTTTATTTGTGTCAGCTCTGGGGAGGTATTGACAGTACAGGGGGAGCAAAGTGGCTTCCCCGTTCTGGTCTGTGCCTTGGGTAGCCAAGGCATGGAGAGGATCAACAGATCAGGGATGGCAGGGAAAATCCTATTCAGCCACAAGATGGATTATTCCCAAAGTCGATAAACACTCTGGAGAATTACCTGTGCACTACAGGGAAATGCAGGCTCATTTTTTTTCCCCTAAAAGTTGGACAAAGATGAATAGATATTCCCCATAAATTCAGAAATGCTACAAACATAAATGCTGTCCTCAGACTGAGTTCCACAGCAAAAGTAGAGAAAAGTTTTACAGACTTCTTTTTTCATAGACTTGCACTTGGAAATAAATGACTTATTCTGACAAAAGCTTTCCACCAAAAAAATAGTTCCCTCAAGAGAAATACCTTTCAGGGACAATTTCAGCCAAGATGGTTGAAATTTGGCAAGTTTACAAGTGACTTTTACTTTAGTCATCATTCATCCATCATCTTTCTTAAGAATGATGGATTGTGTAATCCTAAAGGGAATGAACACAGTCTAGAAGAGTCTCTCTGGGTACACAGGCCCCCAAGTTATTTATATCATGGTTCATACATCAGAGGCTGGATTTAATGCTCTAAAATGTTTTTGACTTTAAGTACGATGATTCAAAGCTCACAGGAGGTGGAGAACTTTTTGAGATGTGAGAAGACGAATTGAGTTCAAACCTTCTTGGAATACTATAAATTTTCTTAAACTAAATGGAACCCACCACATTTTGTGTCACATATATTGCCTTTGGCTAACATTGCCAACCTCAGGGGCTTAACTGAGATCTAAGCCTGGTGTCTATTTTTTTGAGGTGCTGAAGATTCACAAATTCACAGATATGAGGGATGACAACTTTAAGTCTGCCTATGCTATACCTCTGAAAGGGAGCCTTCTTTCACTTGGACACCTTCCTATGGATTCATCTATGCAATTTTGATCTCTGACATTTCTGTTCTCTTTATAGTCTTACTACATTTCCTACATTGTATATAATGACATGGTATTAGAAGAAAAACCTATCTTGAGCAGGTGCAAAACTTGCCAAGAAGGAGGAATCTTTCCACTGATGTCAGTTTTGGAGATCTCAGACATTCAGTACTCAGTGGTACCATATATACAGCAGACATGATCAGAGTGTGCTCTAGCAAAATGGGTACAGCTATGTGGCATTTTGACACTTCTTATTTTTATTTAACATGTTCTTCCCATCAGAATGAATTCTTCAATTCTGTGAAGGAAACAATACCCATGAAATAAAATTTAAAAAAAAAAAGAAAAAAGTCCTAGACTTAACAGCAGAGCATAGGTTATGCAAATTTTTCATATGACAAAAAGTCAACAGATTTTCTGCTTCGGGCTTCCTGCCCTAAGCCACAGTTGCTGCTGTTGGAAAGTACAGCCGGATCCCCCAGAAGATTCATTGTCCACCAGTACTTTCATGTGCTACCACAGCTTTCAGAAGCAGTGACTTTAAACAGTTCCTAGCTCACCAAACACGACTGAATCCATGCCTTTGTTCCTTCCTGAGTTTTAAAAGCCTATTGCAAATGACATTGTGCACATGTGATGGGGAGTCCAGGAACAGCAGAACATAATATCCCTAATGCAAGGCCACATGGCTATGGCCATTTACTTCCAAATTCTACTGGGTTTGTGTGTCCTGTCCTCTCCCTCTGTAGGATCATTAGAGGAGCTCCTTCTTTATCTGGCCACTTATTTCCATGAAATCTCTAGTAATTTGCTTAGCTTCAAATATTTTGCAACTCTTGATCAGCAAGTCAAAAATAATCTAGTAGAAAGACAAAGACAGTACCATTACTGAGTCTTATTTTTGAAGGAAACAAACCAAAAAGCACGTTGCTGAACTTGTGCAGTTTTTTACGATAGTGTGTACATAAATACATTTAAAAAGTACTGTGGAGGCATGTAATGAGTTGCATGAGGTCAGTTTTCCCCAGAGTTATTCCATAGCAGAAAGACTGTTAAACCGTATTAAAACTCTGCAGAAATCCTGTTACTAAAAACAACACATTAAGACTATACGCACTCAAAGTGCTCTGCCTGTGTTAAAAAAAAAAGACTAAATACAATAATGAACAAATATATGATATGAATACAAATATTTGGATCATAAAGCTACTTTTAAAATAAATATTCTCTGGCCAAAAATTTATTCTATTAATTTTATTTTAGTTTTAGACATTTTTTTCCTGCCTAACAGAGTTACATTTTGATTGTCTAATAATTAAACAGAATCATGTCAAATTTAAACAATCACTAGTATTTTGCAATTGAATTCCTTATACAAACAGGCGTATGCTTAAACATTTGCTTATGTACCTTCCTGAAGTAAGACTTAAATGCTCTTAAATACAACATGAACAGCTGAGCCCACCTATTGAGAACTTACAACTTGAAAATGCAAGATCTGGTTTTTTACCATGAAAATAAGAAGAAAAATCCTCATGTAGAAATGATATAATCTATAGCTGACACTGGAAAACCTGAAAATGCATCATTCAAATGCCATCAATCCATCTAAAATTTCTAGAATCAGCATGAAGAAACAGAAATGCAAGGATATTTTAATCTTTATTTAGGTCTTAAGGTCTTAACACTGCAAGTAAGATTTCACTGGACTGGTAAAATTATCAACATAACGAATTTAAGGCAGCTGTTACATAGTGTTACATAAATATTTCAGTCAGACTGAATTCTTCTTTAGATACATTCATGCAATTAACTTCTATGCTGTAATTTGAAATATATAGGATTGCTTTGTTTCCCTGTATTAGACCTGTCTGGTTAAGCTTTTCTCAAACAATACAGAGAATGGACTCATTGTTCTTCCTGGCAGAAGTAAAAAGATCTAATGACTTAATGGTTTAATGACTTATTTGATTCAAGAAATGCACGTTGAGAATGCCTTGGAGATAAATATACATCTTATATGTGTGTGTCACATGCAAGCATGGAGAAACTGAAGGTTGAAACATTAATATTATTCTTAGTTAAAATTATTTTCCCCCCATATAAAATCAAAAAATATCCTTGCACTGTGAAGTGGGCCCATGAAACTTCCTCCTTTCCAAAAGATTCCTCTCCAGGCCAAGCTCTGTTGGGGATGAGAAATCTTCCATGGAGCCATAAACAATCCTGTGTCTTGCCTCTTCTTGTTCACTCCAATTTTGGCTTTTCTTTTCCTTCTTCAATACCTGAAAACATATGGAGAGCGGCTTTTAATAATCTCTCAATGAATACAGCTGAAGGGTTTGCTTAGAGAGGTTCCTCCAATGCATTAACCTTTCTTTTCCCTTTATCCATGATGTTTCTCCTGAACTTGCTCGCACGTGTTACCTCACCTGCTGAGAAGGGAAAGAGCATCTGCACACCTGATGAAAGTGGTTGGCCAGTAATGAACTGCACAATGCTCCCTCCCTCACACCCATTTTCAGATCAGCCTGACCCCCTGTCGCATGCCCAGCCTTTGACAGCTGCAGGGGGCTGGGAACACTTAGTTCCCTCACCTGCTCTGCTTACCTACTAGCAAACTAAATTAGATGTTGCTATAGCTGAATCTAAGCAACCAACTTTGTTTGAAAGAAAGAAAATTTTAATAATTGTGTTTCAGAATTCAATAATTTGAAGTCCCTCTGCCATTTCAACATTGGATTTTTAAGTATTTGCAGGTATATCTCCCTTTTTTGAAAGTAAAAGAATGAAGAAACAATTACTGCTGAGAGTGTGCCTCTCTTCTTGTAATGGCCATTTCTTTCAGTAGTATCAGGAGGGCTGAGTTGAGTACAGGGCTGCTTAAAGAACTTACGCTAGCTGCAGGACTTGTCTCTTTTCTATGCTGAGCAAAGCCTGGGCCGGGCAGCAGACTGTGTTTTTTCTGGCAATGGAAACATTCAGCTATTTCATATGCCTATTCCTGGACAATGAATTACTACTGGTATCTGACAAAAGTATTGTTCTTCTGACTAAGCCCTCCCTGCCAGACATCTCAAATACAAATATTTCTTTTGGAGGTTTTCAGGCCTGCTGCATGATGGAAAAGAAAGACTTATGATAACCAAAGGCAAAAAAGAAGGAATGCTTGAGAATGCCGAGAGGAAAATCCAGTCACAAGTAATCACCTGCTAGTGCAATATATGCATAGGTGGTTAAGTACATTGTAAATCATTTCAAAAACATGGTTAATGAATTCCAATATGTGAAATAATAAGACTCATCTGCAGTTAGAAAGTACAACTGCAGAGCTGCCTTGCTGAAAGAAACAACACCGAGACAAATGCGTCTGTGTGTTGCCAGCACCCGCGTATAATGGCCCTGGGTGTTGCTGGCACACCGGTGTAATGGGAGAGCCACAGCTGAAGGTTTAACAACCACAACAAGAGACCAGGACCAACAGATTACAGACAGTTTACAATGTTGCTCCAGAGCCAATCTTAAGTCTTCTGCTTTCTCCTAGAAGGAACTTTTCCAACAATTTTAAAAGCTGTTTTATTTGCCGTTTTGAAAGCACCTCTCTCCTTTCTTCTGAAGCACTCTACTGCAGATGCATCAAATAGTTTGGCAGGAATGCAGATATCCTCAAAATTGTGGACAGACACTGGCTTGTACAAAGGGCAAATTTTTCCTTCCCTACCATGTTTGTGGTTTAACTTAGAAAAACTAACTGCAAATCATTTTGTCAGTAGTGAGGTTCTATTTAATGCATCTCCAGAGGAAAATAAAAAAACTCCAAACCCAAAACGACCCCTTCTCACCCCAAAAATCTTCTCATGGCAGACTGTTTGATTTGCAGTTTTACTGCTCAAAAGCCCTTTTAAAGTGTACAGTTTTCAAGTAATATTTTCCCAGGTCTTGCACAGTGACAGACTGGTGTAATTTTTCATCTCTGCCGTTTGTGGTGTTCCTGCCACACGCTTTGGGTTAAGTTTGTGCCAAGTGTTTCAAGCTCAGCAAACCAGCAGGTGACTCACTGCATTTTCTGGTTTGCAAGTGCTTGAGCCACAAAGGACTTGGGATCAATATTCCTTATCTACATGAAGGAAATGATGGAGAGGCCAATAATGCCAGGGTAAACCTTGAAAGATGTTGGGAGAATGACCCAACTGAGTTACCTCCTCTAGGGCGGCAGGCTGCAATGAGCAGGAAGTTTGTTATGCATACTTTGGAATAGTGCAGGAGATTTTCCACCATCTATTTACTCATGGACTTGCTAAGAATATGTGATTCTTTACCACACTATTGCTCTTCATACAGGACTTAGGTCAAGTGAAACGATTCCTTGCAGCTGCCTTTTTTAGAAACACTTTTCCTGAATTAACCTAAAGAAGTTAAATAAATGTGAATTTGACATCAAACTGAGGACTGAATATCCGTCTTGAACACTATGACCAGTGATTGATGGTCCTAGAGCAAAATCAAAAAGGCATTTTACACCTGGATGCTAATATGAGCAAATGGAAAGTAAAACTGCTTTGAGCTTCTAGCATTAGATTCTACCTGGTCTTGAAGGACTTGTTAGAGTTGTGTATACCATAACTACCGTGTGAATTTATTTCCTTCCAGCTGTGATTTGCTACAGCAGCTATTATGAATGTTGTTTGCTTATTTCATTCAATTTAATAAATGAAAAACATATTTCGTAGATAAAATTAACCTACTTTTAATCTTGTGTTTGTCTTATTTTCCCTTTTCCTCTCCTCAGCAATGGGTTACCTAGGCATGATGATGTAGAGTCTGCACAGTTAAGTGATCTTTCTCTACACTATAAAGTGATCTTTCATTCCTGTTATTTCACTGACAAGAACATGTTCATTTTCCCTGAGTAAATTTATATGTGAGAAAACACCTTATTCCTGAAAATACTAAGAGTATATTTTCATTTCTCAGTCTAAGCTCACCATTAATGGCATTTGCACAGAACGATACTTTATTCTAGCTGCATTTAATGGGTTCATCAGCTAATAAGTGGGTTGTAAAAATCTCAGGTAATTGCCAAGAGCTCTTAAATTAGTACTGTAAGTTATAAAAGAGAATACATATTCATAGCTCCTCAGGCTCTCCAGCAGCCATTCTGTTCATCCGTCTGTTTTTAAGGGCTCAGTGTTTCAGTGGAACTTCTGTCACTTTCCTTTGTTTTAGTCAGCTTAAAACATTCTACACTTTCAGAGAAACATACTCAAGTACTGATGGTGTATTTCATGAGATAATATTCCTGAAACAATACTCACATTTTTGCGTATCCCAGATGTAGTTGTTCAGGACTTCTCCCACCAAGTAGAATATGTTAATTATTACGGTAACAGCTGCAAAAAAGATTATTTTGACACCTGGGCTGAGGTGCTCAAGAAGCGGGTACACCCACACTCCTGTAACGTGGTGAATCCAGCACACCCTGAAACAAAACAAAAATAACAAGCACTGACTCTTACAGCCCTGTTTTACAAAAGTAACTTGGCCTGGAGGCCTAGCTGCTCTAACCTCAAAAGCAATTATTTGCAAAAAGCCGCAAGTTGCAGCTGAACTGGAGCATGTGGATGACATTCATCCCAAACAGACATCACAAATGATGAAATTATGACTGATTTCCCACATTCGTACTGCTTTGCTTTCAATTTATTATGAGCACTTGGCCAGTTTTCATTTCTGATGTAGGCAGGTATTTCCTTGCTCACTTATATTTCTGAGGAAACCCCTGTTTGGTGCCAAAGCAGGAAACTGCAGCAGCCTCTGTTCCAAGCAGGTTCTTTATCCTAAGAGCATTCAGGGTTCTACATGCCCTCCTACCATCTCTCTGCTTTCTGCAGTATCCTACTTTCACTTCATACACATTCGCGTTTTTCTTTTGCTTTTCCTCGCTACACATGGTAATCAGTTTTTGGGTTTGCCAGAACCATATGGTTTAGATTCTCTTTGAGGGACTATTTTTTCTTCAGCAAGTGTGTTTTAGATTGGTCCCCCTTTTCTTTCAGACACCTGCTATAATTTGGAATTTAGTAATTTGTCTCTAGGTAAGATCATTTTTTTTTTTTTAAAGCCCAAACAAAAACACACTCAAAAGTAGTTCCCAGCCCCACAGTGGATATACAGTAAAGGAAAAGGACTGATGGCAGTTTGCTGGTGACAGAGATTTTTAGCATTCAGCTACAGAGGATATTGTTGGTACACTAACTCAAGAGAGACTATCAGCTTTACTGCAGTGCAGCCTGAAGAAGCACTCCAGGTGTGTGGGTTTCCTGTGTGTGGCTGCAGTGCACACTGGTATCCTCTGATGAGATTGCTTTTGTGTTAAGATCTGATGCAGCGAGTGAAGTCAGAGGGAGCAGAGAGAATCCATACATTCCAGTAGGTGGAAGTTAAGAAAAGCAAACAAAGTTGGCCAACAACTGAGCAAACATCTCAGTAAAGTGGGCAAAGTGCTCAGTGAAGGCAGGCTGGGGCTTTGCTGGGCTCTCTTCAAGAATGTAAATCTTTTCCTTTCTGACCTGGAAATTTGAGAGAAAAGCTCACAGTGAAGCACAGCTAGAGCAGCTGCACAGACTGTTGTAGATGGGGATTTCCCTGTCCACATGATTTGCTTCACTTGCTGATGTTTCCATTTGTGTAAGGAAGATTTCTGATCACTAGATCAGCAGTCAAAGGCTCCTAAAGGGCAGAGACAGAGAAATCTGTGCAAAACTGTTACCCTAAAATTCTGTCACACAGGGAGTACAGAATCCCTGTTTAACAGTCACCCTGGAAATGTACATAGTTGTCATAGCTTCCCTCCTCCTTGGAAAAGCTTTTATTACAGCCAAACCCTTAACAGTTGGAAACTTCACTTGGGAAACTCTATGTGTCAGTAAATTAATCTGCATGATCTAAATGCAATTAAACTCCTTTTCTCCAAATCAGTTCACATATGGGAAATTATCTCCGTACTTTACAGTTATTTTCCCCGGTATTCTTCTTTGATAGAATTAACCTGACAAGACAAAATTATCTAGGAAAAAATGAAGGGTTCCTGCGTAACCCATGGTAACGGGACACCACGATCCTCTTGATGAAAGAAAAAGATGAGACAGTTGAGGAGAAGGTAATGGGATATCTCCTACTACCAGGTTGGCTTAGCAGGGAACGTCTATTATCACCTAACAATTTTCAGTTTCATTTGCTTTCTTCAGTTTTCATTTGCTTTTTTTTCCTAACGATAATTCTGTGAAAAACAAGCTCCAAGAGCCAATCTCTTCTTCACTTATTTTATCTGGTGTGATGAAACTTCCCAGGATTATAAAGTACCTTTACAGAGGAACTTTTCAAGGGACCTTCTAAATGGCATCTACGTAGCCAACTTCATGAACTAAGTAGAAGTGGCTTTTACTAGAACACATTTATGCTCTCCTCCTAGAAAGAGGAAGCATTTTCTAAAGCCAGCCAATGAGTCACTGATGAGCTCCTGCGTATCAGCTATCTCTGGTTACTTCAGGCTCTGCAGACAGCTCTGCTCCCTACTGCCCAGGGAGCACAGGAGTCCAGTCCCTGCGTGGTGATGCTGCTCCTGCCTTCAGCGTAGCTGGTGTTTGCCTGTCCCTGCGGTGGCCACACTGTCAGAACTGCTTTGAGCACAAGAAGAACCAAGCACCGCTCCGGAGACAACAGCCACAAACCCCACCTGATCCTTCTGAAAACGAGCTGCACCATGCTGCTGGGGTAATATTACTCCACTATGCTGGGGTGGAGTAATAGTAGTCTTCTCTCCACTGAGCAGTGACACACTGACTGCTCTGGCATTCTCTGTATTACAAATGGAAGCAGCAAAGGGACAACTGCTGCCATGGAAACCTCACCTGGTGGCCTTTCTTAGTGGGTTTGCTCCTGCTGGAATACAGACGGTCTCGAGGCTGTACTAGGAAAGGTTGATCAACCATTCGCATAAAGCTTCCACACGAGAGTGCTGACTGCCAGTGTTAATGTATGCCCTCAGTGTTGCAATTCCAGCAGCTGTTACTCCTGTCCAACCTCATTATTAGTTAAGCACAGGGAGGCATGCATTAAGATTTACTTAGGAGTGCAAATCTAGATCAAAATGAAGATTTTGTTACTGAACAGGTGTAAAAAAAGTGTCATTTAGATAGAACGAAATTGAGGAGAAAAGTTTAAACTAAAACTGGACTGGCTACTTCTGAGAAGATAAAATTAACCTGAACCTCCCTGTGATTTGGAACAGTAGCAGCTGTATGTAGATATAACTGTATATTTTCAAAGATGAATGTGTTATAGGTCATGGAGTTCATCTAGCCATTTGTTAGAAACAGGAAAAAGAGAAGGAATGGAAATATTCACACATTGTATTCAAATTAAAATGTCTGTTAAAAAAAACCTGGTTGTTTTTACAAATTTTCAACCAGTTGGTGTAGAAATCGAAAAAAGCTATTTGAAAATGCACAGTGTTGCTTGTTTTTCACAAGTCTGTCAAAAAAAGTGACTTTGTAGCTGGTTTTCACTTCTACTATATAGTAGATGCTGTATATCTCTCCTATCAAAGAAATCAAGAGAAAATGAAAAGTATGCAGGGAACATAAACTTACATTTATTCTTTGGCTATAGATCTTCTGTTAATGAGGAAAACTAAGCACAAAAATTTGTTGGAACCTTGCAGTTTATGTGTACTCTGTCACTTTATATTATATAGCTGTAACAACAGCATGTGCAAGACCTTAGTCCTGGTAGAAGCTCAACCAACGGGTATAATGGCAGATAATAACCATGACACCTCATGAATTTTGTAATGGGAGATGTTGCAGAAGACAGTTGCTCCTTATGGTGGCTGCTCTCAGCTGTGACAGCCGGCAACGCTTTGTGATCTGGACTCTCAGAGAGAGTCTCCTCCCGTTTCCTATCCAGCTTGAGTCCTTCATCATAATCTGCAGTCATCCACAACCAGTACTGAGTTCTGGAAAAAGGGGGGTTAGATGAGGAGCTATGTAACTTCTCAAAAGCAGCAAAGACAGGACACAGAATAATAATGCATTACATAAAATGGTGAATGTCTCTTCCTCGTGACAGAAGAATCACATCAACACAACTCAGAGACAAGATTCAAATCTGATAATGGAAATATCTTTCTGAATGATACCTAATTAATCTCTGGAATGCTTTACCCTACCTTTCAGTGATACGTCACTGAAATGTAGAGATTCAAAAAACTTTAGAAGTATCAAAGTCTGGCAGCCTATGTAGTCCTCTGCTTTTCTCTAGGCCCTATCATGCAACTCTATCAAGTGTCTGAAATCAGGAGATTCTAAGGGCAATAAGAATGCGCACAATTATGCTAAAGTTTAAAGAGTACAAGGTATATAAACCATCAAGACCAAAAGATCTAAGCACCTACATTTTGATATAAGCTTTGGAAGAAAACTCCCCTTGAAGGCTGGTTGTTTCATAATCATCTGCTAAGCCCTTCTGAGGCATCTGACAGCTCTACCTGGAGCCTGGGTACATGACAACACTCATCTGCGAATGGCAGTTCCTTTCTGGTTACTTCTTAAAGCAGCAAATCCGCTCCCAGATCTTCAGTGCTCTTTGTATTTCCAGTGACTGGCACAAAGGAAGGCTGAATCCTTGGTTCCATACAAATCGTAGACCAGTTCCCAGCGGCTACTCTTTAGCAAACAACAGAACACAGGCATTTTCTACGCCTTTATTTCATGATCTTTTCCAGGATCACTCCCTTCCTTTTCCACAAAGAGTGACAACTTTACCCAGAGCTATTAAAATGTGGAATGTCTTCCAAATGAGATGATGGGCTTACAGCAGCTGAGACATTCAAAACAAACAAACAAATCATTTGTGGTTGTAGTGCAGGACCAATATTGTGCTTTCAGGGACAGGAGCAAAATGCCCCACACTGTATTTGTTCTACTTTTGGTTTCTAATACTGATTGATGTGAGGCACATCTTTGTAACTCCCCCCCCAAAACAAAGGAGAGTTTGTTCTGCATCTAACCAGAATTCTTAAGATCTCAGCTATATTAAGATGCTGGGCTTCTTATATTAACAGACAGACAGACCTGATACACCTAGACCAGGAATGTACATAGTTAAGTAAGTTCCATAAACAGTCATCATTTAGAAAATAACAACGATCATCCTCTCTTCTTCCGATTCTCCTAATGCTGGATTCTTCTCCATTCATCTGAGTGAAGAACACTACATGGGGCAAAGGATTGTGCTACTGGTGTGGAGTGGCTTATGCAATCAGAAGGAGACAAGTCCTGAGAAACTGCAGCTGCAAATAATGTCACATCCGAAACATACTCAGCATGACATGGTGCTGGCATCCTCTGGGATGAAAAAAGCGTAGCAGAAATTTGTGTTTATGTACAGGTAGCTACAATGACAGCAACTTAGCAGATTCACTGCAAAGAGCTGTCATCTCTGGCAATCATCTATTTTGATAAATAATTTTTCATTTTAAATATAGTAATGGTTGCTATGCGTTCTTGAGCTATATTTTAAGGAGCTGCACAAGGAATTGAGAACATATTACCCATGCATGTCATCTGTGATTGTGCTGTTGCTTTGACTGAAACATTTGAGGATGTGGAGGTGGAGGCAAGCCAGAAAGTAACAGTCCATAATGGCTATGTCAGACTTAACAGATCAATACAGCCTTCTCCTGCTGAAAGCACTTCTGCCCTCCCACCCTCCTTCTGGGTCAGCTACAGGGGATGCTAATCTTCCTCTGGCCTATTTCTGTTGCTTCTGTTTCTTCCTACTCTTTCCTCTTCTGGGCAGCTCCAGCTCCAACTCTTTTCTCCTCTTCTGCATTGTCTCATATATCATCCACTTCTACACCAGCCTTCCAGTCTGATTTCAAAGTCTGTTTCTCTCTCCCTCTCCCAGCATTCCCCACCTACTTGCATGATTTCAGCTTTGAAGCTGCTGACCTGTGAGCTGCACATTTCCTTATCCACTTCTCTTTTAACCAATGATTTTTGTTAATTTCTTTTGCTTGCCCCCAGGACATTTTACCTTTTTTTTTTTTTTTTTTTTTTTTTTTTTTTTTTTTTTTCCCCCCTCTAACCACTGACTCCGCTGATTTTAATTGAACTTTTATCCTCAGTGCTCACTTCCAAAAACATGCATGATGCCCTTCGACATACAAACCCTCAGCACAGCCTAGCAAAGTCATGTTGTATCTCTCCTGCTCCACTGGTACCACCAACCTCAAAAATCCCTCTGGTATTTCAGTCCTGCCCTCCTTTATCAATATGACTGTCGATTCTCACCCAACTTCACACTCTAACTCACCACCCTTCTCTTCTGAATGTCAAGGTTTGTCCTAGCAATCTGTGCCAACATCTGCTCTTTCTGATCTTCCTCTCCTTCTATGGAGAATCGCTAGTGGAAATCCTAAAGCAAGCCAGATAGAATCAATCTCAAAGTCATTCCAAATCCTCAGTGTACATTCCTTTCTTAAATTTGTTCAAGAAGAATTCAGCAAATTACCCCATCTAAATGCTCTCCCTCAACAAATCTACAGAACTCTCCTAAAGTCACTTCAAGAGAAACTTTATTTTCGAATGAAAGTTTAAAAGCTCTTTAAATAGATTTATAAAAGAATGAAAGAATGAATCAAGTCCAAGCTTGGCACATGTGGAGGCAGCTCCTAGTGGATTTGAGATAGCAATAAGAGAGCAGATCAAGTCTTTTGCTCCCAAACATGCAGCTCAGCATGACTACAGCAGTGGAGTCAGATTCTTGGGGTCTGCTTTTTGGCATCCTGAAGTGCTCAAAAGTAGAGGGAAAAAGAAAACCATTTAGAATAAACGTAGTTGTCTCAGTTTATTTTAGGGACATATTAGGCTGTGATATTAGTTACCATGAGGTCATTCTTGTTACAAGGAGCAACACATTTCTGGCTCTTTTCTGTTCCTTGACAACCAACTCCATAAACTCATTGGAAGAATTTTCTGGTAGTACTGGCAAATGCTCTGATTTTTTTAGCACTGTCTAGATTTAACAATTCAGTAGAAACTGTGACCTTTTCAAGCCAATAGGCTTTTCCCATCTTATCTCATGGCCTTGATCCTGAAAGTCCATGTATGGTCTGCAACAAGCAATGCAAATCTGTGAATGCTCTGCTGGGGCACAGTTTCTTGTCAGCTCCCTCTCACAGAGGGTGCAGAGCTAAGTGTGCCTACTAAAAAACTCTTTGACTGAAGGCAAAGAATGCAAAACAAACAAACAAACAAACAAACAAACAAAACCAAAAAACCCCCCACAACCCAACCCAGAAAGAAAAACAGAATAAGCCTTTTCTCTTCAAGAAAGGATGTTTCTCAGTAAACAGGTCTCTGAATCATGCTCAGGAGATATGAAGTTATTTAGCTATGTTCTTCCAACTTAAGTGATGCTATCCAGAATTGTTTGCCAGTTTTCTTATTTACCAATGATACTTAAAAAAGCATTTGCTATTCTACCACCTCTTTCATACATGACAGATTCAGTAACATATGAAATAAAACCAGCTTTCCTCTACTTGGAGTTGAAAAAAGCATTCACAGAATCAAACCTAAACAACATCATCCTGTATGTTCCTTTCCAGTAAAAAGTGCAACACTATACATAAAACATGTAGGATGGTAAGAAAGTTTCAGCTGAGATGGGAAGAGAATCCAAAATTCAAGAACAAAACATAGAGAACATCTGATTAGCAACTGTCTTCACTTAATTCTGAGAGTTGCAGTGAAAACACTTCTGCTGAGGGAAAAATGGAATAGGCAAAAGGACAAATTCTCAAGTGGCAGATCCCTAAATTCTAGTTAAAAATAGTTAAAATAAACCACCAACTAAGCCCCAGACCGGGACCCATGGTCAACCCTAGGTTAAAAGGAAGGAAGTTCCACCAGGCTGTATGGAACTAGGTCATTAGCAGGTATAGTCTCATTTTAATATCCTGTGCTAACCTTGAAGGTTCTGCCACCAAGGACAACAAATCCCAGTTTAGCAATTCCAAGCCTTCTGAGTGATTAAGGCCTCTGCTGCAATGTGGTCACTTGGCAGCAGGAAGACAGTGGATTTCAGCTGTGAAAAGAAGGCACACCCTGAATGACAGGGATGACAAACGCCTCACTTTTCATACTTTCTGGTAGATTTTCCCAACCTCTGAATAAGATATATAATATTGATATAATGGGACCAAGATTTGGCTTGCAGCCTCAAAGCACATCTTGGATAATGTTCAATAGCACCTGCAGGCTGAAGACATGCAGAACTTGCAAGTGATGGCACAGTGTAGCTTTTGTCTGCCTCCACTAACCTGCAAAGGCCTCCTTCCCTAACAGTAGAAGGAGAAATGGGTTGCATGTGCATAATTTAGCAGGATAAACTTTTAAGATTGTCTCATCTCATTTAAAGAGAAATAGCAACTTGGAAGAAGGTGAAGTAGTTGAGAGTAGCCCTATCTGTTTTGGAAATAATCTATGTGTAGGAAAAACCAATAAACAGCAAAAGCAAAGGGAGATGACCATAATCTGTGCCTGGGTAATTATTTAATGCAGAATCTTCTCCTGCTTTACTTGTCCTACAATTTTCTTTAACTTGTAGCTGCAGGATACAGATACACTGTAGTAGGCAGGATCAAGCTAGATGAGCATCACACTGATACTTAAATAAAAAATTCTTAGAAGATTTTAAGATACATCTTTGTTTATTTCACTTGTAAAACTGGATTGTTTCAATTTTAAATTCTTATTAAATACCATTGCATGTGTCTACTTAGTTGATTTTGAGAAAACAGAAATTTCCAGAGGAGGTCAAGCCATAGGTAACACTGCCAATCTGTCTCCAGGCACCATTAGAGGAAGATCAAGAACTATCACAGTTAAGCATTACTATATATGGGTTAAAAACATAATTACTTTTTCCTGAAGGCATAATCATCTGCCTTATCTTACAATTACAAATATTATTCTTTTTTAAGAAGGGTATGTATGTTTATAAAAGCAAATGGCAGAATGTGACCGTTGTCCTGGGACACAGCATCCCACTTCAGCTGGATTAATAGCATTGTATGATCACTGAGTGTCTGTGGATATGTATGAATAATGACCTCTCTTTCACTGGACCAAAGGCACAAATTGCATAGTTGAAGAAGGGCGATAGGACTGCCTTGAGACTGTGTTACTATCACATTAGTTTTATCTTTCTTGGCTGGTGGAAATTTTGGAAAATACCTTCTTAGCTGAGAGAAGGATGTTGTGAATTGAAAAGAAAGAATATGAAATGGGGGTCATGAAATGCAGAAAGGATAAAGGGTAGATGGCATCAAATGAGAAATGTAAATAAAACAAAGGTTTAGTGAAAAATAAATCCTAGGGTGACTAAAGTATATTAACTCTGTCATGCAAGTCAGGTGCTTGACTAGTAACTGCCCAAAGACTTAATTTAATGTTGTATAAGAAAGATTATTTCTGTTTTAGTTTAATATCTCACCAGCATTTGCATTTCTTAAAACAAACTTTAGAGTGTTTGGATTACTGTCTTATTCTGTAATCAATTTTACAGAAAGAATTTATGAACCAGTAAAGAAAAAAGATAGTGTTCTATCTTTTCTGTTGCTGCTTAAATACTGATGCAGGAAATCATTTGCCTATTCTCAATTTTATTTGATAGAACAAAAACCCCAAGCAATAAAACTAAGGTCCAAGGAAAACATTTAGCTTGAAAAAAGGTTGAAAAATGTACCCTTGGAAAGACCACTGCTTACATGGGATTGTTCAACAAATTCCTGTTGTGTGAGGTTTGGCATATACTTTCTAAAAATATAAGCATCTGGGGAAACCAGACAAAGCCCAGGTCTTGGACCAAACGAGGCATGCAGCGTGAATCTGTTAGCGATTATATCCATAATGAAATATGTGCCCAAATTTAGCAGTACAAAACCCCCAATACAATGTGAAAACACAGCATGTTCAGCCCTTACCATAAAATATAGCCAACAGCGAAGGTGCACACTGCAGCCAGTCCACAGCTCCTGCTGGGATACTGATGATGTGTTGTTCTCATCTCGATTAATACAAAGGGCAAAACTGTTGTGTGCTGGAAAAAAACCAAAACAATGGGGAAAACCAGGTGATACAAATGGTTCTCTGTATTTTAATTTCAATTCTACAATAAGAAATTTAATTGCAGACACCCAAAGACAATTCTTGATGGTTAGAAAGACAAGGTAAAGTAACTATAAAATTGCTCAATAACCCAACCAGTATCATGTTTATAATGTCCAATTGTTCGAGAGGGCAGAGGAAAACTGAGTAACCACAATGTGCTTTTTCTTTTGTTCAGGAATCCAAGTAAGATACTCAGTGAGTAAAAAGGAAATGTGTCATGAAGTGACAGAGGACCCAACCCCAATCAGGCCCTGCAGTTGCTCTGTGATCTCTGCCGTGTCACTTCAGTTATTTTGACCATTCTAGTTGCAAGGCAATGCATCTGGTTTTCAGAGACTAAGTACAAACAATGCCAAATGAATGAATATAAATGGAGATATTTAATGCTTCTGAGAATTAGGTTTAAATGTATCTCAATCTGGGGACTTGAAAACAGGGGACGTATTTTCAAATGATAGCATCAGTACCTCTGTTCCTCCATCTGCAAGACAGAAGCAATTATGCTCAGAAAGGTGTTGTGAATCTTAATTTGTTAGTTGTGCAAAATAGTTTTAGATTCCCAAGTGAATAATATGAAACCCAAAGCTGTAAAAACCATTTTCAGCCACTTGTCTTTATTTAGCTGTGAAACTCCTTATTTTGTTATTTTCCTATACACATTTCCTACACTGCCCCTTCTGAGAAGGCCTGTTCATCCAATTAATGTCAGCAGTAAGAAAAACTGCATCCAGCCTGCCCCCAGCACTCAATGTTTACATTTCAGAGTGCTGGCAGGCATGAAAATATACATAACCAACGAACAAATGTGCCAGGAAATAAACCCCATAATTTCTGAATATACAGCTCACTTAAGGCCAGCATTAGTGTTGAATCCAGAAACATAACCTGCCTTGCCTCCATGGAGTCAAGTTTTTGCTGGCGTCTAAAGGGAATTACTTCAATTGAGAGCTTGGCTCTAGGGCTTGGTAAGACTGATTGTGAACTCTTCTGCCCACTCCACAGGAAGGCCTGGAAGTGTAAAGATTGCAAGGGCAGCCTAAGTCCCAATGCAGGTTCAGCCCTTCCCCAATAACTTGATCACCAACTGGAAAGGAAAGTTATGGCATACAGTGGCCACATTCTATCATCATGTAGTTCTGGGGGATACTGGAGGGTCAGATTTTAAAGTTTGCAATAATTACAGTGTAAACCCACAGTGACCTTCACCTGCATGCAGAGAGGAGAGGCATGGAGTAGAAATATCTTTGTGTGGATTACAGGTTCAACTGAGAAGAAGCAGAGTGGGGTCTAAGTCTTTGAAAACTGCGAAAAAGAATGGTTGAATGGAAGATGGCAAAATAATGGAAATGCTCTTGCTGAGAGATATAACTGAATTGGATATCTACTCTGATTTTCAAGGCATTAGTAATTAATGACTAGCATTTGGATAATGTCAGGTGGATAATACAGCAGTTAGGGGAGCTTTCAGTTTCTTCATCTTTTAACCACTTGTTCCACCCCCATCCCTTTGAATGGTTTAAATCAGCATCAAGGGAATTCAGAGATGTTTTACACGTGGCCTGCCTGCTATAATGCTGCCCACCATTAAATGAGAGGTCCATGAGCTGCAGAGGACCTTCAGAATGCATGATCAGGGACTGACAGCAAAGCAAGCCCTGGAGATTCACCTGCACATCTTGTGCCTGTATGGAAAAAGGTCTCCAGGAAGAGAGAGATCAGTGCCTCGCTCTGCAGAGCTCCCAAAGCAGAGCAGCTGGAGGCTGTGCAAATGTCTCCTGCCCTGCCCCCATAACTTATTCAGAGAAAAAAACAGAAGAAAAGAGCAGCTATTAATTCCAAACTCCACCCTTGATACTCCTTGTACAATGTATTCTAATAATCCAGTAACTTGGTTTTAACTCTGCACTGGATGATCGTTAACAGAGCTTGTGAGCTTGGTATCTCCATGTAAATGTTTACTGCTTTTGATACTGCTTGTAGATGAGCTCCTCATTGATGATAACAAATCAACAGCTTGCCAGTTAAAAAGTAGTTAAAATAATTTCAGCAATCAAGCCTTAATCTAGAATACTCTTCTTTCCTTCCTCACCATTCTTGTGGTTATGTAAGAAAAGAGGTTATTATTTTCATAAATTCTCACTTCTGCTCTTTTCTAAAGGTAAGGGGTGGGGAGAAAAGCAGATAATGAGCTGTGCCACTAAAGAGTTTGTGTACAAAATCCTGTTAAAAGTACAGTGGAATTAGAAGTGTAAGGAGAAAATTAGAGATGTGTATCTTTCATCTCAGTCTGTTAGAACGAATGTCAATGCTGCATGCAAACACTGCAGTTTTACAAATTTGGAGTATGAACTTTGGTTTAAAATGCTTTTGTGAAAGTGCCACTCTAAAAAGCTGCTTCAGATCCTTTACCAAACCACAACCAAGATAAAATTTCCTTTCTCTACATTTTAGCTCCTCCAAAACCCTTGATTTAAAAAACATGAAATTTTGTAGTCTGGAATACCTTCTATCCAAGAGTGCCAATTAAAACTCTAGACTGAAGAAGAGTGAAGATGATCAGGGGTCAAATGTGCTTGCAGTGGGATCCATCAGGGCTAGGTACTCTTCAGAGGGCCTAAGATTTCATATCCTCTAATGTTTTTGCCACCTGATTTCTGAATAAACAGGCCAGTGGGAATCTGAGGCTTAGAGAGAAAATAGCATTGATATTTCCCCAACCTACCTAAAGATCACGCTGTGCTGATCAAACATACCCAACTGGTACCTCTGGGACAGATCCCTTTTACTTACTGGCATACGGGGGGGACAAAACCACATTGCTCACCTTGTTTGCCAAACTATCTCCTGGGGTTTGCTTACTTCAGAGAAGACTGAGGAATGAGGAACTTCAAATAACAAGGAGGTTTAAATAGCAAGGATGATTAGCTGCTCCAACAGCTTTCCAGTAGTTGCCATTTTGCACCATTAAAAGTTTTCAAGAAAAGAACAAATATATAATTAGAGTATAATGACTAGTATAATATTATAATAGTAGTAAACTATGCTAGCACTACTAATTAATGCCATATCGATAAGGCACTTTTAATATGGACTGAATAGTTACAAGCAAAACTATATTTTTACCTGGGCATCCTATTCTCCTCCCACTGAGAGCAGCTGCCCCTGTGAGATAGTTTTACCCGTATGACTGTGCTGACAGAGGAGACTTGTGCTGAGCACTGCTGTGGCCACACCAGGGAGCACCCCTCCCACTGTCCCAGAAAGGCAACTCTGTCTGCGTATGTTCCCCTTGGTGACTGCAGGCTCGGGGTAGTCCCCAGCCCCTAGCTTGGCCCAGGCAGCAGCGGGGGAGATAGCAAACCCTGTTATCATTAGCAGGAGCTCTTAGACTGAGCTTTTTCAGGGCTCAGGAATCTCATCTACTTGCAAGAAAATGCAACCTATCCGCTTGTCCAGCTGTGACTGTGGTGCAATCTGCAAGGTGTCCCCGCAGCCACAAATCGTTTTTTTCTCTAGAGTGCTAAGACAGCTGCCCTCAGACCCACGTTTTTACCCCTCTCTGAAGGATTCATCTGCCAAGACCACTTTATGAGCTGAAGAGTTAACCATAAACCCCCATTATGCAGGCACGGCATTGCCCTGCTCAGACCCCTCACTGCCTGCCCCCGGCTGCCGGAAAGGCAGCTTTGATAAACCTTTTTGTTAGGAAGTGCTGGTTTCAGAAAGCTGCAACTTCCTCTCTTTCTGTGTCTAACACATGGCATTGCTCACCAAGGACCTACAAGTGGTGAAGAAATATGGCTTGCCAAATCTCCAACTGCTAGAAAACAGAGAAATCAGAACAATGCACAGAGTTTGGACGAAATGTGTGGGAAGGTTATCCTATGGAGAATCTGATCCACAAAACACTCTGGAGACTGATTCCAAAGATGCAACCTCTGAGTGAAGCTGAATTAGCACACACTATAAAGAAAACCATCCTGGGCTCTTGCAGGTAGATTAATTCCTAGAGGTACTGCCACAGCTTCCTGAGAGAAACTCTGCTCATTAATAACTCTTTAGAAGATATTACTAAAATATGTACCACACCCCACATGGTATACATGTGCCTAATCACATTTGAGACGAGAAAATCACATTACAAATATGCACCACAGCTGCAGCACTGGCTTGGGAAGCTGAGCTTTGATGGAGGACTGTGCTTCCCTGTTTTAGGTGTGTTCTGCAACAGTTAGTTGGAAAAAAAGATTTTATGCAAATTAGGTATATTAACAATGAGTTCTGTAACAGTCTTTAGGCAATTAAGCACTCATTCTTGAAAGCCTGATTATATATTTTATCTTCCAACCAGTAAGTGCTGCTTTTTTTAACATTGGTTTCAACAGTGCCTTACTTGGCCTTTTCTCCCTCCCTTAACTGTGTTTTAATGGAATCTTAAAACTTTTCAAAAGGTGCTAAATGGACTGCTTTATGTATTGTGTCATCAGCACAAACATGGTACTGATGTCATCCCAAGTCATCCTCCTGATCTGCACCGACTGTCCAGAACTACCTTTATGACAAGGAGGTCAGTCTACAGAGGCATCTCAGATGCCTCTGGTAACTCACAGAAGTTCTGCAGGAATGGTTAAACTGTTTGAGGATCACAAAAAATTGTGATCATAATTCAACCAACAGACTGTGACTTGTTACTCAATTTGATCAGATTAGACACTACAGGGTATACGTACAGGCCATCTTAGCTCAATGGAAATACTGTGCACCTCTGAGGCCAACATGATGACATTCAGCCCATGTTCTTCTGAAGAGTCAGTGAAAGACCAGTGCCAAGAAAGGAGGCCTTGCAGTTTTGATGCCCACCAACATATTAACTGATGGACTGGGAGCCTCCTGGGAGTGCTGGGGTGCCCTGCAAGGAAGCTGCAGATGGGTTTTCACCCACAGAACTTGTGCAGCCTGGGACCTGTAGGGCTACGTCTGCCACCCAAAGCTGTGTCCACTTCAACGCCTCTGCCCTGGCAGGGGCAGCTGCTTCAGCATCTGCTAGGGAAACTACCCTGCAGCACACTGCCCCTGTGCCTGAGACTTATGCTGGTATAAATTTGGCAGCGACCCCCTTCTTTGCACCCTTCTGTGCAAACTGCTGTGTTTTCTGTCTGCCTCTGCTTTCTGCCTTTTAAAATTTGCCTATAAAATATAGTTTCCATCAACAGGATGTTACTCTTCCCCTTTTTCTTCTGAACTCACAAAAAGATTATATTGTTAAAACAGCTGCTCCATGCCAGAATGAGTGAAATAAAAGTCTGCCACTCTTTCTTCCATCTCAGGGGTTTGTGTAGCACCTTGAGATAAGGGTTTTACAGAAACCTGCAGCAAACTGACCTACGCCTATTCCTCTGAATTCAAAACCACTACTAGTGTGTTCACCCTGGAAACCAATACTAATAGGCCTAAAAATCCCTACAGTTGTAGTCACTGCCATTTGTAAAGTAACAGCAGCAATAAAGCTCATTTTTCTGCATGCTCCTAGCAGAGTACCATGGAAAACCAGATCAGGAACTAGTAAAATAGGGGCATGATTATGATTTACTCCTTGAGAAACTTCTGAGAAAGGAACATCTGGCAAGAGAGTATGTATGTGTCATCTGAAGGATGATACCTTCTACCAATCCATAAAGAGAGCAGCAGGATATCAGAGCTGGGTGCATAATAAATTGGAAACCTTGAGTGAGTCTGAGCCCTTATGAGACTGAAAGTGCTGGTAGCACTTTTCCTCTTACAAATAAGAAATTATGACTATTAAATGAGACATGCTGATGCACAGGATATACTCCAAGGCAGCCACAGACGGCTCACTAATTGTTATGGTAGGTTGAAGGGAGGAAGAAGTATTATATGATCTAAACAAAGACCAATACCTCAGAACACCACAAAACACACAAGGGCCAAAGATGACCATTTTCAATCAATATCAGAGTGCAGAGTTCTTTAAAAAGAAAATTAATACTTCCTCTTTAATGCTACCCCCTTTTCTTGTAGAAGAACGTAGTGGACATGGCATTCCTGACTTAAAGAGGATTTGTATTACTTTCTCCATGCATACCTGATGTTGACAGCTTTGTTCTTGTTTCTTCAGACACATGCAGTGTATACTATATATTGAAATAGCAGTGTCAATCTGATCTCACTTTATGATTGTACTAGTGTCAGGGAGGTTATATATAGGTGTTTTATCTATAGAATTTCCACACTGCCAATCACTAAAGCACTTCAGCGCAACAAAAGCGTTGCTAAACATACCCTCACAGCAGCCCTGATCTGTAGGAGCAGGATATCCTATCCTCATTTTGATGAAGGGCAAGGTGGAGAGGACATGCCTCACTCAAGGTCATGTAGGGTAGCTACTGAGGAATGAACAACCACATCACATTCCTCAGTTCTGTTCTTGGGTGTTAGCCTAAGATGAGCAAGCATGTATAGAGAAATAACAAAAATTTGGTATGAAAGCCAATCTAATCCTTCAAGTTTATAGCTCTGAGACATCTTGGCCCTTTCAGCATCTATCAGTTGTCACCCTGATCGACCTCCTGTCCTGGTTCCCCTCTGCTTTTGGAGGCTTCTTCAATTTCCTCTCTCTGAGCTGTCTGTCTCTCTTTCATCTCAGCTCCTGCTGCTCCAAGCTGCTTTCTCGCAGCTCCCATTCTTAATAACCTAACATGACATACAAAATCTTGGTCACTTGGACTTGAAACAAGATGAGGGTAGGCACCAGACACAATGCATACAGTATAGCAAAACTGTGTAAAGTCAGTGCCATGTTGCCAAATGGAGCAGGATTGCTAGTATTTCTTTTTCTCTAACTTTGTTTAATTCAATGTAACTACTTTTAACGCTTGTCATGCATGCAGTTATCATTAAACACATGCCAAGTGCAATGTCACATAAATCAACTCTCTCCTTTTGCTGGGATCCCTTAGCCAGGCTTTTTTGTTCATTCTGTGCATGCCCAAACTCCCCAGGCCTGCTCCTGCCAGCAGGCACTGCTTGACCCTTAGCAGACTTTTAAAATACAAGACAATCAACAAAGTCCTGGTTCTGTGCACTCAGCCACAGCTGAGCAAACCCTGCAGACCCTAATTTACTTTCAACCTCAAGTCCTTATTTTTGCCATGACATCCTTAGAAAAAACATGCTATTAACAACTTAGAATATACACACAGATATACCCTGTGCAAGGGGCACTCATTAATCACTGCATTATGCAAAGTAATTTTTCTACATATTTTTCTCAGTTTATTTGCCAGTTGAACCACCTGCCCTAGAATTTCTCAAACTACTGTTTGCAAAAAAGTTTATCTAGGCAAGGAAATACATTGTTGTCTCTTAAAATTATTCTTAAAATCAATGTTTATACACACACACACACACACACACACACACACACACACACACACTCTTTTACATATGTTACCAAGATTTAATTTGCATGAATATTTGACTATTTTTGCAGGTCATGCTGAAAAAGTGCTTCCACAATCATTGAGCCTCATGTATTCCTAGCAAAAAAAAAAGATCACTGAAGAGAGCTTGAAGATGTATTTTACCAATGGTTTAAACAAGATTAGCCATACGGAAAACAGTATTCCTCTCCCTGAACAGTGAACTCTTTCCATACCATGACTCAATGGCCTCAAAAGGGGGAAAATAATCTGTATCAATATGTTTTCTAAATCTCTTTAACTAAATTCAAAATTTTATCAGTACATTAAGTATTCTATATTAAATTCTAACATCTGGCCATCTCCCAGGACTAGTTCCAAGACTTTCACAGAGGGATATTTCTGGCTTCATGATAGCCAAAGTATCCTCTTTCCAACTGGAAAACACTGGACTCTGAATCTGTCACGTTCAGTACCAAATATTGCTTGTCCTGGGCTTCGGGTAAGTATAACTTGGGGAACGAAATTCCACATTTGGGAAAATAAAAACCCCATTATTTCTGTTTCTTTTTTATGTGGTGACTCGTTGATGCTATTCGGAAATCTAAAATCTTGGAAGTGGTTACTGAGGGACTGGATTTATTGGGTGTTGTGTAGGTGAGGTAGCCAAAGGTCAAACTTTGGTCTATCACATGGTGATTGCAACTATCTGCAATGTGGTTCAAGCAATTTATCTCACAGATATTGTTATTATCTTTATTTCATTATTTCTTTACATTGTACATGTAAACTGCTTTAACAAATAGCTCTAGAGGACGTAACCTCCTAAGCTTTTTTGCTGTATTATAGAAAACAGTAGCAGACTAAGGTGAGAATAGTCTTACTGCTGCAACCAACACTATCTGTCTGTCCAGCTTTATTGGGCATGCATTGCCCTGAGTCTTCTAAACAGCATGTACTCCACTGCAAGGCAGAGGTGCATGCCCGTGCAGCAGTGCAGGGCTAAGCTGTGTGACAGCAGCTGCACACAAGCGGCTGCTGCCGAGTCACCCAATAGACAGTGATGAGCCATGGCCAGGCACCAAGACAGCCGCTGGTCTTGCACTCTGTGCTCAGGATGCAGAAGGCTAAGGCTGGGTTTAGTGGCACCATCAGACTACTAAGACCAGGAGTGACTAAGGCACTAGCATGTGTGGAGGTGCAGGGAAGAGGGCGTATGCGGTGGGGGCACAGGGAAGCCAAGAGGCATGAGCTGGGTTCCTGCATTGGTAGAAAGGCAGATGGAGTAGCAGGTATGGTTGAAAAACCTGTTGAAGGTGAAAATGCCTTCCTTTGTGCAGGAAGGCAGGGGAAGGAGAGAGATTCAGCCCTGCTTGTGGATCTCCTAGAGCTGCTTCTCCTGGGCAAAGAAGGCACATGAGCAAACAAGCCTGGAGAACATTCTGAATTAACACCTTCTGCCATGAAAACGCGCTGATGTTGCCTACTTGTTTTACCCACTGTATGACACACTTTATTTAGGAGAGTCATTTTGCTTCAAATGCAATTAGTTGTAAATGCTGTTGTTCATCTTAAAACAACTGTTGTTTTGATTGATAGTAAAAGCCTACACACCATACTAAAGACAGCAATGTCGGGCACAAAGACGTTACAAAATCTATAGTCTGACCCTTTAAAACCCAACTTGAACCATCAGATTTGACTTATGAGACTAGTAACAATAGTGTTTCATGCAAAAAGAATTAGGTTAAGGCTGGATCAGGCTAAGTTGCCAAACACACCCTGGCATAATTAATCAAGAATATTTCAGAAACAGATCGCCTCCAAGAAGTTATTGATTTCCTGTCACGACATGTTTTCCTCATGAGGTGCTACAATGCTATGTATCTGAGATGTGCTGGCGTGTATTTTTCAGTGACTAAGCCTTGATCTATCTTCCTGGATTCCTGCCACTGGTGCACTGACATCTGCAACTACTCATGTTTGACAGTCTCATGCATGAGCTATGTGGCTTCCAACTTGGATGGGATTAATATAGGAGACTTTCAGAATACTTCAAATGCAATTGAAAGCAGATAAATACAAGGGTCTCAAGAGGGTGGCATGCTTTTTACAAATGGAATCACATTAAATCACGTGTATAAATGCTTGGACTAAGAAAGATCTCAATGCTAACCAGTATAGTATGCAAGAGAGTGTTTGTCCTTGTTCTTAAATACGTATGAATCCTGATAACGTCACTTCTTTCTAAAATCCAAATACAGTGCATGGCTGAAGTGCAGTTTAGACAAGCATGAAAAGGTACACATTTGGGGAGAAGGGCAGGAGAACATATTCAGAGACTGACAGGTGCTCTGCTTTTCACCCATGCCTGCACTAAGGCATTCATATCTTCTGTGAACCATCCCTTTCAAGAGATGAGAGCTGAAAACAATAATACATCCTGTAACTAAAGTTTATACTGTTATAATGTCAAGTATCAGTAAATTACAAGTGATCTTTTCTTTTGGAGCAAAATCCAACCACATTCCTTATACAGAACGTATTTCTATTTATCTTTTTTTCTCAGAAAATGTGGACATTGATATTGTAATCTGCAAATGTATTCTGTACATATTTACTGAATACTGTAAAATAGAAGATGCAAATAAAACTGACGGTAACACTGCCGTAAAAAGTTTATCTTTCACATTTCGTTACTTTTTTGGACTCTGAACTCTGTCATATGTAAATGTTAAGTAATCTTAAACACAGATAACGCAGAGCTTGGTAAGAAAAACAACAAAAAGCCTTTCAGTGGGAAATGGCCTTTCTTGCTGTCAAATACCTTTTTGAGAATTACAGTGATGGCAATGTACAAACATCATGAGAAGACAGTGATACCGAACATACATGGTATCAAAGGGCTCCGAGATGATCGAGATGATTGGGTAGCAGTGGAACTGTGACATGCATAATATTAAAGCTATGGGCTTCTCTGTGTTCTCTTGCAGACTCTGGCCTGATTTTTTTTCTTCAGTTTAATGTTGGTATGCCTGTCTCTGCTTCCCTCACTTACACCTCTGTCCCCAGCCAGGCTCACTGAGCTGTCAGTGACCTGCATGACTTTTTTATTTTAAATGTGAAAAGAGAAGGAGAAGTGGAAAAAAAAAGTGGTTCCTCTTATCGCATGGTAGCATTTTTCCTAGCAAGCAGAGGAGCAGAACAGCAGTCACCATGGTTAAGGTCAGCTTTTGCTGGGAGTGCGTGTGCACAGCAGGGTTGCAATGGGATGAGTGGTTTCAGGTCTTCTACTCGGGAGAATGCTGAAGGAAAGAGGACTTCTTACTTTGCTTGGTATAACAGCTCCTATCATGGAGTAAAGTCCTCAAGAACTTCTGCTACAGCCTCCCAGATGAGGTCCAAGGTAGTTGAAATGAAGTAACCATTGGTTTCCTTCCCACAACCCTGATAAATGTGGCCTAAAATATTTATTACTTTGGTGATAATTGTAGTATCATAATGCATTTCTTTGGTACTAGAAATGTTATCTGTATTCTCCTATTGCCACAGGGATTCCAGACAGAACTTTCTTTGCAGCACCTGCTCATAAAGCTGTGCAATCAGTCTTCTGTGAAGTTTTGTCATGTATGCTCCAACTGGCCTGAGCGCTTCTGTGCTGTGGGATGGTTGCCAGCATTGGGACAGAGGTCACCCACACATGCAAATGATTCATGAAAATTCTTCTTTAAACATAAGAAACACTTCTTTTTTTTTAACTTTGAAAGCGATCAGACACAGAAAGTGGTTGCCCAGAGGGGTTGTGCAGTCTCCATCTTTGGTGCTCAAAATCTGACTGGACACTATTCAAGGCCACTGGCTCCAGCTGACCGCGCTTGAGCAGGGAGTTTGGACAAAACAATCTCATGGGTACCTTTCCCACCCCAGCGACCCTTTGATTCTGTCACCCCAATGGCCTGGCTGTTATGGTCACTGGCCCTTATACCCACTCTTGTCAGCCCTCAGTGTCTCCTGTCCATCTCCACTCCCTGGCCAACAACGGGTCTGTAAGAAGTTGCTGCATTCTGTACATAGTCTTTGATACCACCGCCTTGGTTCTTGGGTAAGAGCGGAAAAAGAAGGAGAGATGAACCAACTTGACCTGCAGTATTTTCACCCTCTGCCTTTCTGAAGTGTCTCTTGGGTATTTTCTCTCTTGAAAACTCTTGGTATTTTCTTAATAGAAATGTAATTCACCATTTTTTTTTAACTGAGAGCAGAAGGATGTCAAAAATCCCCGGTTTTACATGTTTGCCCCATTGTTAATGGTCACATTAATGGTGTGTGAATGTGTGTTTGAAGCAGAAGATTACGGGAGTGCCTTTGAGGTGGGAACAGACCAACCAGTCACTAGATGTATTTCTTTATGTTAGCTATAATATTGTTCTGTTGCAGTACTCAAGTGCAAGAATAGAAACATTAACCTTTTAAAGAAGGAAGATCTTATAGATGTGTAATTGAAGAATAACTGTGATCCCAAGTTGCCTTAGACTATCTGATCTACCTTATACTGGGGAGTGGTATCTCTTGGGAATGGGAAAATGCACACTTAATTGGAAGCACTTGAACTCCATAGCAGTGATATTTTCCACTGGGATGAAGCACTAAGGATAACTCCATTGCTAAGAGAAAGACGTAAGAGCCACCTCAAGTGAATCAGGCTGCAGTGCGGTGTGGAAGGCAGCATGGTGGGCTAGGTGGGCACAGGAATGTGGGTGACAGAAGGGAGAACTCTTCCAAACAGCAGGCTAGCTGAGAAAGGCTGGTTAGAGACACTCCAGAACTGGAGCTGCAGCCACCACAGCTGTGCTGGCTGAAGACTGACAGGCTCAGATTTGGGTCTGTGCCAAGCCAAGACAACAAGGTATGAGGAGCCCAGGGTGGAGACCGGAAGGACGGCAGCTACTCTCCCAGAACTGAGGAGCACTGAGTTAAGAGCATTGCAAAGGCATGCCAAAGAAGAGGAGACTTACCTAATACAGTTGGTTTATTCATTATGGGCTTCTCCAGGGCATTTAACCCTCCCCACAAATAAGACTGTATTTGCATTAAGACCTTGCAGCCACTGCTAGCAAGTAGTTAAACACTGCTGCTCAGGGGCACCCATGTGTGTAATTCACTTCTGCAAATTTCTAGGCAGGGTCTTTTGCCAGTGTTATTTTCAGCAAGAATGCCTAAGTGATTGAACCCGGCCTGTGTGACTGGCAGCAGCGCTGGGTAGAGAGAGGGTACATAATGTACACACACTCGGCACTCTTCTTTCTCCTTTGCTGCTGCTGCTGTGGTGCATTCTTAATAGGTTACTAAACTCTGGGCTGGCACTTCCGCAGAAGGGACCAGGCAGTAGAGTAATATTTGTATTTTAATTACTTGAATTACTTGACCTGTTGGACTGCCTTGTTGGGCAGGCTTCTTCAGCCCTATAACCAACTTATTAATGACCTTCACTATTGAACAAAATCGAAAGAATAGGAAAAGCTTGCGTCTCTGATGCAATGTCCAAGGGCAGAGGAACTACTATAAAAAGACTTAATATTACCTTATGGTCCTTAGATAAATCTTAAACTTTAAACAGCTATCTCTAACACATTCTCCAGTGCATGAGACTGCTTTGTCATCTCAGGAATATCAATTACCACTTCACCATTTTACTGAAAAAAAAAAAAAAAAGTGAAATAAACCAAAACTCCATACTTTTTTAGCGACTAGGAGAAGAAGTGGAATAAGAGACTCTTGACAACCCTATGGGATCAGCTGTTAGGATTACCAGAGCATAATTCTTTGTAATGGTCTTATTGATTAAAATAACTTCTGACTGTCAGTATGCTTTTATAAAAATTTCAGTTAGTCTTTACAGTATTTCTGTGAGACAGTGAGGAAGAAAAATAAAAGCACTTTATCAGTGAAGACATGCACATAGAGGAAGAAACAGCATTTTGACTAAACCAAAGAAAAGGCAAACACTGATGGATTTTGAATTGGAATGCAGTTGCTGTGATGCCTTCCACTGGGCTCAGCCCACTATAACACTCCCTTGTCAAGAGGTCAAAGTCAGAACAATATCGGTGGGAAGCACACAGCTACTTAGGGGCATCAATGTACTGACCTCTTACATTCATGGCAGCAGAGGAAAATCATGTGGATAAAATCCAGTAGTTTAGGCACCCAATCAAAGCGGATTATTTCAAAACTTTTTATTAAATGTGAGCTCATCTGCCTCTCTAAATGTCAATGTGAACAAGCTAGAGGGAACACAAAAAGGCCAGAGGAATACTTGGGCTGTTGCCTGTTAAATTTGTTCTTGTTCTGACCCCTCTCTTCTGGTGAAAGCAGAGAGCAACTGGAAGCTTAAAACCAATGGACTTCAGCTTCAGGGCAACTTAGACAGGTTCCAGGAACCTGAGCTCAGGCTTAGTGGCTTGCATCTTAGTGACTCATATGGTTGAGATTCAAGGACTCATGGTGAGACTTCAGTTAGGCACAGCTCAGAATGCAGAAAGGATGCAGCTCCCTGACTAGGGAACCAGAAACATCATCACAGTATTTGTGAAGGAGATTCTGTGCTGTTTCCCATCTCCCCTTCCCAGGAAAAGTCAACAACACCTTTAGGAATAACCACAAGTCTAAAGAAGCTAATAGAAACAGTGTGTTTTAGAAACAGAACCAAGCTTTCGTAACTATAAATTATTTACATACAGTGTGTAAGTGGCAGCACTAACACCTGAGGCTTGATCTTTCAGGAAATCCCTAATGATCTTTGTCTCTGCTGGTAGCTGAGACACAAGTTCCTTCCCCAAGCAGAAGGACTAAAGGAGATCTCTTCTGTACATCCCCCAGTATACATGACAGATGATGGACTGTTTGGGCCAAAAGGTGGAGAGGCCTTCTCACTCTGCATCTGGGAGAGGTCAACAGCTCTTTTCTACGTGCTGAGAGCTGCAGAAAATCAACTGCTTACAGCTGTTTGTGTGGTGCAAGGGTTAATACAGAAATACTTTATATCTGTGAATGCAAACTGTGGATTTAGCCCTTTTAAAAAAATTTAAAGTAAAAACAACTCTACTTTTTCTGCTCAAAAATAAAAAAGTTGAAGTATTTATTTGAGTCAATCAGAAACACCTTTTTGCATTAAAAAGTACTGAAACATAGAATATTCTGAATTGGAAAGGGTCCACAAAGATCACTGAAGTTCTAACTCCTAACCCTGCAGAGGACACTCCAAGAGTCACACCATGTTCCTAAGAGCCTTGTCCAAACACTCCTTGAACTTTGTCAGGCTTGGTGCTGTGACCACTTCCCTGGGGAGCCTGTTCCAGTGTCCAACCACCCTCTTGATGAAGAACCTTTTCCTAACATCCAACCTAAACCTGCTCTGACACAACTTCATGCCATTCCCTTGGACTTGTCACTAGTCACTACAGAGATCTGGGCTTGCTCCTTCTCTTTCCCTCACCAGGGCACTGCAGAGAACTATGAGGTCTTCCCTCAGTCTCCTCTTCCCCAGGCTGAACAGACCAAGTGACCTCAGCTACTCTTCCTATGGCTTCCCTTCATTCCATCATCATGGGTATTCCTGATTAGGAAGGTGTGAAGGCTGAAGGCAGCAAAGTTGGTACCCTGCCACAATTCCTTTGGCATGACTTCTCCCACCCCTGTGTCCCCTGAGCTGAACTGGCTTTCTGAACTCTAACCCTAATCCTAACAGTAATGGAACCTTGGTGCTAAGGCTGAGGTCCATATCACCATGGCTGACCCAGATTAGAAAAGTGTGAAGGTAGAAACACTGGTGCCCTGCAGTGATCCCCTTGGCATAACTTCTGCAGTCCCAGTGTCCCTGGAGCCTTATGATTTCTGACTCTGTGAACCTTAACACTAACTGTAATAGAATCTTGGCACTGTTTCTGAGGTCCTCAGCACAAAGATGGCCAAAATTAAAAAGTGGGGAGGCAAAAAATGATGGTGCCATGCTGTGATTTCCTTGGCATGACTTTTCCAGCTCCAGCGTCCATGAAGCAGTAGGCTTTCTGTCTGTGTGAACCATAACTTTGTTTCAATTTAATATGTGACCAGCTCTGGTGGTAATGTAATTGACCAACGATGTTGAAAAATGTCCCAATGACTGCTAGAATTCCTTTGAGAAGAACAGATGCATGCAGTGGGACTGAAATATAGTTGAAACTGGAGGAAATATTTGGAAGATCTTGGTAAAAGTAATATTTCATCAAGGCCATTAGCACTCTATTTGTCAAAGCATTCAGAAAGGTCCTTAATTTTGTTGGACTCATTGCTAATGCTGCTGCCTATGTTGGGACAGTAATAATCTCCGATTTAACAGGAAGCCACATTCTTTCATTTTGGGTGAAGACTTGTAAATGGCAGTCTATTCATTCATTTATCAATTCCAGATGTATTTAATAGTCCTTCAAACTGAAAGTGAGAAAACAAAAATTAGATTAATTGCAATATGGCAAAAGTCTTCAGTATTTGATACCATGCTTTCTGCCCTCTAAGGACTCCTAAATCACTTCACCTACTGTTTTGGTGCCTTGGTTGTACTGAGAACAGGGAAATCTCCAGCCAACTTCATTTGGATGAGCTAACAAAGGCTGAACTGTTTTTTCTCCTTCCACCTTTCACCTCTTCTCTATAAAATCCCTTTTCCCCTTTCTGCTTCCAGCTTCACATTGCCTAGATGCTGCTCAGCTTCTCCGTTCTCTCTCCACCTGTGCTGAACAGTGTGAATATCGGAGTTAACAGGCTTTAGAAAACCTGTCTGGCTTTTGACAGCAAGGATAATTCCCTGTCCTCTCTTTCTTCTTTACGATCTGTTCCGGTATCACAAACAAGTCAAGCTGCTGCTTCATTCAGAGCCACAACAACAGACAGGCTTTATGGAGGCAGTGCAGCTGTGAAGCCCTCAAAGAAAGATAGCCTATGGAGGTTGGAAAAAAAGTATCATTGTTTAAGGATGTTCTAATTTAAAATGTGGAATGGGAGAAAAGAAATGACCCACATCACAGGTATTTTTAACATTGTGAAAGTCTTTCAAAGACAGGAAAAAAAAAAGAAAGCAGTGGCAAACCCCAAGCCAACTGGACATCCAAAGCTCAGGGAACACAAACTCCAACTTTGGAGGGTTGGCAAAGTGCAGAAGTCACTGGAGACAATGCAATGTGCATCTCGAGTGCACATTCTCGAGTTCTTGATATTAATGTGGCAAAAAAAATTATACTCTGTGCTTACTTCTCAGTGGGAGATGGGCAACTTACCTTGCATCTCAAGCAGATGCATGCACGGCAAAATCACAGATAGATGGAACAGAGCAGATGGAGAACATGTGAGTCAAAGCATACTCTATAAACAGATATTATAGAAGTAGAAAGGTAGAAGACTTTTTTATTAAGTACACTTAGCATTTCCTTAGAAACATATTCCTTCAGCATGAGTTTCTTTCTTGTAAGGAACCAAAAAATATTTGCTTTACTGATTGCTTTTGTGCAGATATAAGTTTTGCGAATCAGCTACAGGACGGAAGCTTAGCATTGCAAATGATATTTTTGGAGGATGTATGCATCTGTAGTGGGTTGGCCTTGGCTTGGAAAATCAGGCGCCCACCAAGCCACTCTATCATTCCTCTTCCCAGGGGGACAAGGGAGAGAAAGCAAGATGAAAAACACTCAGTAGGTTGAGATAAAGCATTTTACTAAAGCAAAAGTCTGCACGTGCATAAGCAAAGGAGAAAACAAGTTTAGTCTCTGCTTCCCATCGGCAGTAGCTCAGTCGCTTCCCAGGATGCAGGGCTTCAGCATGCACAGGGGTCGCTCCGGAAGGCGAACACTGTAAACCAGTAAATGCCCCATGTTCCTCCTCCGTCCCTCGGCTTTTATATCTGAGCTGATGTCATATGGTATGGAATATCCCATTGAATAATTTGGCTCAGCTGATGTGGTCATGTCCCCTCCCAGGAACTTGCCCACTCCAGCCCCCTAATGGGGGGTAAACATTAGACAGTGCTGATGCTGTGCCAGTGCTGCTCAGGGAGATGTTTTGTATTTATATAATTCCTTCCATTTTCAGTCTAAGATACCAGCAATTGTAAAGTGTCGTGCACCTTCAAAATAACATACATTGTTGTTTTCACCTATTAGCACTTATGAGAACTACATGGATCTTCTTTAATTCCTGATGAAGTATTCTGGTTTCTTGAGGCACACCACCTCTTTGCAGTATTTTCTGAAAGAAATCTATTGTAAGCTTTTTGTAAAGCCTACGTGCAACTACCCAGTAAGTATATGTCTCCTTGCAGGTCAATTATTCTCAAAGTTTCCACTCAAAGATGAAGTCCTCTAAGATTCATTCATGCCCCTCCTCTCTTTTCCATGTTTGAATTCTGACATTTGCTTGCTGAAAGGATGAATTAACTCAAAAGCAATGCTACTATATTTTATCTGCCTAAAGACTGGCCAGCGAGGAGGCTTGCTTTATTTTCCTCAAAGCCATATTGCCATAATATCGTATGTATCTGCCCATGTCAGATAACACTTAAGAGTCCACACACAAATGGAAATGATCTTTATGCTTCTAAATCTCAACGAATCTTTTTCACAATTACTGGATTACCTAAACCCACTTAGATAACCTTGGTGCTGTTTAGATATAGAATTTAGCATAACCAGTTTTTTTTTCCAAGTGTTATTTTTTCACGCTTCCTCCTATGAATCCAAAACAACTTTTTGTTATTCATCTCACTAACCATTCATGGATGAATGACAATTACTGAATGTCTTAGAAACAACACCTTGAAAATGTCATTCAAATCAATTTTTTAACAGCATGAGAGGCTAGGAGGTAATTCACACTTCTTTTATAATAATATTCTATAAGAGGTACTGTAGTCATCTGCCTTCCTGCCACCTCCTCCAGAAGTAGAAGATTATAAATTCACTCTGATTTAGTGCAGCCAAATGTACCAGGCAGAGAAAAACACTGCAGACAGAATATGCCATTAAGACTGGTACGAGAAAAGCCATCTCCATTATTGCCCCAAAAGTAACTTGTTCCTCCCAGTTCAGCAAAAGCATGGAAGAACTCCGCAAGACAGAGCTGGAAAACGTCTTTCCTTCTGTAAAGAGCATTTATCCATGGACAGCAACTCCAGAAGCATCCAAGCCTTCTTTCTAATGAGAGAAGCTTAGAACCCTGCTTTGGCCTCCTAAATATCAGCTGCTTATTAAAATCCAGAGTTCCCCTTCCTAAAGTGGTGCATACACCTTAGGGGTCCACTGAACCCTGAATCCTCAAGTATCAAGACATCATTATTCCAGCATTTGCTCATATCTAACTCCATCATTACTCTAAAACCAGCAGCAGTTCAAGCCCCAAAACTGGGACAAAGGAGCTAGAGACCTTATGGCTAGAAGATTGTCTCATCCTTTCAAAGAGCAACCGAGGGATGAGGCGATGCTACCTAAGAAGTTTATGCTTCACTATCTGTCACACATCCAACACTTGAGATCAGTTTCTGTTGTTGGCACAATGTCCCTAGACCCCTAAGCCAAAACAACAACAGACTTAAACCACAGCTGAGGCATGTATGAAGCAATGAAACCCAAACCATCTACTTTCAAAGTCTGCCTCTATTACTGAATGCAGGTGTAAAAAAGCACGAGCACTTCTCCTGCTAGGTTAATGTCCACAGTATATTTTACACACACACACAAAGATTAGGGCAAAGGAATAAAAAAACAGAGGAAAATGCTCTACTGCCTATTTCCCCTAATCAGATATGCAGACCAGGCGTCTTCCTGTAAGTCAGTTCCTTTCAGGCAAAACCTCTGATAAATTTTACAGTTAAGAGTGAACCCACTTTTTAGCATAACATTTGAACCCAAGCTCATTGCTTCTGATGACTTCATATGAAGGATGCTGGCACCACACAGTCAAGGACACTGTAGTTCAAACTCCTCTCAAGGTGGATGCTGCATAATCTCTCTCTCATTTGATGTACAGAGCAGCACATACTTGCCCTAAGTCAGCCTTAGAGGGCGGCTGGAAAGGCTGCAATTATTCTGCTCTCTTTAGGGTCTTCTCCAGTTCTCCTGGTCAAAACAGTTTAACAGTCTGTCAGTCTGACCAATGTTAGTGCTTCACGCAGGGAATGATTCCTCCTCCCTTCCATCGCACCTGGAAGCAACAAAGCAGACTTGCAGGCCAAAAAAACACCCCCAAACCCCAACTTGTTTCAATCCTCCTATTTTTCAGCATGTTCCAGGACAATTTCTGATCTCCATCATGGAGTAAGAAACTCATCACACGCTCACCTGATAGGATATCCTCTTCCCCACAGTTCATCTGTAATCACAGCTGAGTATAACCACCTCTCTGTGCAGCACCTCTCACATGATGGAAGACAGAGAGAAGGGACTTCTATGGGGCCTAGTTTCTGGGTCACCGCAGGGTTAAACAGATCCTTCAGGCAGATCAGGGGACCCCAGAGACTGCCCAGCCTGAGAATAAAGATGTGTTGTTTTGATATAATTTTTGAAGTGACTTCTTCATGTTGTTTACAGGTTTGAACCTTTCCATTATCAAAGCAGCTGAAGATTTAACCTCCCTGTGGGTGCTCCCTAGCAGCACTGCAGCTATAGAACTGATCACACGATGTCTGTCTGTCCCATTGGAGAACATTTCCTGTAAAAAGAATTTTTGGCACGGCTGCTTCATTCTGTGCCAGGAGCAGAAAGTCGATGCAGAGATTAGCAATCGATTTTCTAAGAAGTACCCCACAAATCAGGTCTCCTCTCTCTGTTTGCCTTCACATTTCTGCTGGAGCCTCTATAATTAATTTAAACAGATACAAGCACTTCTCCTCCTCTCCTTTTTGATGCGAGCTGTTTCAACAGACTGTGCAGCGAAGCTGCAGCAATTTCAAAGGCTTCCGCTCCCTGTGCAGAAGGGAGCAGCTGCAGGAATAGCTCTTTGAAGAGGAAATGGCACCCAATGGGACTGGCAGGCAGCTCTGAGCTGAGCTCAAAAAGCCCCCAAAGTCCTTGGGAGCATCTGAGGACATCAAAAGAGGGAAGAACTAGGCTGGGAGAAGCCTGAAGAATGACTTCCCCCCAGCCCTGAAGCTTTTTTCTGTGTAAGCAGCAGGGTCTGAAAGGAAGAGTCTTCCTCATATTTGGCTCAGATGATCCTACTTATACTGAAAGACTAGAAGTAAGGGCTGAACACAATTTCAGTCCTGGATTATTCATTAAACTGTAAATGTATATATATGTGTACAAACACAAACATATCTATACAAATTCTGGACTCCTGTATATTGTTAAGCCATTATATTTCTATTAATGTAAGGAAGTATACAACCCTATTTCAAAAGGACTATAAAGCACTCATGGGGCCTCATGCATGTTTAACTGGTTAACTGATGAACTCACTGATGTGATTTATCTCAGTGAAATGGTACTTTTTTATGATGATTGCCAGTATACTCCTTTGTTATTTACACCACAGAACACATTTTCCTACTGTCCCATATAAGTGATTTATAGCAATTTAATAGATAAAGAAATCTTTGTTTCATGTATATGAATTTGTGTACAGGTATATAATACCCTCTCAGTCCCCAAAGTGGGTAACATCACTGACTCACTGCTGAAATTCATAACTGATGGAAATTTCTAGTGCTGATGTAACAGGCTTCAGACCTAACAGGACAGTATTCATTGAAGCCCTTTGCCTATGCAACTCCTCAAAGACTACTCCAGCTGAGGGGTAGTTCAAACAGCAGCCAGTTTTTAGTGGCATGCCTGCAACAGCAGCATTACACCAAAGACATGTTCTTTTATGAAAGCTGCATCCTTCCCTAACTATTTATGTATAAATAAATGCCATTTTACTACACTGCTACCTCACGTAACCAACATGCTGCCTAGAAAAAGAACTGGCACAACACATCCTATAAATGCCTCTTCCTTGTCAGATTGCACTAATTATACACTGCATCAAACTTCTCCATCTTTGTCCTCCTAACTGGCAAATTCTGACTTTCCCAATCAATTTCACACTGCTCTTTTTCAGACTTTTCAATTTTACCTTGGGAGCAACTTAAGTTTGTGGACATACAAACCTGAGATAAGTGGTGCACAGAGCTACTGCATGTATATTTATGCCCACATTTCTGCACATCCTTTGGCACAGATGTGGATGGCCTTTAGCTGAGACTATATTGAGTTCTGCAGGACAACCCTGTATCCTGGCAGGAAATGCCCTCAAACAATTCTTCTCTATAAACAGTTTTGCTCTGCTATCAACATTAGGCCTTATTGTTCTGATATCGCCCAACAAATTATGATAAAGCATTATATTGTGACTATTTTATTCTACGTTGCATTTAATTGGCTAGCGAACTCCATTAAAACATTTCTCTTTTCCTAAGTGCATAGGCTACTCAACTGAGTTATCAGATGATGTGGAAAAATGTAAGGAAATAAGTTGAGATCAGTGGAATAATTATAATTTCTACTTCTCTCTGAAGTGAAAGGTTTGCTGATACTCCTTGACATCTCCTATCTTAGCTGTATTTTCAATGTCTGATGGGGTCAGTTGTTGAGAGACAAAAACTCCACAGTCAGTTGTTTATACTTCTGACAGCAAAATTAAAATGCAGAACAGGAAATAAACTGAAATGGTCTCATACTTGAATGGAATATAAACATTCTGTTTAATTAGGTCACTAAGCATATGTTTGTTTACTTGGATATTTTCTCTCTGCAGTTCATCTCTGGGTAACACAACTATCTCACCACTGGAGAGCATGGAATTCCCATGGCAGATACCATGAGGTTGGTAATTTGAGGGTCAAAAAATATGCTTATTAGCATACTCCAACATAATGGAGTTAGAGCGTGAACAGTATGTACCTCACTGCCTTCTGTGTCAGGTTGGTGTCTGCACAGAGGACAGCGGGGCCACTAGGAGCTGGGTACAGCTCTTTTAATTTCTGCCTGTCCCTGATTTACCTTCCTGGCTGATTATAATGCAGAGAATGGTAAAGGTGCTAGTGATGCCTATTTCATAGATATGGAAAATCTTCCCTTCTTGCAAACCAAGAGGCAATATTTCCACCTACATTCAGCTCTATCACTCTGTAATTTTTTTTGTATTTTATTTTTATAATTTTCTTCTACCTCCATCTATGCTTTAAGTTTCTTCTTTGTTTTAAGGCTACTTGGAACATGTATCTAGCCTCTTTGTATTCAGAAATACAAGCACACTTCTGGTGGTGCATATAAAACCCAGAAATTTCTGTTTCTGTTTGCATTAGAGGCCCAAGCCCCAGCTGAGACTAAAGGAAATCCTTCAGAGACAGTCCCAGTACAGACAAGTCCACTCAGGCACCGTGGAGAGAGCAGATCCCCTCACTACCACCAACACCTCCTTTTATGGGCTTGTGTTGAAAGCAAGACAGGGCTTACAGAAAACCATGTGTGCTGTTCCCTCCAGACCACAGTTCCAGGGCACGGTGCTTTACGGACAGGCGTGTTTTACACCATGAGCCAGCATTTTCTGGACATAGCACCTCAGCAGTTGTTCCTCCACTATCAGTCTCACGTCAGTTCCTGGGATGAGTTCTTCTGATTTCTCAATAGAGATTACTTGCACCTGGATGGGAATGATGGGGTGCTGGCAGGGACATTAGGGAGACAAGAGGAGAGGGGAGAAACTTTGCCAGCCTTTGTGTGCACAACTGCTGAGTCAGTTCAACAGCATCAGAAATCCCCGCCTCCACAAACACAGGTGCAGATGGCCTTGTGAAAGTAATCTGAATTTGGCTGCTGCCCAAATTCCACATTCCTCTTGGCTCCACTGGAGCCTTTTTCCCACATGACCTCATCTCCCATACCCTTGCAAGCAGACAGCCAGGAAAGCAACGTGCAGTTTTTCTCAAAACATCCAGGAGTTTTTGCAGAAGTGGGAAGGAGATGGGAGTTCGATACAGGCAACAGGAAGAGCATGTAGGCATGCCTGGGTCTGGGCCTTTGACCCTCAGACCTCCCACACAGCCACTGAAGTCTGGAATCCAGATCCTTGGAGCTCCCAGGCTGCTTTTGTGTCCTTCCACTCCAGTAATAATGCATAGGCTGCAGGAAATCCTTCCATGCTAGTGTAAAGCTGCTCTGCACAGAGCCTAGCAGTTCCTGCTCTGTCCCCCTCTAGGACAGGATTAGAGGGTATCAGGATGCCCTTGAGGGAGACTCAAGCTGCTGGAAGCCAGCTTCAGCTGCCGACAGAACTGATCCAGCCCCTGCTCCTCTCCATACACAGCTCCAAAGAGCTGAAGATTGAGAGGCAGCTACGTGAATAATAACTTCAGTGCCAGCTGGAGGGCTGTGGGCATTCAGTGCCTGAGTTAACACTGGGTTCAACTCCAGCATATGCAGCTCACAGACCTATTGAAACACAACCACTGAAGATTCAGAAAGTTAAGTTTAACCTACACAAGCCTTATTGATCCTCTTAATGATTGTGGAAGCTTTACCAAAAAGTGCCAATGTTCACCTGTCTACAAAAGAAGAGTAAACTCCTTATTTTAACTTCCCTTAAACAATTAGCAAGTCCACACATTTACCACTTTCCAGGGAGACCAATGAAGCCAAAGCCAGCGGCAACAAAATACATGATGTCTGACCAAAGACTGCTTCCACGCTGTGTTTCAGTTTCCAGAATGAAGCCACTTTGTGTGCACAGCTAACAAACTTTATAACTGATTTGATTTTGAGGGAGTCTTCAATCATTTTTCAAAGAAAAGTGAAAAAAAATTGGTTAACTTTCATTAAAGTAAAGGAGACAAAGCCTTCAGATAGCAGATAGCAAAAGTTTCAGGAATTCACAGTTTGAAAAAGAAAACTGGACTAGAAATCATGATACAACTTCACTGTATAGACCACTGCTTCAGCTGCTACAATTGGTAAAGGACAACTAAAATCTGTATCACTCAGATATGTATCATATTTCATGATGGATATCTAAGAACCACCCATTCCTTCATCTGATGTTTAGCTTATCCCATGTGTTAAGGCAAAAAATAAAAACCTGAGCAGTAGGCATGAGAATGACAACACCATCGGGAGCCTCCTGCTGTTGGAGGCTTTATCAAGGGGAACTTTGACTGTCAGCTTGGCTGAGCTTCAAATTTGCCCTAAATATGGTGCAACTGGCTGAGAAGAGCTGGGACAACAGGGTGAGAATGCTTGCCACCAGAGAACTATCAACATAAGAGGGTGGCTACCTCCCCGTTTGCTGGCTCCTCACACAGACTGATCAAAAAGGGAACACTAATACAAACTTACACATATTAGGTACAGCGTATGCCAAGCTCAAGCAAGGCTGCTAATGCAAAGCAGAGGCTGTGGCTGTGTGCAGAAGGGGCACGGAGAGCACACAGGTGTTTGCACAGGAACAGTGGAGCGGTGGTGGGAAGGAAAAATTAAATTACAAGAGGAATTCTGTTGTTAACAAGCTGTTAGGAGGTGCTATGTGCCTATATAAATCTGAATTGTGTAAACAGTGGAAATAGAAAAGGAATGGTGAGCCAGGTTAGGCCTGCCCATTAAATTTCCTGGATGGGCTAGGAAAAAAATCCTGTCTGGTATCTGAATATGCTGCAGAAGGCATTCCTGATGTTGTGCCTATGTCTTTAGCCTCCTTTAGGGCTATTGCCATATGTCACAGAGCTTCTCACAGTAGCCATGAAGATGCTGCACAAAAGTGGAAAGCTTTACTCTTTCTGTCAGTCTCAATCACGGTCACTGCAACTCCCCGTGGCTGCAAACTGCTCCACTTGAGCTCTGGGTTAGGCTCTAGGCTGTAATCATGCTGTGAAGCTGCGAGAAGGGAGGTGTGTGGGAAGGAAGAAACAAGAACAGAAGGAAGCGACACCACGAGAGCTGACAACAGGATGGAAAAATGGAGATACACAAGGAACTTGTCCTTATAAGAAATGCAGAACAGAAAACTGTTGACATGACACCCTACACGAAACAGCTACATGAAATACTACCAGCAATTTTGGAGGTGTACAAGATCAGAGTAGCAAGGAAGAAAAAACATCCTGAATCTGAATCACTCTCTGTCCCCAAAACAGACAGCTAATTAATTTCTTGTTTTAAAAGCTGTAAGTGATCACTGCTAATTTCAGCCTTTTTCAGCATAATTGAAAACAAGTAAGGAAAAACCTAGCTTACAAATACCAGCAAGCCATATTTGGGATGCTTTGTTTTCATTAGAATTTTTTCTAGAAAGAGCATTTATCAAAATCCAAATACAGATTTGTGGCTCCATATGTATGGTAAGAAGAACATTTGGTTGCACTGTGGTCATCTCAGTGGTATTAATCTGCAGTCTCGTCATTCATTATTTATAACATCACCATCTCTGTGAAGTACCAGGTCAAAATCACCATAAATCCCAGATACTTCACTTAAGTACTAAAATTTTAATCAGTCTTTAAGAGTGAGAAAGAAAGAGAAATTAAGTTATCCGAACAGGCAGAATAAGCAGATTCTGTGGGAACATACAACAGGACAAGAAGATCACATCAACAAGAATTTTGGCTCTAATATGCTAAAGTGTGAATAAAAGCTCTTGTGCCATGCTTGTTAAAAGACCACATGCAACAGCTTGGCCATGTAAGCAATTACCATAACCTTCTGTGGACCTGTAAAGTATTTCATAAGTGAACCAGCATTACTGATCTCAGCTAGTAAAATTCAGCCCTGCTCTCACTTCTACAAGTTGTAGCAGTCCATATTCATTAGACAGCAAGAATTCAGGGAAAGGATCATTCTCTAGGATGTGCTTTGTACAGCGCCAAGCACAAAGGGTGGAGGACTCTAGCTGTCACACAATATAAATAACAGTGATTCATCTTTCTGATGCCTCCCTATTAGCTTGATTACCTGGCTTGATTCTCTCGAGGTTCTAACAGCTTCCATGGGCTGTCAGAAATCCTATTTCCTCAAGCTGTTTATGTTGGTGAAAAAGACATCAAGACACCTGCCTCCTGAGAGGGTGGGTTTGAGAGAGTACAACAGAGTCTCCCCTCTTCATGTCTGAACGCAAGTTTGCCTGAGCTGCTCTTAAGGTGATGATGAACAGCAGTCCAGGCTCTGTATCTGAATCCAGCCAAGAGTAGCTTCTATGTAGCTCAGGTGAGACTTATGTTTTGGGGGAAACATAATCCACCAATTTGTTTTATACCTTCTCACTCACTCCTGCAAGGGACTGGAGGTTCCTTTTTCTCCCTGAGAACACTGGGGCATGTGCAGGAAGCAGGTCCTGTTGCCCCTACTCAGAGCTAAAGCATGTCCTTGACTTACTTGCTGGTGCAGCAATTTTAGAGAAGCAGATATTTGTTCATTTGAAGAAAGGCTTTTCTCTATTAATCAATCCTGTCCACATTCTCATCAAGATCCAGACTCTCGTTCCGTCCGGGACTCCAAGTGTCCCAGACATTTGGAAAAAAAAGCAATGCTTTCTTGTTCCAGCCATATTTATCTACTGTTTTTTTTCACAATGACCCATGCCACCTCTTTTGTTTCTTTATTAGTCCTTGTCACAGCTTCATCAACCCACTACCTATTTCTACCTTTTTATTTTCCCCCCATTTGCATTTGGGTACTGTGATTTTACTTGTATCGGACTAGAATTTAGCAATTTTTTAGCTTGCTCGGGGCCAGGGTCTTTTCAGGTTTTATTTTTTTTAGGTTACAGTCTAGCCATCATGGCTCCTCACAGCTCTTCCAAGAGCTGAAGATTGCACCAAAACAGCATCCTTTATCTAAAAGTACTGTTCTTTTTAGTGGAAAATACAGGTTGGTAAGAAAAAAGTAAAAAATCCCCCAAATTTGGATTATTTTAACACAGTCTTCAAGTCTTACTCTTACTGGAATGCTAACGAAGTCTCTACCTACCTTTACAGGTCGCAGTTTTGAAAGGGTTAGTGTGTTTTCAGCAATCAGGATTTCACTGAGCAAATCACAAAGACAGGATTACCTTCTAATTCCTACATAACTTCAGTGCATGCTTTTCTCTTCATCTCTTCCTGGCATTGTCCTTTAAACATGTCTATGAAAAAATACTTGTGAAAAAATCACACTGTCTTTGGCCTCCACTATTTTCCTTCTCTTCTGTCCAAAAACCATGACCAAACCCCTCCTAATAATTGAGAAGGTTTCTAAAATGTACAAATAATCAAAGAAAGACAGATACCTTTTCAAGTGCATCACAAAATTAAATTGTAGTCTATAGAAATTACACACAATATCAACCTCAGCTAATTGTTTACTTGTGAGCTGTTTCAAATGCCGCCTTCTCACCCTCCAGCTAAAGCAGGCGAAAACCTATGAAATTAAATACTTGCAACTTCACAAGCAATGTCACATCTCCTGTTGAAATGTGATCAGTCACTCAAACTGCAACTCCAAACACCTGCTGGACATTGACAATGTGGGGTAGTTGTTATATCGTACACTCTTGAAGAGTAAAGACCATAAATCTCTCCTATGTAGCCAGTGAGAAGCATTTTCCTGTCAGCAGATGCAGAAGAGGAGATATGAAGATAACCTTTCCCTATCTGTGTTGCTGAGGCTCCAAAGCTCCAAAGGCTGTAACTCTCTCCAGAGCAGGCAATACAGTGATGGTTCTGCATGTTGTGTTTGAAGAATAGTGACATTTCATCAGCTGCTTACAAGAGATGCAGAATCAACGGAGAAGTATTTTACAGTTTTCCAAGGGCACACAGGGCCAGCAACACATGTTGCTATTGCATCTTCTCAAGTTTTTGCACAGCCCACTCACACGTTATTAAGAATTTTCCCATGTGCTCATAATGGACTTATCCTGTCAACTCTGTCAGAAGTACCTCTGCAACTACCTTGCTATGCTACAGAACTTCTGGTCAAATAAACAGGTCAGCAAATGCACACTTTGGCTTCTTGCTTTCCTGGGCTTGCAATGATCTACTTCTCATACTGGAAAAAAGCCAAATGGCAGCATTTTAGGCCATATGCAGTCAAGCAAAGGCCACTTGAATCAGGACTGATGATAGCTGCTGCTTTATTCTGTGTATGAAAGATTTGTTTCCAAAGCTGCTACACATTGGATAGACTTTTCCAAAGCTGAGATGTGAAGGAAACCTCTGGAGATCCCCTAGTCCAAGCTTGCTGTTCAGACAAGGTTTTACCAGAAAAAATTGCACAGGGCAGCATCCAGCTGAATTTTGATCATCACTATGGATGGAAACTTCACAGCCTCTCTGGGCAACCTGATCCAGCATTCAGTCAACTTCACAGTAAAAATGTTTTTTTCTTATATGACCTTAGATTAGAATGCCATCTGAATGTTCTTTCTCCCCTCTCCAAGGAACTGCAAAGTTGTATATGCATTTGAGGGAAACTTTCTGCAAACAAAGTATGAGCAGGAAGGGTGGGTTCCCTGTCATCCATACATCATTCTGAAGTTTTTAAGACAAGAATTCACACCACAGGTCACTGCATTGAAAAGGGGTATTTATTATGGTATCTAGCTCACAGGCAACAGAAATTACACAAACATCAGAGTCAACCTACCTGGAAAGCCTACTTCACAGCAGTCACCTTTTTCTCTCTCTTTGCCCGCTTCCTGTTGCAGAAGAAGGTTTATACATGATACTGATGATGTCACCTGTCTCTGAGTTTCCTGAACAGGATGAAAATGCATTTACTTTACCCATCCCTTGGTACCTTAGTTGAGTACATCATACACTGTCTGTGTTCTGCACATCTGAAGAGGAACTAGGGCTTTCAAATGGTTACTAGCCACCAGGGTCAGTGGGATTTTTCACCAACTTGTCCATCACATTCCCACCCTTATTCTCTAAAGATGTTTTTGCAGCATGCTTACTATTATCAGGACTGGATGAGGAATCTTCCACACCCTATCAAGCATTTTTTTCACTGTGTTAACTTCAGGGGCTTGTTGCTCCATTTTATGATACTTAACTACCCATTATGGGTCTTAGTTATGTTTCAAGGTCAAATCAAACAAACCAGTGGGAAAGAAGTCTTCTGAAGTTTGGAAGCAAAACTCACAGCTATGTACAGGATTGCTGCTAAAGATCTAACTGATGTGATCTGTACACAGGTAGGGTACAGAAGCTGTACTACCTGTGCCAACCATATTCTCTGCACCCTAAAAAATACCTAATTATTAAGGAAGCATAGGGAATAATGGGCTGACATGAACATAACCAACTTCCAAAGAGTACTCAAGGCAATGCTACAGGATAGGCCATGGTCCAGGAGGGACTTGTGGGATTTTCTTTGGTAAAACTAAGAAGCGGACATAAGCCATACAGAAGAGAAATGAGAGAGCTTCCAGAGTAAGTACGAAGCGTAATACTGTTTGCAAAGGTTAAAGGCACCTGGGGAAGATAGGATTCCTTTCCCCTAAATTTTATAACTAACTAACTAAATAAAAAAGTCAGCTGAAGACAGCCTCACCCATACCATGAAATTACTATCCATTAATATGTATAAAATAATTCACCATGAAAAGATTAGGGCAGACAAAGACCACTACATTTAAAGGAGCTTGATGCTAACCAGAACAGCAGATGATGATATGAAGTTAAGGATGACAGAGCTACATGTCATGTCAAATCCTGTAAACTAATGTGATAGTTAAAGGATGTTTGCATATAGGTTCCCGATGGAGGAGGGAAGAAAAGTCATTAGAAAACTGAGTTTAAGACAATTTCTGATGACTTTTTTACTAGAAGGACACAATCAGCCAGTTAAGACTATGGTACAAAGAGAATGTAGTTGTCTTGCAGGAATATTATCCTACCAAACAAAGCAATTTATCTTTACCTATATGCACAGACCTGATGACAGATACTGTGACAGAAAAAAAATAAATAAAGAAAATTGCCCCAGTGTCACAGCAGACCTCACATTAGGGATAAAAATTAGCTGAGACACATGCTCTTGTTTACTGGAGTGAAAAGGTCTTGGTTTATTCCTCTTCACAGCTCAACTATCCCAACTAACTCCAGCAGACTCTGACTACAGCAAGTTCCCACTGTAGGCTTCCCTTGCAGACTCTGACTGCAGGCTTTTACCTAGCTAGACTCTTGACTACTGGCTTCAACTACAGACTCAGACTGACCTCACGGGAGACCCCCTCACAGCAGCAATTCTCACTCCCATTTGATCAGTCCCTGTGTAGTCTATCCCGCCTTATCTGGATCCTTCCTCTTTCCTGACTTCCCCCCTGACTAGCCAACCCACCCTTTTATCACACTCATCTTTACTGGATATAGCTGTGACCTATTAAGGGTGAGGCTGTTTTTGGTAATTAACACAGCTGTGACTCATCAGGGACAAGGTTGCCTATAATCTCTTCTCCTACAATTGTTCCTTTTCTTTTAATTACAAACACACATTTAAACATACACATCCACATGTTCTACTTAAGACTAATAGTTATATAAATGTTTAATACAATATGTATACTTTACTAGCACAGTAAAACTACTCTGTCTGCAGCTCCTGGGCCGGTTTATCCCTCCTTAGTTAACCTGGTGTCTTGCAGCTCCCCACAGGTCACCATATTGATGATTGTGCCTCGTGGAGCTCCGCTCCCACAGCACTGGCTGCTGCTCTACGCTGCCACTTCCAGCCATGCTGCCACTGCTTGCTGTGCCGTGCTGCTGCTTCCCACCGTGCCACTGTGCACACCAGCAGCTAGGGGGAACCTGGCACTGCCTTGGGACCCTGCCAGACTGTGGCCATACTTATTTTTAAAATCCAAGTATGGACTTCTGCAGCTCTTCTCCTGGTTGCATTATCTCTTGCAGCTCTTTTTTGGCCACTGTCTCCCCACGACTTGAGGCTGCGACTCTCACGACTCAGAGGCCTTGTTCTCCCTATGACTCAGGAGGCCGTGTTCTTCTGCAGCTCCTGGCTGCATTATCTCTGGCAGGTCTCACCTGGCTACCCTATCCTAGGCAACTCTTGGGCTACCTCCTTCTCTGCCGTTCTCCTCACGGCCAGTTATTCGTATCTTCTCAGATTGCGTCCGATCATGCCTTATCGTACCAGGTTCACCAGATGCTGCAGAAGACCTGACCTAATGAAACTGTAACTCATCAGGGGCAAAGCTGCCTGTAATCCCTTTTCCTACACCCCAGATTTCTACCGCTTTTAAAGATTCTGAAAAATGCAACTGAGGGATGGATATAACTGAAGTAAACCATAACGTGCCAGTTTCTCAGTCCAAATAGCTGTTGTTTCTGACTTCACATGCTTTCACTGTTCACTGTTGCTTTTTGGCTAAGACTGTGTTCCCTAGAAGTTCTCAAGTAGAGATTCCAAAAATTTCCAATTGCAATAGATACATTCATAGTGTGTATCAGTAAAATCAAAACGAAAAAATATGAAAACATCTAGCAGCAAGTTATTAACATCTGAGGTACAAAACTTCTCATTTAAAGAGCTACACTTGTTAATCAATAGATACATGCTTTCATTACAGACAATTATACTTATGTCTGAGTCTTTCAGTGGAGTTTATTAGATGCCTGCAGCAACTGACATAAAGTAATACCACAGTCCAATACATTATGAATTAAAATATGTATTTGAGAAACAGTCTGACTTCCACAATCTAAGTACAGCATTCACTCCTTTAGCAGGACAAAGTGGTCTTTAAGCATGTCAAGCACTAGAAATGGGTATTAGGTAATAACTTCTGTCTTGGAATATGGGTAGCAGTTTATTTCAGATAACAGCTTTTCACTGATAAATACAACAACTATACCATTACCCTCATTACAAAGTAGGACTGTAAAGGGAGGGCAAGGCCTATGCTGGAGAAGAAAACAGAAGTACAGAATTGAAACATTGCGGGGCCTGACACGTTTCAAGGCTGTCCATGTCAGGACCAAGAACTCTTACTGAAGGTGAGAGCAATACTGTTGCACTGAAATTAAAGGTGACAGTAAGGGCCCGGTTCTTAATTGCACCCATGCTCTTGTCAGCATAAATGCAGAGCAAGTGCTGGCCTGCAAATGTACGAACCCTTCACCTTTTGCACTACCTGGTCCTAACGAAACCCACTGGTGTGAGTCTCCCAAAAATATAACGCAGACTATGAGATATATCTACACAGACACTCCATGAAACTCCAACTCGGCACAGATGGTTTATGTTGGCAGAAAATTCCTTGACCAAAACAGGCTACAGTGACAAAAATACTTTAAGAAGTATAACCACATCCACTTTGGTATAGGAAGGAAGCAACATTGGGCAACCTAAACCAACACTGCCACAGCATCAAGAGTTTCACAAAGAGCGAGCTTTCACATATGTTAGCTACCACATTTCTTCTAAATCAGTCTCAGACATAGATGATGCAAGCAACTGGAAAATGGCATCTGCAGAAGAAGAAAAGGACTTCATTATATTCTGTCGCAAGTGATCTCCTTGCTGTAGAAGAAATGCCCCAGCAGCCTCATCCATGTTCAAATTCTTCCACTGTTTGGCCAATACAGGTAAAAATGTGAGATCAAACTGGAGAATGCAATTTACACTCTCTTTCTCTCTTTTCTCAACAAGCTTTAGCTTGGGGCACTAGGGAAAGAACAAATGAAATAAAGGAACTATAAAAAACACAATACTAACAGTAGCATTTTCTTAAAACTCGTTATGAGAAAAGGAAAAGGAGAGCATTGATTTTACACTCTTCTTCACATTCCTTTCCCATACACCCCATCTCCAAATACATGACACAGCAGAGCAGCATCAGTGAGCCCCAGTTCCTTTCTAGCTGCCACATGGCCCTCTACTGACTCACCTGAACCTCTTGCAGCTTGGTGAACTGCTCAGGGCCCAGGGAGGCAATGCAAGTCTTTAACAAGCACCAGGTATAGAACATAATAAAGGCAATTACTTAAATGTACTGTATAGGTATGTTAAATATATATTCTTTTTCAGAAGATAAAGGCTGCAATATTATGATCTTTACTTGCAGAACTCTTTATGCTTGTCTTTTTCAGATTCTTACACATTTTCAAAATCCTCTAATGCAGTTGATTTGAGGAAGAACTTGGCATGTTACAATTTTATCAATTAATTTTATCAATTATCAGGAGAAACTGAGAGTTACACAAAGGTTTTTGTTCTTGTGTTTTGATTGGTTTCCCTGTGTGGTTTTGTTTTCACACACAATGGGAATAACTTGTTTCTATAATTGGCCAGAATTTCTCTATCAGATCAGAAAATATTTTTGAAACCTGGATAAAAAGTAATGGAGAAAATGATTAAATGTGCCCCTCCCCCATCAAAATTCCCTGTGTTTTGCCTTAAAAACCTCTATTTTTATAGAGCTACTAGAGACTTGGCCCCACATCTTCCATTAATATTAAGAAAACAAGGTGTGGGAAAACCTTTTAATGCAATTTTCTGAAAATCTCAACCCTTCATAGTACAGTATGACAAAAGTAGTAATAATGTAGTTGATGTAACACAAATGGTTCAGTTGTTTAAAAATTAAATGATTCCATGCTTCCTGAGTATGGATAGTTTGGTTTCTGGGATAATAGCAATTTGGATAGTTACTTCATTATTTCATCTCAACTGGTTTTTTGAAGAAATGTTGGTTGATTTGTGGGATTGTTGTTCTTATTTACCAATGAAATACTATATTCACATAAAACACAGAGTTTTTCCCATTTGTTTTATATAAAAATTATAACTATTCAGCTGTATCCCTGGAGGAGTAATTGACAAAATCCTTTTAAGGGTTACTTTAACTTCCTTTTTTGTTCATGCTTCCAGTTTGTCAGCAACTGAAATAGTAATTAACTTGGACTGTCATGTTTTCTGTACCATAAATAGAACTTTTAAACAACCCTGAAAAACCCTATTTTCTTTAGGTTACACAACATCTCAAAAAACCTAAGTGACTGAAAACCACTACACAATGGATTTTAATGTTTTGAGTTCCAAGAGAAAGTTATCTGCAGGACATCCATGTCTGTTTTTCAAGCCTCAGGGTACATGAAAAGTCAGCACCCTTCACAGCTTTTTAAAACAAGTTTATGGCATTGCTCTTTGCTTTTTCACTGCATATGGAAGTGGTGAGTGGTGAGTCTTACAAACACCTCACAAAGAATCTGCTTTCTTAGGGGCTCAAAAAAGGTGACAACAGGCAAGTCTGCAGATAAGTCATCCAATATGTCAATTCATGTTTGCTACTTTTGAAGACAAGTGTATAAACTATTAAATAAATAAAATACAGAAGAAGTCCTCACTCTTACCCCCTCCCTCCAAATCTCTACAGCTATAGTAGCTGTGCTGTGCTGTTTCTTAAGAGAGCTGGGACAGCATATTTCTTATTATTTTAACAAGATGGAAAAAACAGTAACATGACATCAATGGATATAAATGTGGTTGTAAGGTAAGTTTATTGTCATTTAAGACTGTCAAAAACATCTTGCCTTGTGAAGACGTTTCTCCTTAGTTTCAGAAGGGTTGAATTATTATGCCTCATCATGTCTGATATATTTTTTTGGGTGGAAGTACACTGAAAATAAGGAATCTGCCAGAAACATTGACCACAGTGCACTGCATTTAAGTACACAGTGAGATGTGATCTTATTTTGGGACATATCCTGTATTATTTGGACTAAAACAACAGCATACCACTATCAAAAAGACAATGGAATATAACTACTGAGTTACAAAGGATCACATTAAGACAACATAAAAGCATAACCCCCCCTATTATTAGACTTACGGTTTTGTCACTATGGGCTTTAATGAAGTTAATTTACTGCAATTTTTCTCCCTCCATGGTTTCTCAAAAAAGTGGAATGAAACCCGTGAAACAAATCCCACAATTCCTAGATTAAGCGATGAACAGCACACCACACTTAACTCCAGTCTGGTTCTAATAGCTTAATAATCCTTTTCCCAGAGGAAAACTAAACACTCTAAAAATAGTGAAACAGAAACAACACTCCGATCCAGCTTGGGTTAAAGATTTTTCTGTTTATTTTGAATGTAGAAGATCAGTTTAGGGAAACCACCTTTTCAAAAAGTAAATGTTTAATAAACAGTAAAGAACATTCCCTGCTGGCACTGCCTATGCAAATATACACCTAAGACTTCAGTATCTGCAATATGCCATCCTCACTACTGGGGACCCGGCTGCCCTCTCCACTCCCATATCACAAAAAGCAGCTAGGCAGCAAGTGATTTCATGAAGCTCTTTCTCATGACATTCTGGAAAATTATTCAACTAATGGCTTGGTGGGCAGGTCCAAATTTTTTGCCTCATTGTCTGTGTTCTGACTCCAACTCTATAATATTTTGGAGAAAGTTCGCCTTCTTTGCACTGTGCCTAGTAAATATTTTGTCAGTTGTTAAGGATGAGCTACAAAGTAAGTCCCAGCAACGTATCCAAATTCAGCAGCAAGACTTGGAACCGTATTAGAACTTTTTCCAGATTGTGAATTATAATGTATTTTAGAAGCCAGAAGAAAACCAGCCACTTGAACTATTATGGAAAGGCTGAATGAACCCTTTTCAGAGCTGTGAAAATGTTTTTCCCCACAGTTAAAAAAAAAAAAAAAAAAAAATTAAAAATCATTATTGCCAGGAGAAAGGGCTGGTTAATGAAGGGGGAAATTTCCTTTCAGTGCAGCATGTTCCCCAATGAAGAACCAAATTGTGACACCAAACTGTCAAACTGTCCATGTCAAAGACACATCCCTACCACCAGCTGGTGAGCAGTGAGCAAGGAAAACACTTAAAAGAGGCTGCCCTCCATCCTGCCTCTACAGTGGAGCTATAGAGAAGGAGGCATAAATGAAGACTAAACAAAAACTTGCTTCAGGAACATAATTATTTGATCTCTGCTGAAGCTAGGCAATTAGTAAAAGTGATGATCACCGAAACTGAATTCCACTACTTAAGTAAGCAAACATTCAGCTTATAAATTCCTAAATAAAGAGAAGCAATGTGAAAACAACTATAGGGCTCAGCATACATCTATAACAATGCCATGGTAACCACTTGTTTGTAATTCTAGTGCTATAATTCTAGTGCTATGTCTAACATAAAATGTCTACAATAATAATCTGTGGGAAAAAAACCCCACAGACTTATATACAGGTGCTGTTATTTGGACCAATTAAGAAGTAAAATAAAAAAGCATCTTCCTATCCAAGAGAACAGTTCTTCAAACAATTCTGGATTAAAATAATCTGTATCTTGCAGATAGTATGCCAGAGATTCTGCCTCTCTTATACTATTATGATTGGTGCCAGAAATATATTTTTCTGTCTGCAAGGCAAAGTACAAAACCCCTAAACTGGTGAAAAGAATGCAAAGGATGAAAAGGGTCACACAGAATGCAGAGATAGAGTGACAAGACAGAATCTGAAAAAATGACATTGTATATCTGAATGTTTATTTGAAGAAACTTCTGTCACTACCCCAACAACACAACACTAATATAAATGGCAAACAGTTTCCCTTCCCTTCCCTTCCCTTCCCTTCCCTTCCCTTCCCTTCCCTTCCCTTCCCTTCCCTTCCCTTCCCTTCCCTTCCCTTCCCTTCCCTTCCCTTCCCTTCCCTTCCCTTCCCTTCCCTTCCCTTCCCTTCCCACTTTCCTTTCCCTGCTTCCTCTGCTTCTCCATTTTTGGTGCTTTTTTTGAGGTAAAGACTTTATATGGGAGATATTAGTAGGCTTTTTATAGAGAAGAGATACTTATTTAAACAGCAAGTTTTTTTGGACAGCATTTACAATCAAACCCAGCTAATGGTTCTAGTCCCCGACTGACCTCTGCTACTCCTGGCATGCTCAAAGCAAAGAACACCAGTCCTTCAGGAAAAGCCATACCAAAAGCTAGTAGACAGCCAGAAGGATTTAATTTTTGTTTCAGCTACACTTTGCTATTGGCAGTAGCATCCAAATGTCTCACTGAATCATGAGGCAATAAATTGAGGCATAAATTGATAAAATCTACCAAGTTCAATTTTTAAAAGAGTAATTCTTGACTATATTTACAATTTGCGCCGAGAAGAACTTCTCCAGTTTTGTTTCTTTGGTGCATTCATGATCTAGTATTCAGCTCTAGGGATATCACATCAGATGAACACAAATGCTGTTTTCCCCTCTTTCAGAACAACACGTTGTTTATACTGGTTTAACCCAGAAGTCCTTTATGTGGCATCTTCCAATTTGATATTAGGACCTTCCTGCCATGCTCTTAGGCCAATGGCTCCCGTGTATCACCACTGTCCTCATCCCCATCTGCTGGGCTGAACATGTCCTTTGCACAGCTCTTCCCTGCCATACCCCGAGCCTTGGCTGTCCTTTCCCTGCCACGTCACAGCTTTCTCTTCCTCATTCCCCTTGCCTGTGTCCCCATGCTCTTCTACCTCACTACTCTTTTTTCCTTTTCATTTCCTCCAAACAACTGCTCACATACCAGTTTTTTTCTGATTTTTCAGAAGTGAAGTAGAAGTGACACAACCAGCAGAAGAAGCCACAACCAGGTGTTTGGTTGTGTCCTGCTTTTCTGATGCATCTTGTGCATTGGCACCTGCCTGCGACTGGAGCACTGCAGCTTGGCCAAAGCACAACCAGCCAAGCTTCAGAGAAACTGAGCCACTCTCACGTGTGGAGATGCACGATGCACAGATCTGTCAGTGCTGGTCAGAAGGGAGAAACAGAAGACTTTTAAGGCAAGACTAGAGAAAAACAGTTGTGTGCCACACAGCACGTGCTGGTTTCTGGTATAAGAACACCTTTCACATCACCTTTCAAAAGCAGTCAAAACTACAGATTAAAGGGGAAATAGCAAGATTCTGAGCAGACATTTCCTTTTTTTGACCCTCATGTCCTTTTCTGACTCACTTTTACAACTCCACTACAGACCAACCAGAGACCAGAAAGTTGACAGAGACCACAAGATCCACCTAGGCCTCATGGTACTTCAGCTCTGGACAAACCCTACTAGGTTCAGGGATAGAACATGAAAAAAGAGGAAGGGACACATTTCTGAAAATGCTAACCCAATTAAGTCACAGAATCACAGACTGGCTGGGGTTGGGAGGCACCTCTGGAGATCATGCAATGCAATACCCTTGCTAAAGCAGGTTCACATACAGGAGGTGGCACAGGATCATGTCCAGGCTGGTTTTGAACAACTCCAGAGAAAGAGACTTCACAACTTCTCTGGGCAACCTGTCCAAGTGCTGTGTTACCCTCAAAGTCACTCTGTAACCCCCAAAGTGAAAGAGCTTTTCCTCACAATCAGATGGAATTTCCTGTATTTCAGTTTGTGTCTGCTGCCCCTTGTTCTGTTGCTGGGCAGCACTCCTGGTCCCGTCACCTTGATATCCACCCTTAAGATGTTTGTGTGCATTGGTAAGATCCACTCACAATTGTCTCTAAACAGGCCCAGCTCCCTCAGCCTACTTCATAAGAGAGAAGCCCCAGCCTCCTAATAAGCTTCATAGTCTTCTGCTAGACCAGGGAATGAAGTTCTAAGAATGTACTTAAATGCTTTAAAAATTATAGCTGCTGTATATGTATTTATTTTCAGATAAAGCCAGCAATTATTCTTAAAAACTAAGTATAGCCCAAATAAAAGTAATTGTTTCAACAGCAACAAAAAAAAGTTATTGTTTTCCTCAGTAGTCTCTCTCCAGAAGGTATTATTTGTGTTTAACACCTATAAAACTTCACTGAGGCCAAGTGAATGAAGGGATAGAGTCAGTGACTAAGTGAGGAGAGAGCAGGTAATAGAATGAGGAAATAAGGTATATTCCAGCAGTGGAGTATAACTATAGAGAACCAGTCCTCTGATATATTCTGTTTGGCACCCGACCAAGAGGACTGTAGAGTGCATGTACGCTCAGTATCTACATCCAATTTCAGCTATGTACATGCACTGCCTGTACCTTCAGTTCTGTCACATTTTTGAAAACTTGTCCTTTTTTTGCACATGCCATGTTCAAGACACTTGGTGAGAAGCAATACTCCACTTTTGGGGTATCTGGCAATTCAGACTGCTGTACTTAATATTTTAAGCCCAGAAAATGGGACCAAGTTTCTGCAATTTTGTTTAGTGCTGTGAAGAAATTCACATTGCATCTTGACAGCATGTAAGATGACATATGATGAGAGCCCTTAATAAAGCAGGTAAATATCAAACAATTCAGTTCAACTTAAAAAAAATTAAAATTTTGCTTAGAAAATTTAGTTACATGCAAAGTCTGTGAATGTGTTTCTTAAGAAGCAAACCACGGGACAATACCTCACCCCACTGAAAGGAATGGCCTAACTTGTATCGATGTCAATGGGGTAAGGAAAGATGCAAGACAGCTTTTAGAAAACCTAACACCTCCATTGTTTCTCTGCTCTCTGGGACAAGCTGAACCCATTAGAAGCTCAATGTAGATATCTGCCTACAGCTCCCTACACCTGTGAACTATGTATTTCTTAATTTTTAATTTATAGGTGTCTTTCATATTGCCATCTTCCACCCAAAGACCTAGTCAAGTCTACTTCTCCTAGTAATCTGGAAGAACTGGAGAGCTGCAATTCAAGCTTCGGCTACATCTTTCATCTAGATATGCTCTTGAATTTGCTAGGAGATTGCATCTGGGAAAGCTGAGAAACAAAAATTAAGTTAACAATGGCACAGACTTAAAAAAAAAAAAATCTTCTATAGCTATTTTTTGCCCTCAAACTTAATAATTATACTGAATTAAAAATCTATGGAGGAAAACCAATTAATTTTTAATGATTTCATTCCTTTCAAAATATAATTTATTATTGTTTCCAAAATTATCTTCCACAGACTACTAAAACAACACCAGTCCATGCTGATCAGAGTATCATCTCACCAGCTGATCTGATCTCACTGAGAGAAAGGGAGGCTTATAAAAAATGTTTTAAGACTAAACAGTACAACTACTGCCAAGTTGCATTTGACTCACTCTGTATGGAAGCTGAGGCCCAAATAGCCAATGTTCTTCTCTGCCAGACGCCCATGTTCACAAATTTAAACAGATTTTATATTTGCCAGTAATGCTTGCAGCAATCACCAAGTTCTACTAAAGAAGACGCTTAATAATTCATGTGACACCATATACTATATTAAATTCTCTTTAAAATGCATTAAGAAATATTTTGGAAAAAAATCAAATTCTTTATAAACAAAATGTAATCAGTATGGGTGTGTGTACCCAGATGTCTGTGTGTGAGAGTGATTTTGGAAACTAAAGGCTCTAATTTCTCTTTTCCAAAAGGCTCTAGATTTTACAAGGTCAGAACAGGAACTTTCAAATAATGAAAAAAATTGTGAATGCACAGAAGGAACACACATCTGTTATGCTGCCGTTCATACTGCAATACAAAAACAACACAGGGACAGGCATGCAAACAACATAACAATTTTGGTGTTCTGGTGAGATTTTAGACAACCAGTAAATTTTTGGTCAAGAGCAAACTAGAAAAGGTATGAAAGCAGCATATTCCAGCTCTAGCCACTACGGCTACATTGCCCTAAAGAGGCTGCTGGAAAAAAAAGACAGAAACCTCTGACATTTCTATTCTTCCTTCAAGAGAGAAGGAGAGAGTCTGTGTGTTTTCCTTGTCTCAGTTTGGAGGCTGTACAAGTGCACAATTATGTTTTAAGACAGAATAGGGATGTACCAGAGGTCAGAAAATCCCTTCTCATGGGCTGTTTTAAACAAAGTAGAGCTGTGGAACAACGGCAAGGAGACATGGTCTCAGGTGGAAGCCCATGGTTTGGGAAGAGTCCAGGTTGCCAATCATCTGAGATGCCCTAGAGCAAGGACCAGAACTTGAACAGGGTATATCTTCACTTGATCTCATCTAGAAGGAATCCTGCAAAATGTAATCCCAGTACCTGCTGGGATTTGTAGACCTCCACAGAAAGGCATATTCGGAAACAGTTCAAGATAGATGCAGCCTCCTTTCTAGTAACTTAGGAAAATGTGAAAGAAACTAAAGATCATGCTCATCTCCCCTGTAAGCAGGGAAGAAACTTTCTTGTTTTACTTTCAATGTCAAAGTCAAGGAGGCAGCCATTAATTTAACTACAGCAATACCTGCTACAGTTTTAACCCAGTGAGCAGGCCTTTTTATTTTGTTAAACCTTCTAAAAGTGGTTTTACTTGCTTGTTTCTTTAGACTTCACCACTGAAACTCTGGGGAGAAATCTCTCTTCAGAGAGAAGCTGTTTGTTTGCAAAATAACTTCATAGGCAAAGCCTATGGGGAAAACTGGCCTGCAACATGTAGGAAAAGCAAACAAGAGTGGTAATCGATTGAAAGGTTAATGTAGAGACAATGAAGAAATTAATTACGTTAAACAATACATTCTGCTACCCACCCCGTCAAAATATATCAAAATATAATGACACAGCTGCACTCCAGCTCTGGGTACACCCTCAAGATGGTGCACCCAGATGGTTGTGAGATGCAACACATGGGAACATATGCAAGCTCCCAGAGTGTCACCCAGGATAGGCGACACTTTCACCTGCTAGGCTGCAACACCAATACCTTGCAGACTGCCTGCCTCCAGGCTGGGAGTGCCCTGCTGATGGCTGTTTTACCTCCATCTGTGCACAGACCCCAGAAATTTTCTCTGCAAATCAAGGAAACCATTATTTTCATCACTGTGCCCACTGTGGTATGGCTGAACTACAGACCCGTGTGCAGGTGCAAGACTTACCCATCTCTCAACCCATCTTTATGGCTGGATCTTCTCGCACTTGCTGCTGAAAAGCTTAATAGTAGCTAAATTAACTTCCCAGTCCGGCTTAAATTCAGGTGACATTCCTGAAATGACTCCCCAACCTTCTTTTCCCCCGTTTGGGATTTAACAAACTCCACCCAAAATTCCACTACACATCTGCCAACATCATCCCTTCTGTACTTCCCCGTTACCTCCATAAACTACCTTGAAACTGTAAGATGCTGTAAAAAGCTGTTTATGTAAAAAAAGAATAAGATTCGGCCAATAAATTCTATAATATGATACCAAAATCAAACCTCAAGGTAGTTCATGTATCCCCAAAGCTGAAGCTGAAAAAAGTATCACACTTAAAATAGTCATAAAATTTTATGTTTGGGTTAGAAAATATCTTTCAAAATAAATTTTAGATAGGAACTATTGCTTGGGTATAACTGAAATTTTGTAATTTAAAAAAAAAATTCCCATGCTTATAAACGATCTAAAAGATCCATCAGGCTACTTCAGTACAACTGCACTGGGGGCTTTCTGCCTTCTCCCAGCAGTTCTCTAGAACAATGTAGCCTTGTAGAATTTAGTTTTCAAGCACCTGACACACCAGTTCTGGGCTGTAGGTTTAGCCTCTGGCTCTCATAACACAGGTTTTCCTCCTCTCAATGCGACCAGTTTGGAGAAACACAAGTGCAACCATGGATATGCATATGGAGATGCACTTCGGGTTTACACTAATTCAGAGGAAATTATTTTGCAATGTACAGATTTAAAATGTACAAAATAACAGAGAAAACTCCATCCTGCAACAACAAAACAACAAACAAACAAAACCCCCAAACAAACAAAAACCACCAAAAAAACCAAAAACAAAAACAAAAAAACCCACCCCCAAACAAACAAACCACCACCAAAAAAACCACAGAAAAAAACACCATTAAATTTTTTTACCACCATTAGTAATAGAAACAGTAAATACAACCTATAGATATATGAAAATCTGATGAATAATGGCTATGCATACTGCTGGGTGTCTATAGTAGTGGTGTGGTTTGGTTTGTCAAATGTGAGACCTTGGAAAGCCATACCTGTGCTGCATTTATGACTAGGTACAGTATCTTTTTGGTAAGCTCTATCATTCTATCCAAGTAAGTGAGAAACAAAGACTGGCTTATTTCAGGCTGCATAAGAAAAAAAAGAGGAATAATTAATGCAAACTGACAGTCAGGTAAACTAAGGTGCAGAATTTGCTGCATGCGATTCCCCCCACAGGGGAGATGTTTTTGGCATGCAACAAGAATAACGGACTGGGAGAGCTTTAAAATGAGTTTAAGGCAAAGGAACTGCATGCAGACATAAAGTGGTATCAACACGTGACAAGCTCATATCTGTCTGTAACAGCACCAGAAGCAGCTGAAGCATTACAGCTGGTAGTTAGGTCAACCATGTGTAAACAGTTTACTGTTTGTAACTTATTTTCTCTGTCAGGCATTACTCCTAAAATAAACAACGCTGTGCTTCATTAAAAGTAGGTGGTGACCATCTTGCCTTGTGTCTGCTGATTTTCTAGGGATGATCAAAATTACCTGCGGGGGGACACCAGACCCACGGGTTCGTAGATCGCAACATAACAATAGCTCAGGTGCCCTCCATCAAAAGAGGGTATGGGAACCGCAGTAGTAAGAGATATTGGTGCTACTGGAAGATTGTAGATCACCTCCTGAGATGACACTTTCAAGGGCCTTTACCTGATCAGCTTATCCAAAAGGAGACACGAGATCTCTCCTTGTATAGAAAACCATGATACAAGATGAGGGATAAAAGACTCTTTTAACAGAGCAGTGGAAAGCATAACAAGCTGGACAAGTTAGAAATTTGGAAAGGAATTAGCAGTGACATTGAATAATGACAGGAGCAAGCTGCTAAGGAAAATAGAAGATTGTTATCGTTTCAGATCATGACCATATGCCTTTTTGGAAGACAAACTTCAGCCAAATGAAAATTACTGGGCTCACTACAGGTGCAAGTGAAGTGTTATGGCTTGTGTTAAGCAGGAGGTCAGACAAAATCACCTAATATTCTTTTCAGACCTTTAATGCCATGAATGTCTGGGTTTGTCTGTGTGGTATTTTGTTGGTAGGTGAGGACTCACTCTCTGAGTTTGGATGAATCCTTGCCAACAATGAACTAGGAGTGTGTAGCTGTGGTTAGAATGAAGAACAACCAACCTATTAACTTGCTCCTGACTGGGCATCAGCCAGCTCACAACACAGAATCAAGTTGCATCTGTCTGCAAAATACCATCCAGACACACCTACCCCTAAGTTTGCAAGCTGGCAAGCCAGCCAACCTGGTGCATTTCTATAGATAAGGAGGCAGGAGGCATGTCTGTGCCATGCCCTGGAACGTGGTGCAAGGATTTCCAGGATAGCACCCACGGTGTTCACGCTGGAGCCAGCAGCGATACAGCCATCTCAGCCCACCAAAAAAGCTTGGCCAAGGGGAAGGCTAACCTGGATTCAGTGCCTTCAAGACAAAGACCTGTACCACACGGGGACAGGCCAGGCCACACCAGGACGCAGCAAGCCCCAGTGATTACCCTGCTGCAGGGTAAGTAGGCATTAGGCCCTCTCGCTGCATGTGGTACTCGGAGGCAAATTGTGTCATGGATTCTCTTCTTCTAGAGCAAGAACGAGGGCTCAAAATCGGCTCATCAGTCATAGCTGGAGTTTAAATGCTCTGAAAAGACAACCTGCATTCCCTCCCACCAAACTCTCAGCACTTGCTTGGTGACCTATCTCTTTTCCTCAGCCTAAAATGAATGAAAGCTACTCTCAAGTGCAAAACAAATTATGTCATCACATTGTTTTCTATGCTTAGCATCTAAAGAGTAGAAAAATGCACTGGACATGCAAAGAAGGGCACTAGTGATAGTATCATTGCCACCATATAGTTCGTCTTTAGAGAATGTACAGTGAGCAACACACTGAAAAACCTTGGTTTCCCAGCACAGACCTCTACACTGACAAGCAAAGCACAACTTGAGGAAAGAAGACAGAACGTGGTCCTGAGAGAAGAATGTTGTCCTAAAGGGCTTATGCCACAGGTCTGAATGCTGTGAAGAAGTATTGAAGTAAAAGGGCAAGCCAAAAGTGAAATTTAGATGTTTACTCCACTTGGAACAATTTGACTTTAAATGGTAGGTTCTGGGAAGGAATTAATATCAGAAAATAGATTAACTACTCCTCAAGAAACCTAAGTACAGAGAAACAGTTTTGAAAATACCTAAAGACTTGTAAGAAGCAGCAGAAATTTACATTATACAGAGAAGTCAGTAGAAATAAGAAAGACAAAGATAAAAACAATATAAGTTAAACTTTCAATGAAAACCTCCTTTTTCGCAGGATGCACTTACTGAGACAAAGTCTCCTCTGGGAATAGCTGGCACTGCACCGCCTCTGCCCTCCTTTTTGGGGTATCAGATACTCAATGATTAGTTGATAATCTCAGGTTTTATTGAATAAAAAAGGTTTTCCAGTCCTTAATGATGTGAAGAAGAGCTTAAAACTGAGGCCATAAGGCCTATCAAGATAAAATTCACAATCTTGCGTATTTCTGGGCCTCTGCTATTTTTAATCCTGACCATTCATACCTTAATGCTTGCAAGTTTACACCTTAAGACCACTGACACCTGGTGAAGAGCCCCAGAATAATGACACCAGTGTAGGATACTCAAGATTAATCTCTCTATTTCATGGAGATATGTAAAGACATGCTCAAGGAGGACTGGTGCACGAGCAGTACAAGCGCATATAATGAATTCCACAGGACAGCTCCTGAAAGCATCCTGAGTCACTGGTTTTGTGGGAGGATAGTTCCTTGAAAGAATAATGTCCATCTGGAGGGGTAGAGTAATTGGAAAGAGGCACTGCGGGTAGGATTTAAACAATATCACAGCTATTGAATATCAACTATAAAACATGGTGAACATTTAAAAAACACTTAATTGCAAACCAGAAAACTAGAATTATAACAGTGTCCTTAAAGCTAATTTTTTCCGTAATCACAGAACCTTAAAAGTTGAAAACTCTCCTTTCTCTACTGTGTACCAGTATGATTTCCACAAACACATCACTTCAGTTGCTGTGCTAGGAGCAAAAACAGGATGGGTATTAGGCATTGGAAGCACTCCATCTGCGTTTACCACAAGAGTATTTTTTCCCATGGATCATAAGAAGGGCAGACAGGCATTCCCTCGAGGCAAACAGAGATGTTTTCAGAACATTGTGCAACAGGAATACACTCTGACAACATGTCTATAATATTATGTTCTAAGTACAACTTTCTGTTCTGCACCTTAGGCTGTTTGGTGGTGGACATTATTTTTCTGCCCAATCATTTTCCCTGAACTTGTGTAGAGACCAGCTGAGCTAAACAGCCTTTTAAAAGCAGGACATCTCATTTAGCCACACAGATGTTCCTTACAAGTCAATAGGTCCATAAAATTTTCTGAAAAACTATCCGTGTATCATCATTACCCAGTTTCTCAATCAGCAAGGTGGAAAAGGTTATGATGAAAGAAATGCACTTAGTCACAGAGTATCTTGTGAGCAGACAGATTCCAACCCACTCCTTGTCCCAGCATCCAGTTTCCTTACAGAGCCTCTATGTGGCCAGAGTTTGATAAAGATGTGAAAAGTGAGACAGTGTCAAATGCCATCCAAGGCTTCCTTCCCTGTGGACAGATTTGCAAAAGAAAGAAGATTCTGAGTTTGTTTCAGTCCCATGAGACTTCACTCAACACACAGCTCATCTAAATGCCACCCCAGGAGGCATTTCCCCAAGCACTAACAACAGGCAAACATCGATCCCTGACTCGAGGAGTGTGCTAGAGAGCCCAGTTTGGCTCTCCCTGGGTAGCTCACCAGCTCCTTCTTTGTGCCTCTATTAGCAGAGCAGGTTTGGTAAATGCCCTGCCATGAACACAGCAAGTGGAAGAAGATTGTTGGCTCTCATGGTTTGAGCAGCTACCTTCCCTTTGCATCTCCATGAATTCCAGCGGCAGTAGCCCGCCTCACTGAGAAAAACAGTCATTCTGTGCTGCTGCTGGTCCTTTCTGTTTCACATCTGGAGATCATTAACTGTATCCCATGTGGTCTGAGTTTTAGCAGTAAAAACACTCCAACAAAATCTAGTAAAACTGATTTATTTATATTAACTGGACACTGGATACCCAGATAATACTATATAGAATCATAGAATATCCTGAGTTGGAAGGAACCCATGGGGAACTATATTTCCCTTCCTCTTCACATTGACATTTCACCTTGACATGTCCTTTGAAATCAATACTAGGGAAACCTCACATTTTAGTGGTTGGAAGTTCAGAATTGAAAAGGTCAGAAGCTGAAAATAATTTAAGCATGACAACTCCTCCGTTTAGGAGACCTTGAGTACATATGAGGGGCGGAAGTCCCAGCTAAAACTCAGACTTGGTGCTGTGAGGCTGTAACTTCCCCTCAGCTTACAGTGAACTCTGTTTCTGCAAAGTCATAATTTGCTGCCATGGAAAGAATTATGTTAGCAGACACTAAGCACATTGCTTCAAATCTTTGAAGGACACAACACTGCAGGAGGGAAAAAGATAAATATACATATATATATATATATATATATATATATATATACACACACACATTATGCAGTTACATAAAGAAGAGATAAATAAAGAGTGGGGAGTGCTGACTAGAGCTGTAAAAATGGTTTTAAGTTGCTAACATGGAGGAAAAATTACCTAAGGGTTGGAGAGTAAAATTTACTATCTTTCCAGAAGGTGGACAGTTATGAATCTGACATCAAAGATATTTGGTGCAAACATATTTCTGCACAAATATCTTTGTTTAACATTTGAACCACTCTTCAGTGAAAGCCAGAAGGCTAAATTAAATGTTCTTCAAAAGTAAACTACCACAAGTAACTAAAGAAACCAAAATATTATATTTATTTAAAAAATCACCACTAACAGGGAGAACCAACTGAATAGCTGCAGAATGCTTTCCACTCCATTCAAACAGGAAAACCCCTCTTGCATTAGATCACCAATGTGCCTAAGTCATGTGCCAGAGAAATAATTGTTAGAACTGAGAACGTAAGAATGAAGGAGATGATGGTTTACATCAGTCAAATACTTGTTATTTTACTTCCCCAGTTTAACTTAGTTTTGAGGACATCACTGCCAAGTTGACCAGCTATCGATACTTTTTGCTGTCCTCAGTGCTATATAACTGTGTTGCGTGAAGCGGGAGAAGACATAACACACCCTGAGGCCACTGCCTGATGCTTTGCTGCTGCTGCTGCGGTATGGGAGCACGCTCTCACTCAGACTCTGCCAGGGAGCATGTATCATTTTGGGATTCATGTCATGGATAAAGGTGGTGTAGTGCAGGATGCAGAAACGCTGTGCTTGGCTGCCTTGTGTCTAATATATGGATGGGTGAACGAAGGCACGACGTATTAAGAGAACGCTGCAGACCACACAAGGCTGCAGCCGTGCTGTGGTGCAACAAACAGTGTCTTTACTCCAAGCAAGGACTGGCTCCTGGGGAAAGCATTTATTGCCCAGAATTCATCACCAGGAAAATGAAAGAGAACAGGTTTTATTTGTACTGTAAATCATGTACAGGACCAGAACACTTCATTGCAGTCAGACAAAAATTGAATTCTGGTGTGATATCTGACAAAGAGGCAATTTTGGTTTTGTTTTTGTAACTGAGATGGGTTGTATCTTTGAGGTAAGAGAACCAATTAGCATTTTTGAAGAGTCTTGTCTATCATTCTCACTTAGGGAGGAAAAGGTATTGAAATCATAAGATGATGGGAGATACTCCATACTGTAAGAAACTAGGTTTGAAGAATTTGAAAGCGCCACAACTGAGCCTTCTGGCTTGTAGGCCAGTGCAGGAAAGCTGATGCAAGAGCTCTGTCAGGGAGTGAATGCCTGCCAAATTCTTATTAATTGGTAATAAGGATAGCTGAAGAAACTGGTCTCTGAATAGAGAAAGTAAAGCTTGAAACCTCAGACTAACTTCTTCAGGAGCAGAACTAATGCTGAAGAGAGTAGTAGATCCATGTGTGTGATAGATATAGGCTAATGCCTATAAATAGCTCCAAGCTGGCAGTGCTACGGCAGGAACAGAAGCCAGGCTGTGGTAACAGCCGGCTTCGCTATACAAATTTTCATCTTAATGCCATCTTCCTTCTTCCTGTAGGAGATGCATTAAAAACAGGCCTGCATAGTATTTTGAAACTCTATCAGGCTTTCAACAAGGTTTCATAAGGTTACATGAGCAATTTTTAAATTTCATTTTAGAAATTCGGTTCAATCTATATGCAACACCTATTAAAATCTTAGGTTTCACTGTTTACATGAAAATGCCAAGGAACATGACTCTTAAATACAACTTTTACATTTAGTCTGGTAAGTTGTATCTACAAAAGTAGCAATAGTGGTAAGGAACCTTATACTGAAAAACTTTAGATAAATTCACCACATTAAAGAAGCAAATATCCTTTACTCCTTTTGCTGCTGTTAATTTAAACCAATAGGCAATTTTCATCCTCCAGAATTAATGTCACACCTCTCAATTAAGAAAAGAATATATAAGCCTAAGTCAACTGTCTTTAATACTCTTGTAAAGTTTAAATCATTTGTTTGCAAAGTGATCTGAGATATCTGGAAGATTAAGTACTATTTTCTTTTCCTAGCAAAGATTAGAATATGGTTGGGAATTCTGCTGCAGTAATACATGTGAGACTAATTTCCATGAACATAATGGAAACACTAGAATCTCAAGTACATTTCATCTGCATTGAGTACACTGAGTTATACTGACAAAAATAAGAGAGAAGAGGAAAATCATAGTACTTTTCTACCCTTCTGAGGTTGCTGGGGTTCACATTCCTTGCAAGAGTATACAAGGATAATCATGATATTCTAACATGCACTGACAGGAACTGACAGGTCTGTGTCACCTGTGAAGGGACCAAGCAGGGGCTAGTTCTTTTAAAATGCTGTGCAGTTAAAACACTATCTGAGAATTTTCAATGCCAAGGAATTTTACATATTACTATTTATATTTTGAAATTGCAGTCAGAGAATGTTCAGACTTGCCCTTCTGTGCCTAGCAATGCATAGGTGGGATCTTCCATGAACAAGTCAACTCGACAAAATACACTTTCAGGTTCACCACGGAATGTTCTTCCTGACACTGTAAAATTTACCATGAGGCTGTACAGTATTATATTACATGGTAATGGTATTTCCAGAAAAAAAAAAAGAATTGCACATGAATAAGGCAATAAAAGTACGTAGGTAACCATAGCTACTGTTGTGAACTAAATAACATTTTTTATACAGCTGTGAATATTTGTATTACTGCCAGCTAAGCCGTAGAGTTCAGATTTGAGACAGAACTGGTAAACACTGAATTCTTGCCTGAAGAAAGGTACTTCCCAAAGTGGATCCAGGCCTCTACATTGTGCTGCTACTCATTCTGGCGTAACTTTGTCTAGTAAATACACACCTTATTACCCCAGTCAAAATAACCAAAATACAACTCCTCATGGCCACTTCTTACATTTTACTGTCAGTGACCCACTTTTGCACAAGCTGTTTTCCATCTTAGGGGTATTTTTATTTCTTCTCACCCACAATCACAACTGTTGATGTAACTTCTGAAATAGCTTTGACTCCACAGAAGAGTTTCCTACTTTCAAAAGATCTTTAAAAAATCTGCAACTTCTCAGCTTTCCTTGATGTTGGTTAGTGGCAACACCCAACCACCCCCTTCAGCTCCCCATCCTCCCCTTTGGTCCGAACAGCATTCCTGGACAACAAAAGAAAAAACATTTCCAAAATGACAGGGCAGGGGCACATGAGAGGGAGCTCTTCTCCCTTGACATATTTTCAGTTTCCAAGTTCATCCTTCTTAAATCATCCTTCTGTTTACATATCAGTGTCTCTCTTCTCAAATCAATCACTGTCGAAGAAGAAAGGGAAACCTAAGGGATTTTCCTCCTTACAGAGAAAAGGTACGCCCAAAATCAAATTATTTGGAATAAGTTGTCAGTAGTTACTATACTAAAAGAAAACATAAACACAAAAGCAGTTGGTGAGATGAACCTGTACTTCCAGTGATATAAACAAAATGAAAATAATGAAACGCCTATCGTAACTAAGTGAAGCAGGACTTAGAGCAACATCTCCCTGTTCAAAAATTGAGTCACTTCTTCCTTCCAATAGAGTGTAAGTTTGAAACCCAAGTGAATGCTCATTCATTCACTATTTGTTGTCTTTCCCTGGTTTGTAGAGAGTGAATAATTTCCTAACAAAAGTACTGACTAATGAAGCAAATGCAGATCCACTTTGCAGTTCAATCTTTAATAAACTGCTTGTAGCTTCAGGCGAGCCACAAATTCCATGTTTTCATTTCTCCTCCGTAACATGGGGTAAATACTAACTCTCTTCTGCCGGTCTTTAGCTGTCCGTTTATTTAGGCTGAGAGAAATTTAAGGTCTAAATGTCTTTTGTGTGTGTATCAAAAGAGCTCAGCTTAGATAGAATTGTAGACATTCTTTAAAATGGCACTATCTACCAATATAATCATTAATAGCTGATTGGCAATATATATTATGTATTTCTTACTATGTATGGTGTAGGTGGGAGAGTGGGTGTGGGTGTGTGTATATACACATATATACACACCAACAATATACGTACACTATATAGATACACTATATACATACACGCATGACAAATATATTACCAAAGCTTTAGTATATATAGTACTCCTGCCAAACTGATGTCATGGAGAATAAAACGATGGGAGGCTCAGTAGCAAAGTGTTCAGACAAACATCTGAGATATCTAAAGACCCACAGGCTCTAGTAGAGGCAACAGTAGAGGCACCAAGTGTGCAAAGCAGGGCATTCTTTTGGTTTCTGCATGCACAAAAATGCTGGAAAAAGAGAACTGTTCTGTAAAAACAGTGGTCACAAGAAATCAAATGCAGATAAATTTCTGCATGTTGCTCTAAAATAAATTATGGATGCAATTTTCAATTACACTGGGTACTTTAAACTTCTCTCTCAAGGTTTTTCTCAGTGAAGTACAGTACACACAATTATCACCTCCACGTTCTATGGCTTTCTCCAGCTGACTACTATTAGCACCTCTTTATTTCAGCATTTGCTTTCCTCTACTTTGTTTTCTGTCTTCTCCTCCTTAACAACCTATAAGGCTATCACTTTTTCTCTTAGCTTCTGACACGATTTTCTTGCTCCTTCAAATTCCTTTCTCTTTTCCATCTTTCATTCCTTTGCTTTAGGAGCAGAGACCAAAATACTATCCACCTTAGTCTTTGATCTAAGAATATGTATATTCATCTCCTAACATGATTTGCAGCTGTATAAATTTTTAAATAACTTGCAGCCAACAAAAATTTGTTTGTTAAAGGAGACATCAGTAAATCTGTGTGTTAGTAAAAAGACACTTTTAATGGATGATTCCTTAACAGAAAATTATTTGATTTCCCATTCCTTTATTTTAAAAACTGCCTTAAAATATGAAGTTCAGTAGACCGATGTACTTATTTCCTCTTTGCCATAAATAGTTCATTAAAAAAATCTACATTACATATTGCATTTGCAAAACAAGCCACAAAAATGTGCATTGCAGTGACTCAGCAAGCTGGAACCCTGTATACTGGCTTTACAGAAAGCTGGTAAAGCTCAAAGTAACAGAATAAAAAGCTAAAAGCCCCAAGAAGCATATAAAATTTCTTCCTGTTGGAAATAAACTGGAGGATGTGATTTGACTGCTACAGCCATTTTTATAAAGAAGAATTTCCTTTCTAAGTATATTTGACTTTCTATAGCATGCCTCATGTCAGCTTAGAATTTTTACAATATACCAGGAGTACTAAATTAGTACATTACCATGAGTAATGTTAATATTTGTAGTAGAGACCACTTGTGTTGTGCAGCAGAATGGACAATACCAACTCTAACTCTTAGCTGCATTTGCATCCATGAACCTCAGAGGAGTCTGCAGCAGGCAATTCATCAGTTCACTGTATCTGAATGAATGGGATGCTGAGGCACATGAATGGGAAATCCCTCAGAGGTCTCAGCAAGCCCCAGCACAGAGAGAAGCAGAGGGCAGGCACAGGCAGTCTGGTCTGGCACAGCAGCCCAGCCCTGCCTGGGACTCTTCACAGCCAAAATCAGAGGCACAGTACCATAAACCCTCTGACAGATAGCAGTGTTTTTCCAACTACCATCACAAAGCCCCACAAAACGCAGGCATTAACTAATGAAGACTTCTAAAAAATGCTTTTGATCAAACACTACATAATTTCCCCCAGATTATTTAGTAAAACAGATTTGGGAATAAAAATAGAAATATAAAGATGGGGTTTAAGCAAATATGCATTCCTTGTTTTGAAGAGAAAGCAAGCTGTGAAGAGTTGAAGGGTATCAGTTAATAATGCAATGGAGATGAAAGAGGAAATCATGTATTGGCCACAGGTCTGCCTTTTGCCATTTGAGACACTCCACACCATCTGCTATTTCTCCATGGTCAGAGCTGTTTCCTTCTCAGGTAACTCTGGTGTCAGAGGGAGAGAAAGGGTCACCATAGTGAGACTCATGGTCTCTGACACAAACAAGACACCTCTGAAAGGTTATGGCTTTTCCTGAGTAGGGCACCAGGATGGAACGTGCGTTACATAAATGTCCAAAGGTAGAAGGGACAATTACATGACTAATGGCAGTGGCTTACACATCTGTCAAAAACATCTTCCATGCTACATCCTGAGTCTGAGCCTCTTGCATTTGAGGAGTTACTAAAAACGTACATTGTTTTTAGCTATTTGTATCTATGTGGGAAATTTTAAAATATGAGAATTGAACATAACAGGTTATGTTAAAGCAGAGTATTCCATGAGCAAAGGTCCCAAGGTTGTCCCCAAATTCTTGATTTCTGCCTATCAGCATGTAAAAAACATTACTGCTGTGGCACTATTTCAACATATTAATCATCTGAATATAAAATTACTTCTGCAGAAATGATCTCTGTTTCCAAATACAAAGACACATAGAAGACAGCATTTAACAAAGAAAAATGCTACTTCTAAAAAGTGGTGATTTTTTACAAAAACAATATTTCAAAATTGTCAAAATATTTCCTTGTATTACTTTTCCTGAAGCAATAATGATCTCTGGATAAAGGGAGAAGCAGTATTTTTTTATTCCATCAGCTTCAAGGGCTGGAAAAAGCATATAAGCTTTTGGGCTCAGATTCCCTTCACCAGGTCTGCTGATTCTTCTGGTATTGTGTCCATGTGAAATAACCCACTTTCCAACAATGATAAATAGGTAAAAATCTGGTCACTGAGTTAGTACATATGCCTTCAATTGAGGGGAAAGCTGTCTGCCAAGCTTCAGTCAAGTAGATCACAGGTCTGCGAAAAAAAGAATCTAAAAGGATGGAATTCAGTTGCTATAGTGGCACTTTAAACAAATAAATGAGATACCATGGAATGCTGCAAAATATTTGTGGTCAGATTAAGTCATATTTGCCACATGTGTGAACACTAACAGCCCAGTTTAGTGAAGTAGGTACAATATAGTACATTCCCACTTCTAGTGTATGCGAAGTCTAATTCTTATCTGGGTGCTAACGTTAACCAATGTGTCCAAGGGTACACAACACTGCATTTTACTGTAATCATAAGGCAAAGCATAGTCCCTTAAATACATAAAGGTAGACAATAAATGCTTATTAAACTGTTATACCTTCAAAAAGATATTTGCATCCTTCCTCGTGTTCGCAAGATCTGCTAAGGAGACAAAGTTCTTCACCGTGATGGCCTCCAGATGACTTACATATTGGAGTGTTTAGAGTACCTAATTTGAAGCTGGCAGCTGACTTATTAAACCTTCTTCAATATAACCCGTCCTCCTCCAATACAGTGATTTTTTCCAGTGAAATGTTCTCTTTTCTTGATAAAAGACTTTGAATATACTCATTATTAATCATAACATCTATCCTGTAAAGTTTGACTCTACTATCTGCCTATGTTCTCTGGAAAAAAAAAACTCACGGAAGAAACCAGAAATCTATTCTGTTAAAAGATAAAACAAGTGTCTGATGTAGCAGAGAGAAGAAAACACATATATTTTTACTGAAAATATATACCACTTTTTAATGCATTTTGCACTGATTTAAAAATTGAACATTTATTTACATTTATAACCTGTAACCATATATCTGATAAATGGTGCAGTAGCACCAGAAAATGTACCATCTTAGGCATTACAAAAGAGCTGTGCATAGCTCCAGCAGTGCCTGTGGCAAGTAATGTAAGCTGCACAAAAAGTGAATGTTAAAACAAAACCAGCAATCCTAATATTGTCAAAATTATGTGAGTGAACCAAATGTATTTCTGTCCCACATCACTGCTGGTGTAACAAACAAACCTAGCAGTCCAGGGCCAAACTGCTTCTAGGAAACAGCTTAGTACTCCACACACAGCCTCTTCACATGTCGTTTTGGGCTTTTTCTTCGGTTATTTGCTTTGTGCCCATAGTAATCACTTTAACAAACATTTGTATGAGCGACTTCAGCTGAAAATCTGTGTTTAAGCTTTCATTATCAGTATTATTACTATCAGCATAATTACTACTTCCAGAGTTATACCTAGCTTTGGCTATTAAAGCAGGGCAGTTTGCAGTTAGAAATACAGACAGAGCACCTCCTTACCTCTGTTATTTCAAATATGTGACCTTCCAGCTCACTTGCAACCTTCAGCAAACTGCATCTGTTTAAATATGCAATGTATTTGACACTTCACAATTGATATGGAAAAATAAGGGTCTTTTTTTTTAACACAGGACTCTAGTTTTGAGAGTCAAACAGATGATCAAGATAATGTACAGCCTTGTCAGATAAAAATATAGACAGAAGCAAAGACATCAGTGTCATTCTACGGATGTCACACAGGTAAATTTTATATGAAAACAGGCCGCATGGTTGTGGGTGGTTTCAATCTTAAACTTCCTCAAAGTTTTTGAAGCTCCTGGTATGTCACTGTGCCAATATTACTTTACCTGACCTGTAAACCTACATTCAATGGCAGCAGAAGCAATTCACCTCCTCACAGCAGCATCCATAAGCCATCTCCTTGCTCTCAATTCCTCAAACTAATACATCTCAGGGAAGTCAACTGAGTGAAGCAAGAAAATATATTCTTCATTTCATCTCTCTTACTGTTTATTTTCTTGCTTCTCCTTCTCTCTTACTCCCCCTCCTCCCTGAAGTCCTCTTCAGCATTTTGAGTTTCTTCCAGCTTGTGTACATTATTCTGTGGCTCCTTTTTTATTCACTTGCCTCATCTGTCTTTTCCTTTTCTCTTTTTTTTTTTTTTTTTCCTAGGTAGGAGTTGGAACAGCATCAGTTGACTCTTTAATTCATCTCTTTCCTCCCGCCTGTCTTTTCCTCTCGTCCAACCATCTTTTCCCAACCTCCCTTTCTGTGCTCTCTCACTGGCTCTCTCCCCTTCTCGCTTCCTTTGGTACTAACTCCACAACTTGATGTTGACGCTAGATGCTCTCATGCTCTCTGCTAGCAGACTGAGCTGTGCGACCTTGTCAACAGAAGGCAGTTAAACTTGAAAGAGATTTCATGTGAGGATTTCAGTTCTCAGCTTTTTCATTTTCAATTTTCACACCTAGCATAGGGCTTGCAGGTTTTGCTGTTACTAAGTGGTCGAAGACATTTTAGAAACGATTCCTTGTTACTAAGGTTTAGGGACATTTATACCAGGAGGAGCCTCTGTGTGGGTTTTCTCCAGATAAGTGGAAATAGCAAACAATTGGAAAAATTCAGCATCTGTGTTCAGTTAAAAAGCTGTCTTCACCTTACCCTGATGAGTGTTCTCTGGCAGAGATGTAACATGGTTAAGGCCAGCTTCCCACTTCACAAAAACTGCCGTGCTGTTACTGTGTTAGGTAAAGGGGTTTTCCTAATGCCCCCAGAGGATGCCATTTAGACAACTCAGACTTCTTCATCCTAGCAGCCTCTCTCAATTTTAAGGTGCTATGCTATCACAGGTTTTGACATGCCACCAATTTCCAAGTCCTTCACACAGTAAGAGAAAATTAAAAAAAAAAAATCTTTTAAGCTGGTGCTTTTTCTCTTCCCAGAGCAGGGAGATAATTGATACCACTGTAGTTACGCTCCAGTTACGCTCCAGTGGTGGAACTGGCAGATAATGAGGAGAGATAGCAGACAGAGCCACATAACTGCAGCATGAACATGCAAGAAGTGTACAAATTCAGCAACATTATTTTCATGGGTTTTGCAAATATCCCGAGTCCCCAGGCAACCAGCTTCAACTGCTGTTCTCTCCATCAGATGTTTAAATAACAGCCATCTAGGAGTGGTTAGTCTCTTGGAAATTAAATTAAAAATTTTCCCTGATTTTTATCAGAAAACCTTGCAACTTATGTAAAAAGTAGGAACGCCTTCCTGGAGCACTGAAAATTTTATTCACACATAACATATGGAAATATTGTAAATAAATTCAGAAGAGCACTTGAGTTGTAATATCCTTGAAACATTTAAACTGGATTTAGAAGAAAAATTCCAGAAAAATTTAAGTATCTTCTCGGCAGAAGCATGAAGCATTATGAAGTACATTTTACAAGCAGAGCCCATTCATGGGATGTTCTGTGTTAGGAAAGCATCTCCAAGGAGTAAAATGCACTGTTTCAAATTAGCAATTTCTGAAAAGGATTTTTAGATCTACATGGAGAGAAATACCTTGATGAAGAAAATAATATCTCCTTGTTCATACATCAGAGTGACCACTGTGTAGCAACTGACCAGTGAATAATGGAGAGATGGGTTTGTCAAATAACTCATCAGTTTTGGACGCCCTAATCTTTATGGTCAGATTACTATGTATTTTGATTTTTGCATGCTTTTTCTATTGTTCTTGTTAAATCATCAGGGAAAAAAGATTTACACCAGTAAAACAACTTTCATAAAATCACGGAATGATTTGGATTGGAAGGCACCTTAAAGATCATCTAGTTCCAACCACGCTGCCATAGGGAGGGACCCCTTCCATGAAATCAGATTGCTCAGAGTCCCATCCAACCCAGCCTTGAACACTTCAAGGGACAAGACAGTCATAACTTCTCTGGACAACCTGTTCCAACGCTTCACCAGCCTCACAGGAAAGATTTTTTTCCTAATGTCTAATTAACTAACCTGCCCTCTTTCAATTTGAAGCCATTCCCCCTTGTCCTGTCACTATGTATCCTAGTAAAAAGTCCCTCCAGCTGCCTTGAAAGACCACTTCAGGTACTGAAAGGCTGGAATAAAGTCACGCTGGAGCCATCACTTTTCCAGGCTGAACAATGTCAATTCTCTCATCCTTTCCTCATAGAAGAGGTGTTACATCCCTCTAATCACCTTTGTGGCCTTCCTCTGTCTGACTCCAACCGGATTATGTCCTTTCCACCATTAAAACAAAAAGACACACAAGCCATGGCCACCAGACCTAGGACAAGGCTGCTAGGACAAACAGTTGGAGAAGTGGTTGTTGTGACTTTGTACCAGGCTTCGATGGGCTCAACTTTTCAGCTGAATAATCAGTGATAAGAAAAGAGAGACAACTAGTAACTAAATAGAGTTATATCCCTTGAATACGCTCCTTCCTCTCCACAACTTGTCTTTTTCTGCTATTTGTCCCAGTTTTTGTGCATTTTCTTAAATACTAGGACAGAGGGTAAGTCCTTCTAGAAACGCCTTTGTTTCCCATTTCCCAAAAGCAGCTTAAAAAATAACAGATTATAAAACTGGAAGACCTTATATAGACTCCAGTGGCACAAAACCCAGACAATAATAATTTTTCCAACTCCACAGATGCACAGCATATTTCTCTTTCCTGCTTCCTGACCTCTCCTCTAGGGTCTTCAAATGAAGACATTACTTTGTTTCTGACCTCCAGAGCATTTCAATTCCTCAATAAGTAATTTCTATCTCTGTGTTTTGCTTTCCTTCCCACAAACAAAAGATGATTCATATTTTTAAAACAATTTTGAGACAGTGTCTGCAAAAACCAAAGAAGGACTCTCGCTGAAATGGTATGCTAACTTGGACACATACTGCAGGCAGTCCTGCCATGTAACCTGGCGCAAAATCAGCAATGCTCAAGTTTAAATTAACTCAGTCTACATATCTGTTTATGTGGGCATTGGCTAGAATAGGGGCAACCTCTAGTTTTACAGCCTGTGCTAATATTGAAGAGAATATAATTTCTGAAAACAAATGTTACCCATGCATCAATCTGGCCAGTCCCAGCACAAAAAGTTGCAAAGAATGAGCTGATAAAAATCCTACTATGACACATTTGTTTTACACACTAAAGGTTAGTCTTCAATTAAAAATTCATCATAAAGATCATATAGCCAGCCATCAGAAAATGGAAAAGAATATTTCCCATGGAAAATACGCCTTTGGAATCATAAACTGATTTGGTTCCAAACTGCAAAGACAGCCTCCAGAAAAAAAATGACATCTTTGATGAAAGAGTTCAGTAATTTGACAACTGAAATTGTAGCCCACAAAGATGAATTCATCTGCATAACTAACCAATCCAAGAAGTGCACTTGACACTTCAGAAAGAGACCAAGGCTGAGGCACAGCCCTACTCTCCAACAACCCTTTTTAACAGGTAGTTACTTCTGCTGACAGAAGCTTATCTTCAGCTACTCAAATGTGCTCCTTCAGATAATAAAGAGAGATCAAATCCTTGTGTTGGTCAAATCAGCAGCAACCCTGCTATAGATTTTCCTTGTCATTTATCAAGTCATAGCGATACTATTGGTTATGGATTAATTAACTGACTGAGATGACACAATACATCAGTTTTATGGCACAGTACAACTCTGTTAGTGATACCTTTCACAGGTGTATGAATCTGCACATATGAGGTACTATCTGGTACCATATGGCACCACTTAATACACAGATTTTCCCAAATACATGAATTATATTTGTAACTATTACAGGGTGTGCATATATATAAAAAATAGAAAGATGTTCTTTAAAATACGCAATTTTATGGTGAATAGTTTCTGCACAGCAATAAGCCTATCCTCTTTTTCTATGAAACTCAGTAAAAAAGTGAAAATTTAATTGGTAATGGGACTGCCTATTTCCAAAGTTCATTTCCCTCATGTTTCCCATTTCTAGAAAGGGATTTTTTCTATAATTCTGATTTTTTTTTTTTTTTAAATGTTGAAAAAGTGTTGCTATGAAGGATGGGTATCCCTGAATATTAACAAGACATTACTGTCTGTTCAAGAAAATACGGGTTTAGATGTAGTGTTGAAACTGCAAATATGGGATGGGAAAGGAGGAAAAGAAACAGGAGAATAAGAACTAATTAATATAAGCTTAAAAAGCAGCAGGCACTGCAGCCCAAACCACTACTTCCTGGGCTAATGCACTGAATTGGATGAGCTCTCCAAACAATTTCTTCACAGAGCCTTCAGATAGTCATCTTAAAATGCTTCTAAAGTACGAATACTCTCAAATATTTCAATACATGCCCATATTACTAATGGAAATACGATTACTGTTATTACAGCCAGATTTCATGACTTTTCGTTCCTTTTCTCTGTATTGATTTTGCAGATTGATGTTGACACTTGAGCAAGTTGTTACAGCTGATCATAATACAGTGGAATGCTTTTTTATTGTGCAAAATGTATATTTTCACCTTTTTGGGGTGGGGTGGGGGGTAGGGTGTATGTGTGTGTGCGCTAAATAAATATTTTGGGGAAACTGCTATGAAAAAATTCTGGATAGAGCATTCACAGGTTAAGTAATGTTTGACCTCAGATCCTTAGGAGCTGTACCAGATACCGAGTGGGATTAATCAGCAATGTGACAAAAGCTAAACAACCCACTTCTCACTGACAGAGGAGAGTTGCTTGTGTGAGTTTTGTTGTGCAGTGTTGGGCCCCAGCATGGCCACCCTTGCTTTCAGAATAGTTATCATTCCATGTGCACAACTGCTATCAAAATGTGCAGGAATACACAGAAATAAATGTTTATTTCTGTATAAAGCAATAGCCAGGGATCATGACTTTTATAAACTGTGGGCCTCTATCATATTCTTTAAAATTTGCCATGTCAAAATTTTAACTCCTACTAAGTGAGGTGCAAGCATTCTCAAGGTAGTTTAATAACCCTTTCATACTACGATGAGCAATGCATCAGAATTAATTACCATGAAAGCTGGTGAGGATAAAATGATGGATAAAACATCAGAATGAATGTGCTCAATCTGGTGAAGAGCCCCACAGCCATAAGCTTCCCTTGTGATCTAACAGAAGAACACTTGAATGAATGGAGACTGACACGGAAACCAATTTCTTTACAAAAGTCTTTCAAAAATGCTTTCTACAATATTTCAAGTTGAAAAAAAAAAAGTCTAAAATACTTGGACACAATACATTTCAGCAAACTCTGCGATGTCCAAAAATCTCAAACAAAAGCCCTCTTCACATATTTCACTAAGTATACATTGCTACAAAGCAACATGAGCTTGAGTTGCCTTTTAGTTACAGCACAGAGAAGACTTCTTGAATATCTACGGCTATTTGCTACCAACTGCTTCACAATGTACATTTATGAAAAATGTTATGGGTTAGGCACTTCCAGTATATGGAATGTCACCTGAAAGAAATGTCATCAGAGCTGGCACTGATCTGTTGTGGGGAAAAAAATCAAGATGTGCATGGTTTGGCAGTGTTTGCAAGTGTTCAGTTTGTAACCTCAGAGCTCAAGGGAGGACAGCCTGAACAAATATAGCAGGAATCATCAGACTCTTTCTTCAGCTCTAGACACACATAATATCATGCTGTTCCTTTCAAAACATCATGAAACAGTACAGTATCTATCAGAAGCTGATGCTCCTCTTGTCAGTAACAGCTCTCATACTGTTCCTTTGACACAAAATCTGGGGAACAAATAAATAGCAGTGTCATCTGACCCTCTCCACAACGGACCAATATATCAAGCACAGCAGTGCTGGACAAATCCTGATCTGCTGTAGTGATAAAGTGCACACACCCAGAAGGATGTGTGCTGTCATCTACTGATGAACAGCAGTGCCAAATGGTTTGCCACGTCTTGATGAGGAAAACAAAGTAATAGTGAAACATTTTGCACAATGCAACTAGAGAAGCAAACATGACTCTTTTCAGCTCCAAATGCTGCATAAACAGTGGAAAGTACCTGATGGCAATTTGTGGCTTTAACTTTTCCTTGGCATTTAAACATATGGTTGAAGAAAGGATGTCTGACTTGACACAGCAGAGAGGGATTAAAAGGTCAGATTTCTTCTCAAGAAACTACCTTTATGATTAACAATGCATCAGTTTTAAAGCTTTGCATTGATACATGTAATTCCACATTATTAAAAATATTCAGATATGGGTTCTGCTACATAAGTTTGGTGTGCTTGAATTACTTTTCTAAAAACACACATGTCCAAAAAATAGAGATTTTTTTGAAAAAGCATTTTAACCAAAAGGTTTTCATCATGAATTATACTTTGGTAGACTGGTAAAGAAACATTCAATTAAGTGTTTCTGTCATTCTAGAGCAAGATTTGTCAAATTCAGAACTTATGTTTAATAGAACAGTCTCTTTCTCATGATCACAGTGACATTTCTCTGGGAAAGCTACCTTTTACAGGAAAGAGCTGTATAATCCCCACAACGAGCCTGGGATGTAGGACCCTTAAGTTCAAATCTCCAGTTTCAACCTAATAAGCATTCAAATATGACTCCAGGAGTCAAGGAAGGGAAGATGTTACTCTTCCTTGCAAATTGCGTTCATTAATCACTTCTGAGGGGATTAGCAACAAGAGTATGCAGAATCACGCACAGAGATATCAATGTCTTACACTTTTGTTTATGCAAGGAAGTGTTTGCATTACTTTACTCACCATTCCGTGATTTAGCCATGCTGGTATAAAATTATCAAGCAGCTTGGGGTAAACCAGTTCCCTGTCATAGATATAGATGCTCCAAAACATTGTCACCACAAACTAAGGAGAAAAAAGAAGACAAGACATTTTTAAATATATGCTTCTGAAAAACTAGTTCCACTCTTTAGACAGCAAAATTGGTCACTTAGCAAAGGATTTAGGGATAGACATGGGCATTATTGTTCTTTGACCAAATACTGTTACAATCAAGAGTTTGAATCTAGATTACTCTTTGCATTCACTGAGGTTTTAACTTTTCCTCTTTTTTCCCCTTAACTTTTAGCCAGGAAAAAAAAAAATCTCATTTTTTGACTTACATGCCTGTGGCCAAATTATAAGTGAATATTAGACTTTAGTAGCAGATGTGGCACATAAATAATGTTTCTCCACTAACAGGATAGAAAACAAATGGAAAATCAGCTAAAATATCACTTGGAATTCATACAACATATCAATACGAAACATTCACTCCTGAACAGAAGCCTATAAATTAGTATTTGCATTTTTCTGTGTCGGCCATCAAAACAGCTTTTTAAAAAACTTTTAAAAAACAACAACAACAAAAAACACCCAAAAATCTTTGATGACTCTCCACACAATTCATGGACTCGGATCCACAGAAAAGAAGTCTAGTATGCTGCTCATTTGTCAATATGAAATTTGGCTTTGTTCTTCTCAGAGACTATTTACTAGAGGCCCAGTAAAAGACCATTATTTCCTGTAGACTGAGGACAGGACAAATGGATCAGATAAAGTTTAGAGTAGGCTGAATTTTTGCCTAAGTGTTCATGTGTTCTTTTAAGTTATTCTGATGTTTGAAAGGCAGAGACAATCAAACCCACAAAATGTACAGAAATAATAGTTTTAGCTTACCTTAGCTGTGGCAGGTAAGTAATTTTCTAATTAAAACACTACTGCTTTCTTACCTTGAATTTGAGTCATAGTTTTCTACTAATAAAAAAGGCTTATTGTTCATAGCTGTAAAATCCAATACCTGAGCCAGGAGCTTTTCAGTGACTATTTACAGGGGATCTCTAAACAGTAATGCTAAATAAAGTTTGAGAGCCAAAAGATAGATCTTTCACTGAGATAGTATTCAGTTATGTCCAAACTGATGTGGCTCATGATCTTACAGCTCATTTAGAGGATCAGTGAAAGAAATATGGAGTGAGCATAGCACATCCTGCAACTGTGTGTAGTAGTGCAGGCATAAGCTATTTCATTAGCTTCTGACTTTAGAAAATTAAAATTGAGGTTTGCAGTTTATCAATGGCACCTTGTTCTAACCACAGACACGCAGACTTTGGCCAGCCAGTTATGTGAATGACCTGAACCAGTACACTGTTACCTCAGTGTGCATACAGTACATAGTTTCTTGGTTTCCAGCACAGTTGTCCATCTGTTGTGATAGCTACTGGTGCCTGCTCAGAATAAGCTTGGACTATTTGACTAGTGCACAGAGGCCAGGAAAAAAAAATAGGTTATGATAGACAGCCCAAAAAATATTGCAAGTGTAAAACACGCCACAAGAAATCTCTCGTCTGGGCCAGCCTTGGCATTGGCAGAGCGCAGCTCTTTACGCACCTGCTGACACGTAAGTGCCAAGATATGAATAGCTGAACAGCATGAAAAATGGAAGCAAAGTATCCTCTTCTCTATAGGCTTCCTAGAAGTCATGTATTATCACAGTGGGTCTCTGAGAACCTGCTAAGATCAACTGGGGCATAAAAACATCTTCTCAGGCATATGAAGACCAAGATTGATAATGCTGTTTTGTTTTTTTTCAAAGGAAGTCTCAAAGCAAGAAAAATCAGTCAGGATTAGGCTGAACTTTCCTACACTGAATACAACACTGCTAGCATGCTTTGACCTGTGATTTTTGTGTGGAGCAGAATGAAACAATAGACTTTGTCAAGGAGGTAAAGACAAGAAAAGAGGGGACATGCCATCTGTCCCTTAACCAAAGTCAGCCAATGGATGGAACAGGATCAGCCTAGCTGGCTGCAACCATCTGGAGCTACAGACGGCAAATGCTGCTTAGCAAAGCACTATCACAAGGCAGACATAAGGTAGAGGAAGTGCGCAAAACCAAACGTGTTACAGAACTAACCTGTCCCAAAGGATGACCTGATATGAGACTGAACACGACACCCTGGGGAAGATTCCTTCCAGTGTCTGAATGGTTCACCTTACTCTTCTTTACAATTAGTTCATTTGGATAAAATGAACTATAAAAATTGACTATTTGGATAAAAAGAATTATAATGAGGGCTTGTGACACAGTTACTTTGGCTGCTTCTGAATTTGTTTACTTTGATTAATGAGCAACTGTTGGTCTGGTACTTTTAAATCCCCTCTACTATGCTTATACTTTGCTACTGGCAGATTTTTATTTGGGATGGGCTTTGCTAAGATCCCACATGATCATGTAGTGCCAGACCATGACACAACTGAGCTGCTTCCTTACACTACCTATTGTAAAGTCCCGGATCTGCTCAACGAGTTTCTTATGCATTTTTTAAACCCAAGGCAGCACACAGGAGAAACGAGATAACACTCTCAGGAGGTTAGACAAACTTTTATTCGCAAACTTTAGAAAATAAGGGCACTTGGCAAATTTTAAAGCAACATTCAATTACAATCAAGCATTTCACAAGGCACTGGCTTAGTGAACTCCAAACCATCCAACTCTAAGTTACCCAGATATTGAGAAGAAGAAATGGGGGAATGAACAGCAAAAGATTAAAAACCATTGCTTGCATTCCAGTGTGATCTCAACTACTGTGAAATCCAAACAGTGGGCTGCAACCACATGTGCCTATACAACTGCTTTTATCTGCTCTGGTCCTTCAGGCCATTCCCCCTTTGGGGCTTTTGCTGTGCCAGCGGCTAGTAGCCATCCTGGGGCTGGACTTAGAGACTTCAGGGGCATGGGGGGGGGGAGCAGTGCATCATCCCACCTATGCAGGACATGCCCTTCCCCCCTCCCTTTAGGTATTTTAAGCCAGTAATCATTTTCTCCTGTTTCTCACACAACCCTGAGGCTCAAAAAAATGACTGGGACTAGAACAATGGGAAACGGGATCATCTTCTTCCATTGTGGCAGCAGTGGCATTCTAACCTAGCAAAGAGAGGGAGTAAAAAAAGGAGAGGAAAAAGAGGAAAGTGTACAAGAAATCATGCAGTGGACAATTGCTACTTCAATAATCAAAATATAGGTCCAGTCGATACAGGGATTCCACCCTATGCAAGCCATCATCCCTCACCCTGTGAGTTCCAGGGATGGCAAGAAAGATGCAAATCAGGATCTGAGGAAAAGAGTTCATGAAACCATTCTTTCAGCTGCAGTGATAGGAAAAGTTCAGCAGACTGGTTGGCAATTTTCTTTACTTTTGCTTGTGCTTCTTAAAACACCATTTTCCTATTGGTGAGGTTCAGCACTTCACATATTCCTTGCCCATTTAGTAATGATTTATCAAGGATTAGACAGTTTTATAAAATTACTATTGATACTATCTGGACTTGTAAGTTGAGCTCCAAAATGGCCAAATGAGTCCAATTTAAGAGTCTCTATTGCAGTGTGATTGCACAGCTCACCAAAAATTACAAACCTTAAGGATAAAGCAAATTTTCGACAGTTAAGCTGCCTTACATTTTGGAGCTGATAATCTTACAAGTCCAGGTATCATTATAACCTAAACAAGCACACATTTTCTGTATTAGCACCCTTATCCCTTCCACCAACCTGGTTTCGGGGGGGGGTCCCCAGGGCCCATATTACAGTCAATTATCTTATTACAACGTAGAGCTCCAAATGCCAGGATAACGGGGAATATCAGGGTGCACCATGGGAAAGTTACATCAAGTAAAAGTTCTACTACATAATAGTCTGGTTGCTTCAGGGGGATTAAAGGTGTAACAAAAACCTGAACCATCCCTATCTATTTGGCATGTTTTTCTAGACAGGGTCCTGGGTTCAAACCAAATACCTTCCTAACTTAACCATTCACTGGTTTCAAATCTGAAATCTTTTCTTCTGACATCTTGACCACTCAGGACTTCGTTGCTTACAGCTGGAGAAAACTTTCCAGCTGCCACCTCAGTCTCTGTCAACCCCCTTCTCTGTATGACCATGCTTCATAAATTGCTTTCCATTACTACATGTGGTTCTTTTGGCATAAACTACACTTCTTTCTCAATTCAAAGTAATTTTATATCTTGCTTTGAAGAGGTAGGAAGGGATATACAAATCTGATTTCATAATCATAAGAAATCCTGTCTGAGCTTCCAAGCTAAATTCAGGAAGGACTCTTTTCCACCTTCTGTGGCAACCAGAGAGCCGACACAAAGAGCCCAAAACAATGCTTGTGACGTTTATACACATACTGCAAAAATACTGAGACAAAACACATACAAATATAAATATCACAAAACTTATCAAGATAAAAATATGCACAATCACTGCAGCAAAGAGCTGTGTAAATCTTCATCTCACGGCTACATCTTTGCATGGAATACGTGGAGAAGAACAGAGAAAAGAAAACTTGGTCCTACTTGGACCCGTTTTAGAAAAAAGGAATTATCCATCTGGTGTTAACTTTATGTTCTCTGCCGTGGGCATCTGTGGGCACCCATGCATGCATGCTCAGGGGAATCTTTAAGACCAGCAGGACTTTCCCAACAGCTGGCAGGCCTACCAGTACTGGCTGACCAGGAAAATGTACGGGGTTGTGGGGATCATCAGTCCTTTTGTTTCCAGAAGGCATGGTAGGCATCGTGGAGTAGTAATGCTGTAAGTCATGGACATCCGCTTACTCTCCATGGGTCACTGATTTTGGTCACAGTGCCCCACAGTTGATCAGGTCACTCTGGATCCTGAGGTCTCAAAAACCATTTTAGGAGACCATTTGTCCTGTCTACTATCCCACTGGCTTGTGGATGTGGTGTAGGGAGTGTGGAACACTCACAGTGCCCCTTCAGTTTTCACCCATTCTTGTACTATCCCTGCTGTGAAGTGACTGCCATTATCCAATTGCATTGATTTTGGTTTAGGAAGGAAATTGAAGTGTCATTTTAATCCTTCCACAGTACTTTCCCATGTAGACCACGCCACTGCTTTAGCCCACACCTAATTGGACACTGTCTGAATGCCCATCAGCACACACTGTTTTCCTCCTGCTTTGTTAAAAGGACCAATGCAGTCGACCTGCCAAATTTCCTACAACCTCTTTCTCATCCTTATGTGCAGGTGGGAAATGTGCAGGGAGTGTTTCTCCAGTCTGATGCAGCATTGGCTGCAGACAGAAATGACTGTTTCACAAGCCCTTTGGGTGACAGGCAATCCTCTACTTACCACCTCTCTTAACAGGTCTTTCATCCCAGAGCTGGCATGCTTCACATGCAGCCATTCCAATAAATATCTCCATTTCTCTTCTTGTTCAGCTTCCTTTTCCTCAGCTAAGACAACCAAATGAGTGACAGAGTCTACTTGGTCCTTTAAGACAAGGGCTGGATGGTCTCCCTTCTGATGGGGTGCTATCCATCCAAGTGATACCATTTTGGATCTTGCACTTTTCAGAATTTCTCCCCACTTCTCTTTCTGCCATACCAGCAGTCTTTATATCTGTGTGTGCCAGTGGCTAATAGCCAGTCTGGGTCTGGATCAGAGCCTTCAGGGGGATTGGTATGGAGCAGTGCATCATCCCACCTACGCAGGACTTGCCCTGCCCCTCTTCCTCCCCTCCTGTAGTTGTTCTGAGCCAGTACTCATTTTCTCTGGTCTCTCACACCTATGTAAGCCTCAAGCAGAACTGCAGCTCTTGTGCTCATGTTGCCTTCCTTGTGGTATAATTCATCACTGTTGTGGAGACTGACATTGCACTATACTCACATGCCAGGCTGAACAGGCTGCTCATATGAAGTAGAAAAACTTCAGGGAGCCCAGCATTTTATTTTCCTTTGTTCCCAAGGCAAAATGGCACAAATATTACCCTTCCATTTCCTCTGTAGACACACTAAAGGCTTTGAATTCAAGGAAGGAAAAAGGCACCAGCATTTGTTTTTTACATTTCTTTGCACAGGAGCCTCCTAAGATTGACAACTTTGCAAAAATACTACTAGGTTAAATATAAAATTAAGCAAGATGTAGAACAGAAAACTCCCTCATTTGCTACTTATCCTATCTAGAGTCTGTAATGATTCTATCAGTCTGTAATGATTATCTATCTAGCATCCAGTCATTACAGGCCAAAGGAAAGCCAAATTTGCAAGAAGACCTTGGAACCTGAAAATATGGAATAGCTCACTTATTATAGGCATCTGAAAGACTGCTGAACAAATACACAGCAGCAGAAAAAGAATAAGGCTGAAAACAAAATGCTGTCTTCCCACTTAAGGAGGTATTCCTTGAGTGTTTGCCCTCTGTCTCTGAAGCGTCAGAACACAAGAGCAGCATGTGGCCCTGTCAAGGGAAATGTTTTAAAGGACAAGCTGGGAAATGGATATTTATTCAAAAGAGAAATCAAGTGGCTTTGTCAAAACACTACAAATGGAAGCAAAGAGAAACTAAGAAACTAAAGCCAACAAAAAGAATTGTATAATTTGCACTTTTACATGAGTCCAACCAAGAAATGTTATGCAAACGAAGAATGAGCCCAGTGGAACTTTATTTTCCTACACTATGTGTTTTTGGTTTTGGCTGGGCTGCACAGTTCAGTCATTTCCTGGATGGCTAATGACGAAGAAAAAAACCCCCAACCCTTGTGACCCTGACACAATTTGTTTTAAGTACAGTTAAAGGTAAGCTTTCTGCCTATCTCCCAAGACACCTGTGGTTAACTGTGAGTATAAATATGTTGTTTGTGAACTTCTTTGACAGTTAGATGTATTACATCTGTAAGAAAAGTGGTGTTAAAGGCAGACCACAGTAGGTGCAACTTAGCATTGTACTGTCTTTAGATGGGCTTGCGAGCTAGCACAATACACCAAAGGGATTTGAAAAGTGCCAGTGACAGGAAGCACAAGGAGTGGGAAACAAAAAACAGGGAAAACCCCTCTCAGAGAATAGACTTCAGGGGGCAATTGCACCACTACTTCCTAATTATCCCATCACCAGTCATCTCATCAGAAGAGATGAGGGTAAAATCTAGAAGAGAGATTTTTGCATGGTTGAGTCAGTTACGGAAATAAAATTATGCTGTAGTCTGGTCAAGTAACAAGGTAACTAGGAAACTGCAGCAAATGCCTACACAACTTTTCTTGGCAGATCACAGATCAGCATAATTGATGATTTACAGAAGGGTGATCAGTTTTCCTTTTGACTCTACTAGTACAGAGAAACATGAAATAAGAAAGCATGTCTGACTCTTTCCTTTGTATCACAGGTTTTTAAAATCATAAAAGCGTAACCAAAAAATGAGGCAATTCTGGTCAGTTTAGACTCAGATTCAAACATAGCTATTGATGCTACATGATACAAAACCCCTGTGGCAGACAGTGACTTTCTAGGCAGAAATCGCTCTTTTAGTACATAACAAGATCAATTTCTGTTCTTCCTATTTTTATTAAACACAGTCTTAAACAAGCATAAATGCCTGTTTTATCTCTTCTTCCTATTGTTCAGTATAAATTACAAGAAACATATTGATAAAACCATATACAGTTTACACAAAACACTAATTAACCACAGAAACTTGGCAACTTAATGATCTATGTCAAACAGAAAAAAAGTAGGGATAAGCTAAACCACTGGTGTAATATCTTTCTTTTAAGCATGTCTCACACCACTCTAGCAGTGTAAATTGCTCTTAATATTTATCGTCTTCTTTACACAGATAAAGGGATGGCAAGTCCAAGTAATTATAGATGAGAATTGATAATAAAATTCTAAAATGCCTATGCAAGCAATTTTCTTCAGTGGATGCTACCTAATCTCTTAGGCATTTGAATAATATTGCAGGCTTATAACAAACTAAAAAAGGGCTAGGAAGTGTTGCCCACAGACTTTTTGTGACATGAGGCTTTACTGAATAGAAAATTTATTTGTTGATTTCTGATTCGATTCTCTGAAAAGTCATATTAAAAAGAGCAACAATAAGTAAATAGTAGCCATTATGTCCTTGGAAGAGTCTCATGTTTATTTCTCAACTCTTCTGTGAAATATAGGTTGGCAATTCAGTTTTATCAGAGCCCCTGAAGATACACAGTGCATATCACAACACTGGAGAGATGTGATCTGCTGCACAGATTTTTTCAAGTTTTGATTTGTTGTGAAGCCACCAAAGGAGATTATTTACCCTTGGGCTGTTCTTCCCCTCCTTTTGAAGGTGGGAAGAAACTGGTGGTCAGACTTACCAGATGGTTTGTATGTAATCGTTTTTAGGAAGTCTTAAAAATGAAGAACTTTGTTACATTTTTTTTTTCTCACATCATTGTTTAACTTGGGAGTGGAAATCCCTTTTCTCATCTGTTTTTCAGAACAAGTCATCTCAAGGGCTCCAGTAAGCAGGAAATACAGAAAAAAAATGTGGTGAATTGCTCTTGAAACGCTGCAGTTATTAAGCTTTAAAATGTTCCCCTAGTATCTACATTATTGTCTAAACATGCCCTGTGTAAAACACTGAGCAATAAAAATAATTTAGACGTTAAGGTAACTGACAAGTACTTAAGCACGAGCACTACTGTTACATTAGATACCCAACAAAGATTTTATTCACATCTGCCCTATTTTTATGTGTGAAGGTTCCCTTGTGTCACTACTGGAAACCACTGAGAAGCTCCATGGAGAGCTAGGTGGGTTAATCTCAAGGAAAGAAAGTTCACATTTTATATTATTTTCTTTTTTTTTTTCCTTTTTTTTTTTCAGGAGTAAGGAAGCTATTAAAAGACTCCAAGAAACAAGGGAACTTTTAACTTCTTTTCAGCAGACACTCCGGTGTTTAATAACTTCCTTCTAACGAGAGCCTTGATCATAGTAAAATTTCAGTATTTTCTTCCATATACATACATACATACATACATAAATGTATGTATGTATGTATGTATGTATGTATGTTTGCTACTTTTGGGCCCTGCACTCTTCCTATCTGCAATCCCACTAAAGCAGAACCTGCAGTGCCTAGCAGCCTCGCAGGCACTGGCCAGGCTACCACTGGCCAGGCAAGTAAGTGGTAGCTGCAGTGTGGTGAGATCTCTGCTGCTGGTGAGGATTGGGTTTCAGGAAGGAGCTGAGACCAGTGTAAAGTTAGGAGGTACTGCTGTTTGTCTCTCAGTAGCCAGGAGAAGAAATAACAACAAAAACAACCTTTTTAGGATTTCTTTGCAAGATGTAAAGGGGTAAACAATTGTTCCCCCTCGCCACAGAAAGGTCACTTGGAAAGGGAGCATATCTGTACTATGAGTATGGCCATTCCTTACTATGTTTAAGACCCAAGTTGTTCTTGTACGAAACCCTTGTGAAAGCAGCTCTCTCTGTCTCCAGGTATGCGACATATCTCTTGGGAACTGCTAATTTGTAAATGTTGCAACAACACCTGTAGTGCAGGCAGTGGCTAACTGGGATTATTTGTGTACTGGTGGCAAGAGAAACATTGCCTGAAAAGAAATGTTCAGAATTGCCAAGACAAAGTGAAGATGAAATTCTCCAGGATCTCAAAAAGTTTCAAGGTCAGGAGCATTGCAGGAGTGGAGGAGCACACAGACAACACAGTATGGAGCTAAAACAGTGGCAGGAAAGAACCCCTGAAACCCGAGAGGCATGAGAGAGCCAAGGAGGGTGTCCTTTGAAGCGTGTGAGGGAGTGCACTTCCAGAGTGAAAAAGGCACTTAAAATATTTAAACACAGACAAATAGTGTGAAGTTGTTCTCCTTTTTCATTTCTACTATCAACACAGCAGGAAAAGCGTCTGTTGCTAATCACAATCACAAATACTTCTAACTCCCCATCTCCCTTAAAAATACAAATGCTACATGAAGCTCTGCACCCATAAAATGCGTATTTGCAAACCTGTCTATGCACAGATTTTCTACTAGCTGTAGTAGCTGATCCAGTCTCCTCTACCATTCCTGGAAAAATGCAGTCAGCTACCCCAACATGAATTGTGGCAACTCCCAAAAGGCAGGTGAGCAAGTATAAGGGAAGGCTACCAGCTGGGTTTTTATTAAAGTACCTGCGCTATTTCACATATGCTTCGCCTTTCTTAACTTTGCAAAAGCATTCTGCATTTCTTCACGTATCGTGAAATTCCACATAAATGGTGAAATGAAATTCTAATGAAGCGTCACTGAATATATGAAATGATAAGTGATAGATTGATATTTTAGCTGCTGTTAACTGACAGAAAGTGATCAGCTGTTGTGAAAGTTTCAAAGACCTCATACAGCTTTCTAATAGTCCACGAAAAAAAAATCTGCTTCTTGTGAATTTATTTTGAACTACTGTACAACGAAATGAGAAAAAGAGAATTAAAGCTTGATCCTGAATTACAATTAAAGCAATAATTTTAATGAAACGTTCACACATTTTTGCATTGCAACCTAAGCTTAGAAGTAGACTGACATAGATGACACTTCCATGCAAGAACTCATAAAAGTATTGATTTTTAGCAGTTTTATTTGCTATGTAAAGACATTGAGCACCTCTTGCCATTGGAAGTGATGCGCAATGTCCCAGCAGAGCAAGATCTGATCCAAAGAGTATTTTTCTTTTGAAAGAAGACATGTCAAGCCCACATTTTTACATATCTTCTGTGTGCTTTTTAACATTACTAGCAAAACCCCTTTTTTTCTACCTCAATTATTTTGTAAGCTTTGAATCTTTGTGGAATTAACAAGGAGCAACCTGGACTTTTGCTTCTCTTCCTGCCCATGTCAAAATGTCTTAGAGCCAGTTCCCTCAGGTCATTATGGTGTAAAACACGCCACAGTCAGCACTTTCACTACTCTTGATGATGACGTGGTGCAGAAGAAGTCTAAATTGAATCTCAAGATGCTGCTGGTACCATACACATTTAAAATTACTTGTGCAATCAAATGCCTATTGTAACATGACTTTTTTATAACGAACCAAAAATTATTTCAGCAACGCACTGTATATTCTGTTCCCTTACACCAGTGAAAAACAAGAGAGTAGTAAAATCATCTCTACCATCTTTCCCTTTCTGCATAGTCTTTTGTATAGCGATGGGAAAACATTTCAGGAAGCAAACATTCAGTAACACTGTTCATCCAGTTTGCAAAGACATGCACAGATTAACACTGTACTTACCACTCCCACAGGGAAAGCTAGAACAGCCATCATCCAGTCACGGAGGGAAATGAGTTTTTTCAGCTGCCTCTCTTGCTCTTGACTGTCATTCCCTCTAGTGAGAAGACTGGACAGGTCAGTCAAGACGCAAATCCCAAAGAAGACAGCCTGGATAACCTGAACAGAAGAGAAACACACTCTTGAACACATCTTCATCATTCTGTGTTCCTTCTCCCATTTCTTCTTCTCTTGAACAGAGAAGACCAGCCCTTTGGCAGACAGCAGGTCAGACACAAACACAGGTGAGGAATATTGCCACAGAACTGACATGAAATACCATACATCAGTCCCTTAAATATGGGTAGAATTTATTCACATAAAAGCCTCGTGTGCTTCAAAGTCCTGCACGCACCTTGCTCCTCACCTACAGGGGGAATCAATGTGAGTGGAAGGACTATTCCAGAGGTGGCTTTCCACCCTCACCTCAGGTGTGTGCCACCTGCTGGGGACTGAACTGCAGCCACCCCTTCCTGTGTCACTCCATACAGCTCATCCCCAAAGCAATTGCCTCTGAGGTGGAAAAGCGAGGAATGCTCCCAGTGAGAAGAAGGGAAAGAAACAGAAATGAGTGTTTCCTTCCCTTGTGACAGGAGGTCTCTCTTGGAGGTTCTGCCTGCCTGAGATATTCCACCTAAAGGTGAAGGAAGGGCCTGAGACTCCCTGACAGACAGCACATGGCCCAGGCTTCAGCAAGTCTATCTCTACTTCATCTCAGGTAGTGAATGATAGAATGAGAAAGCAGCAGGAGTTATTCACTGTCATTTCCTGATAGCAGAATGTCATTTACCTAACTTTTCCTTTTTTGCATTTACGTATTTGTGTGCAACATAAGATTATCTGTTATATTAAATTAATCACCTGAACCTACTGAATTGGTTCAAACTTGACTTGATCTTAATGTGATCACTGAGATTTTCTCCCTTAATTAGCTTAATAAAACCGTAATAAGTTAGCTCAGGAATGCTCTTGCCTGAGGACTTGCACATCCTTTCTAGTACAGTTCAGAGGAAGTGCATGCAACTTGTTTACTCCCCAAGCTGGAAGCCCGGGTCATGAACCCACACACATCAGGTAATCTCAGGTAAAAAATTAACACAACATGGGCTTGGTTCCCAAATTACAAAGTGATTTGACAAAAAACATAAACAGATATATGCTTAGAATTCATACTGCATGTTTTTCAAAGCAAGCATGGAGTCCTAGTTTAGAAGTCTTACTGTAAACCTAAGTGCTCCACTGACTGGCAGTCTCTGACCAAGCAGAAGACTATCCATAAGAAGTAAGAATAGCATATGCCAGATGCTGCAAAATACAATTTATGATCTGCATACATCTTTGCAGAATTTATACTATAATACGGCAGACAGACAGGCAGGAAGAAAGGATGGAAGGAGAGAAATACCAAACAGATGTTGGCTACTAGGAAGAAATCCAGAGATGTGTAATGATTGGATGGATTAAAGTACACTTCCTTCCTCAACAATCCTTATATGACCCAAACACTTGTAAATTCTGGCTGTAAAGCTGTGAATGACAAACATTCAAATGGCCCCTGGATCTGCTTGCAATTCTGCTGCCATTGCTCTCTACTCTCCAGGCTGTTACTACATAGAATTTGCTTGATAAATAGATGAAGCAACATTACAAAATATTCCCTGAAGCCGTGAGACGTGACAGACTATTAGTGCTAGAGCTGTATATTGCTCTAGAAAAAGGTATGACTATTTCAAATGACTGCTTGGAAAAGTTACTATCTTCCACATAATTTTTGAAAAGCCTTTTAAATGTAAGATGGGGCTTCTTGGAGCTACTAAGAACTCCTAATGCACTTTTTCATATTATTTCTTTGAAACAAGCACTTAGTAGAAAAAAATCTTCCCATACTCAGCCCTGTTTTCCACCAAACAGATGGCCTATTTGGAGAGCTGAAATAGAAGAACTAATTATGCATTTGTTTGACTTATGAGGAGATATGATACCATCTACTACTCACTCAAGAGTGCGAATGCCAAACAAGACAGAGCTGGGGAGAAAAGTATACCTAACAGTAATGAGATCAATCTGGGTGTTAAAAAGTTTAGGCTGAGTACCAGGAAATATTTCCTAACAATGAGCTCTGTCAGACCATGAAATAGCTTCTCAGAGGAAGCGGTGGAAGCCTCATGGCTTGAGTCACTCAAACCGATATTGGACAAAACACTCAATAATGTACTGAAGGGAACAGTATTACGCTGGCAGGGCTTGGAGGAGTGACTAATGGATTGTTTGCAGCTCTAACTACAATTCCCTGAAATGGTCCCTCTCCAAAGAAATACAGACTCAAACAATCACACACCCACTTTCCAAGGGAATTGAGATTGTACATCCACTAATCAATCACAAACCGAGCAACTCCTCTCCCTGTTATCCTGTTATGAACACAGAGCTTCAAGAGAAAATGTAATGATATCATTGGGAATAAGTGAAAATTCCTAAAGGGAAATACCCAAAGACTTCAGAGGGTAGGTATGAAGCAGACTACTCTACAAAAATATTAACAAATAAAAATCCATGTAAGAAAGAGAAAATTACATCTTTATTGAGAACATTCAGAGCCAGTGAATAAATTGGACAGTGTTCAGGGAGAAACACTTACAGCTTATTCAAAAAATGATGCACATACATTCAATCCATTCATTCTACTTCCTTTTCTTTCTAGAATGCACAAGAGAACTCTTCTGACACCTATCAACACTTAATATTAGAGCTAGGACCTCCAAAGTTGCATGAGTCTCAGCAATATTAATTAAAAAGAAATCAGTAATGATTTACATCCTTTGCGGGTCTGACATAGGAAAAGCACAGTATGGAGCTACTGGTGGTTCTTGGTATGAAACAGATTTTTAAAGTCCACGCTCCTCGGCGTGAATATTGTCTAACAGATGTGAAAAAATCACAGCAATGAAATAGAAACTCCCTCTAAACAATGTTCTCCAAGGTGCCCTGGTGTTACCTGAGATTTAGGATTTCATTTTCAAATTATTTTGAAAATTTGCAGGTGGTAAATCTATACAGGAAACATCCTCAAGCCGTTAAACAGCTGACTTCCCCCCCCCCCCCCCCCGGAAATGTAAGCAAGAACAGCATTTCAGAGGAAATACTTTCCAGTTTTGCCTCTAACTAGAGCTTGAAGGAAAACAGTGATTTAGAAAATGACAAATTTGACAGAAAACAGACACAGCTTCCGTATACCATGTAACAGCAGAGTATGCAATCCCAAGAAAATAACTGAACAGGTATAAAACACTTACTGCTGATCCTTTTTCTCCTAGAAGCCTAAAGGGGCCACTGCCACCAGAGCTGAAACTACAGTACCTTTAAACTGTGATAATGTAATGACTAGTAATAACAATGGCCACCTAAAGGATGTCAGCAAACAAAACTCTGAGCAGAGAAATCACTTGTTAAATTGCTGCAGGAAAAGAACAGCCATAAACATAAGATGAAACCAAGCAGCACAGAAACCTTCTCAAACAGTGAGATGGGTTGAATTACATAGAATAAACTAACTGCATGTCTCTGTCTACTACAAGAAAATAGAGACTTGCTTCAGTAGGACAGTTTTTTTCACAAGGTGTTAATTTCAAGACTGCAGCTAATGACCTCCTTGTACTCCCCCTAATTTGACTTCTTAGGAGTCTAACAGAAAACTTATTTCCTCATAAATCCATTTCCAGAGAATGGAGACTCCTTCCCCATGCCATGAAGCTCTGTGGTGTGGACAAGATCTCTTGAGATTATGAAAATTCTGTTACTAGTTTTACCAAGGCAGAAAACCCTCCATTAAATTCACTGAATCTAGAATTTCATTCTCTTTCAAGTTGACTCTCATAATCAGAAGCACTCCTTAGAGCTCAGGGCAGGAGAACTGGAAAAGGCTCTGCAAGCACTAATAATATTCAGTGGTAACTTTTCCTCTACCTACCTGTGATTACGAAAATCCTCAAGTCATCATTTTTGAGATTAACACCTTTTACTTCATGTGACCCTCTATGAAATAAGGCAGCAGTCTTGGCTGGCAAACAGGCAGCACTGCCAGAATGAAACATGGGCGTAACACTCACAAAACCCACCAGAAGTAACAAAAAAGCACTAAGTAACCAAACACACGGCACACAACAGGATGACTAATTCCCAGAAGGGTGGCAGGCAGGCCGCACTGAGCCGTGGGGGCAGGGAGTGGCAGGGGAGTGGCCAGGGCCCATCCCATCCCCGGCCAGGAGCAGAGCAGCCAGTGGCAAGGGGCCAGTCGCACCCTCAGGGCATCAGGCACCTCCCTGGGGACAGGCCACCACCTTGCAGGTGGGGGGCAGACATAACCTGACCCATCAAACCATTCAGGCTTAAGACACATGTTGCATTTCCACAAGAATATGGAAGTTTAGCTCTACCAGCATGCAAAATCAAATTGCTGAAAGTTGTAATTTCTCTCGTATTTCAGATTTTATAATTGGTCATATAAAGAACATTGCCTGATTTTCCTCTTCAAAGAATGGAAAATCAATTATAACCCTGGAGTATCTATTACTGGTCACTGTCAACTTAGCTTTAATTTCTACAGCCCCTAGATATTATGCTACTATGCTTCAGTAGTTGACTGTTTCAAGTGGTGTAGGGTATTGGGCTGTTGGTAGGCACCTGTGGACAGCCTGCATCCTGTAACAACAGCTCGGTTATCTGTAATTGCAACATACAGAGGAAGTCTGGATTAGATAGAGAATAACAAGATATTTTTAATAGAAAATTGCTTGAATGAAGTAATGGAATGTAGCTACATAATAAATATGTTACTTTTCTTGATTGCACCGAACTACTGATTCTCCTTGCCCATTGTCATTCCACCACTACTCACAGGCACACTGCTTTATTATCGTTGCTTCTCCTCTCCTCACTCTGTCTTTGTTAGGTATGACAGCAAGCAGAAGCTGGACAACATGTTATCAAGTGCTAAATCTTTGTTTCAGAGAAGCTACAGACTTCAGATATGAAAAAGGCAGATCTCTTTGTGTCTACAGACAAATGAAAAAGAAGTATAAAGAAAAAATGCAAGAATCAAGAGTCTTTTAAATTCTAAAATGCAGTGTAATACATCTAACCGCTAAACCTACAATTAATTAAGGTGCAAGAACCATGAAAAAGCATTGGGTACTATCAGAATCATTACTTCTGTGCAAGGAGTAGGGAAAAATGCTCATACTTCAAAAGTCAGAAATAAAAAAGACGCATCACTCCAGAAGATTCGACAGTAAGCTGAGGCAAAGAGGCAAAGCTCAATTGCATCTTCTTCCGCACCAGCTGCAAGTGCCATGGTTGTTTTAGGTTGCTTTGTTTCTTAAACAGGTTTCATCATCATAGGCCAATTCAACACAGAAAAGGATGAGCCCCTGCCCCATCAAAAGCCAGCAGTCTCAGAAAACAAATACATCATATAGAGAAGAAAAGTATCTGACAAGGCAATGATAAACAGAGTAAGCCAAAGGAATACTTAATGCAAATGCCATCTATTTTACCTTGAGTTGTTTACTGGTTAGGAATCTTGAAATAAGTATTTCTTCTATCCCATCTTTCTCTTTTATGTACACAAATTAGAACTAAAAACTGCGCTAGTAAAACATGACACTTACTTCTATCAGAAGAGTCATTAGAATCTCAGTAACTGGATAAAGGGAGAGCCTTATAAATGTCCAGCACCGTCCTCATCCAAGCTAATGACTCATGTCTCCCTTTGCAGCCTTCAGTGGGGGGATGGCTCTTCTACCCAGCATGTTGCACATGAAGACTACTCCTTAGTAGGAAATTTAACTTTATTTTCATGGTTTAGTCATATGATATGAATCAGCTTATAAAACATGCCTAATGCCTTACCATACGATGCAAGTTCAGGGACTCCTTCAAATATAATCATTGACATTCTACATAACCTCCTATGGTCTCTTTTTTTGAAGCCCACCAGCATTGTCCAAATATATCCAAGGATGGGGTTTTAAACCACTAAGATTTTATAGATATACAAAATAATAAAATCTACTATGAAATTAATATGCATGAAAAAAAATAGTTGGATTCTTGGGTCTAGTTTTTATAGGTACCACACTGTTCAATTTGTAGTGCTTAAGCACCTATTATGAAGGTGTTGAATGGGGACCAAGCTGTGTAAGATAACAAGATCTTGTGTTTCCATGACAAGAGATACTTTTTAAAATTATGCCTATTGGAATACGAGATATGTTTTAATCTGGACAGACAAAAAAGCAACTCAACAGGCTCTTCCTTTCCCTTTTCATATTCCCTCCACTTAACTCAGGAAAATCCCTTTTACTCTGGTAAAGGATTTTCCTTACTGGAGAGGTAAGGAATGGTGTCAGACCATTCTGTCTCAGTAGGATTCTTGACTGTCTCGTAAATGAGATATAAAAATATGCAGCATAGGTCTTGGAGAGGTAAAATATTTGTGCTAACATAGTTTTAAAAGCAGTTTTGATAAGAAGTACTCCTCTTCTGTAAGGAGAAATATTACTTACTACAGCAAACTACACCAAAATTTGGTACACTATCAAAAATATTTGGAAATACTTTATTCTTTAACAGCAACAAAATCATCTTTACTCCTTTTACAGGCGTGCAATGCACCCGGAAAAAAAAAAAAAACCCACAGAAAAACAACCCCCCCAAAACAACAACAAACCAACCAACCAAAAAAACCCAACAAAAACAAACAAACAAAACCAGCAAAAACAAACAAACAAACCCACCCCACCCCCCCACCCCAAAACAACAACAACCCTAAAACAAAACAAAATCTAAAAAAACCCACAACCAACCAACCAACCAACCACCAAAATCCACAGTTGACAACTGTGGAATTCATTTTAAGTGCTACTCTGTCTCAGCTGAGTTGCATAGATGACATTTTGAACATGATCTCAGCATGACAGAGTGTATGCCATCTGGCTCAGAAGTGCTAACAGCCTGGAATCCACTACCACGTATCGAATGAAGAGATGAAATGGACAAATATACAATGTACTAAAGAAATACAAATAAAAATTTGAACTGATGCTGAGAAAGTACTACATTCTCTCAAGTCTTTTGCAATTATATCAGCTGTGTCATTCCTCTCCAACACCACGTCAAATCTTTTTCTTAGATGTTCACCTATCTTACTTTGATATTGGCTAATACACACAAAGAAGCACAAGGCTCATTGTTGCAGTACCTAAGAAATTATTATTCTATTTTTATCTTTATATTTTTAATTGTTTTGACTAAAGTCATTTTCTAATAATCCCCATCTTCTTCCTTGCTCTCTTATATTGTGTATGGAAAAGCTGCCATTACTACTTATTGTATCCTGCTTATAAGACAGTGTAATTTCATTAAATTTATATAATCCATTCAGCAAACATGTATAATACAGTTTATTCAGAACAGATTGATTTTATTAGGTTATATATTTTATGTTTTTCTTTGGTAAAGATTAATCTTATTAGGATTATACACTGCTTAAAAGGTTATGTCATTATTTTGGCTTAAATGATAATTTTACACATTTCAGCATGATTGGTACACTCTCTGCAGCAGTGCCCTTGCAGTGAAGGCAGGAAAAGCAGCTCTCTAAACAATGTTTGGCATAGCTAGCTAAGAAGGTAAAACTTGTTCTACAGCTGTCTGTGCTAAAATGAGCTTTAGGGTAAGGTTTCCCATGGCTGGAAGGGAAGTTTCTAAGTAACTTAAAAAGTAGTTTGTAAGTTAATTACCCCACAAAAGAAACTACATTTTATTAAGTGCAAAACTTTATTTTTTAAAAATTGGTTTTCTTAAAACCCCAGAAATTTCTGCATTGCACCAACATTTTCATGTTTAGAAACACAGTTTGAATATCACTACAGTGAAGCAATTTTGACTAATCAAAGAATAACCGATTTTGCTTTTAATTTCTTCCCTTTTTAATGAATAAGGTAATATCTGCCTTCTAAATTGCTGAATTTAGATAAGGCCATTACAAATGTATCTCAGCAACATAGGGACAGAGCTAGAATTGCAAATGAGAAAGTCACTACAATCTTCTGAGAGACAGCAACCTCAGTGCTGCCCTACTACGGCTTAGGAAATAAAAGGTTTTAAAGGTCTGTTTCCTGAGTACTGTGAAAATAGTAATGAATGACTCCACACACCAGTCCAGAAAGACAGGTTTTTACGTGATATGCATCCAAGTTGGGCAATTCTTCTCTTCAGGGAAGGCAAGGGAAGGAGACACTGATGGCTTTATCCCACTTGTCATTCATCCAACAATACACAAGCAAGTCAGTTGCAAACCCATATTGTGAAAAACAGCTCAAATCTCTGATCAGGCTCATCTTCAGCTTTCACTTAAACTTTTCTTCCTTTGTGCACTGCTGCAGCAGCTGAAGTACAATTTATGACAGATAGGTAAAGTATATTCATAAATAAAGTTATTACTAAGATAAGTATTTTCTGCAATTTAGACCACAGCAAAGGATGCTGCTATTCAGGCTTCACTTGAAAAAAAGATGGGACATAATTGTGTACATTAATTAGAAAGCACGTGGTTCAGTGAAAGGTGATCTAACGTGTTATGCCGTCCTCATAAACAAGACTGTTCTTTACACAACACTTCAAGCAAGACACTGCTCTAAAGAGTTGCATTTCAGGAGGAGAAAAAATGTCATTATCTCACATCTCTAAAGAAACCATGGGAAAACCCCTGATATAAACTAACTGCATTTAAATTAAAAATACAAGCGGGGGTTAAGCATTCACTAGGTGTGTGGCATTCCAACCACAGATGATAACACTTCCCTGCTTTGATTGTCTTTCTCATGAATCAGTCTCAGAGGAAATTAAGGATTTGTTTCCTGATTGTTGCTGGTGAAGCAAGGCACTAGGAAATGAGCTGGCCAAGGCAGCCAGGGACCCCAGGGATAAACTCAGGTGTTCTGACCCCCAGGCAGTTCTACAGGCATTGTATTAAGGTTGTTTTCCACGCACCTACACACACTCTTATACAAACAGCCATTTCCAATGCACACACACTTAATTCCCTCCAAATGCAGCCATACTACCGTTAGTGTAAATCCAAATATTTCTCCTCTTATGCAGCTCACAGTGATCAGAGTTTTCAAAGACCTTCTTTACTGTACTGTGTCTTTAATAGTTAGATACTATGATTCTGACCAGCTTATCTATTTCTGCCAACTAGTGTTACCAAGGTCTCTGTTACCTTTGGAGATCTTCTTGTCCATTGTACCACTCCCACCTTCACTGTTCTTACATCATATTTCATACAGCAAATATTAATTTTGAACAATACTAGTAGTGAATATATATTTTTAATTTTTCCCCTTGTTTTGCTCTGTGTGAGTATTTTTGATGTGCTGCAATTTCAACATGGTGTACACTTGACTTCTCAGCATTCCTGTAGGACAGGTCACTGAGTAGAAGAAGCACAAACACCTCATCTGCTACCTGGAGATTGTCTTTGGAGAGAGTAGTCTGAAAAAGAAAACAGCATGGGACCCCATCTTGCCTTATACGCTCATGGAGACAGACACAGTTCAAACCTCTCTCGCTCTTTCTTACTCTAACCAACTTTAACCGTATCTTGAGTTTCCAAACGAACCTTTCATACATATCTGTTTACTGTACTTCTGACTAACTCACTACTTTTCAATTACTTTGCAAAAATAAAAGGAGATTAAGTATGTGGAAGTTTAAATTTACATCTCCTTACATATTAGGGGAAGCCACTTTATGACAACTGCCTGATATCCACCACATTCGAAACCCCTAAGATTTAGGTATTTGCCATCAGCAATGAACATATTTTTTAGTCGGTAAGCGCTAAAAGTTCACTAATAGGCTGCCCTTTCTTCTCGAAGAAACAGAAGGCTCAAACACCTGTTGCAGCAGGTAAGAAAGTAGCAAATCACTCCAGTAAAGAAACCTTTGCTGAAGTGTAGTTCTGGTGACAGTGAGCATGGTGTTTTTGATTTTCCATGACAGGGAAAGCACTTTGCAGCAGCTTGTAAACATGGCAGCCCAGCATGGGGGAAAAAAAAAAAAAAAAAATTTAAAAAAAAATTAAAAAAAAGCATCTCTGCCTACCAAAGAACACAGCCTCTAGTCAGCCAACAAGGACACACCAGGAAATGCCCAAGCATCAGCTGGCCTCTGCAAAACCTCTTGGTCCTCCCAACACTCCTGCCTCCATGCACCAGGTGGGTGCATGCACCTGCACTCTGAATTAACACAGTAGCTGTAATTGTAATGCAGCTGGGAACAAGGGCTGTGCCCCTGCACATGCTGGGCATGCTGAATCACCCATAGGAACTCCCTGGGCAGTCCCGGGAACTCCCCAGCCAGTTTCTGTACAGATGAGATAATTGATTGATAGCTACTGGAACTGCCCTGGGCAGTCCCAGCTCCACCAGAGGTCTGAGGAATCGATAGAAGAACTCCACAGGCAGTCCCAGTCCATGTTAACAAGATAATCAACTGCATGTCAGGGGCTGGGGAGGCAGGGAGTTCCCAGCAGCCCTGGGAACAACCCAGGCAGGTGCTGCTTTGCTCATATGAAATAAATGGTGATAATGGACACTACTTATCTATTGAGATATGTATATCATTGAACTGGAAAACTTTTTGCACACAGATGAGATAATTTTAACTAGAAACTCTTCATGCATACACTGGAGTGCAGAGGGACTACAGGCCACGTGGAGCAAACCAGAAATTGGGGGATTCTCATCCAAATGAGATGGAAGTGCTGCTACAAGGATACTTGTGACTGGAGACTCCTATCATCAGCTGGTCAGAAACGGGCTTTACTATCACAACAGTGACAACAGCAACACAAGATTGTTAGCTAACACGCTAAAACAATGTGTGTGTAACATGAACCAGAACAGTCGCTTAAGAAAATAAGCCTACTACCACATAAACTGGCCACAATGAAATGCCACACAGATTTAAAACATTATCCTAGAGTATAAGAACATCAGTTCAAGTAAATGTATCTTATGTCACTGTCTTATTTTATGTAAGGTACCGCTAATTCTGACTTACAGAATACATACTCTTTTCCCAAAAGACTTGGTAAAAAAATACTCTCCAATATTCTGCCCTGTTCTTCACAATAAAAAACAAGCTGGTTACCCAGATAAGGTTCATAAACATTGGAGGTTTCTAGGACATGCCCATTTGTTTATAACCTGGCAGTAGCCCATTGCAGCACCAGGCCCAGACACCCCTGCAACAGAGCAAGGCCACCTGTAAACACTCAACAAGAAACTTCACCCCTGGAGTCCTGGAGCAGAGCTGCTGAGCAGCCCCTATCAGCATGCCCATCTTGAGACATGCAGTTCTGACTAACAGTGAGACTGGGTCATATTCAACCTCTAGTTTTGAATCAGGCAAGAACCCTGGTTCAGAGACGTATTAAAAATTTTACATGACACAGCCTGACCAGGGCATTGGATCCTTCCACCCCCATGTCAAGAAATCAAAGCCAACTACTCAATGCAGAGCTGAGCACCTGGATGTTGAGCACCACCACAAGGGGCTGTTCTGTTTACACTCAGGAAATCTGTGTTTGGATTATGCCTGTACCTACCAGGAGGTTCAGCTGCAACACCGCACAGGCTTTTAGATACCTGGCTGAAGTGGAAACCACAGCTCTTGCACAACACTAATTTCCAAGGAGCAGACCATAAAGTGAGATGAAATTAAAGCAAAAATGAACTGGATATACTAGGCTAAAGAACTATGTCTGGAATCCCAACCTCTCCTCCAAGTCACATACATGCAAAATTTAAGTGACCTCAGTCAATTTCCTGTGTGAGATGAGCACTCACAGCTTAAAGTCCAAGAAGAAGGGCTTTAAGCATGCAGCATTTAACTTTTGGGATGTAATACATGGTGGAAGGAAAAGACAAATTCTTGGTATCAACTTTTATGCAGTTTCAGAGTATGTTACTTGCTAACAGATGCACCTTCTACACACATTTGAACTCAAATTGAGCTTAAAGAATAATTCCTGTCTTCAAGAAGATATATATTACTGACAATGTCAAAGAATATTATGCCGACCTTTCCTGGTAAGTTGTGCTAGCGTAGGACGGAGCCCACAGATATCTTTGGAACTCATACTGAGGTTCCAGCCCTTTGCCTGTATTTCACCATGAAAACTATTTGCTAAAATACTTTATCTGGAGCAAGAAATAGGAATCAGAAACAAGGACTACTTCCTCCTGTCCCACCCTTCTCCACACAACATGCAAACTTGACAGCCACTATTCTAACTACAATTCTTCATGAATGCTCTACCATTTTGTCACTAAAATAATTGTTTTCTTGGTGCAAAAATGAATACATTTTACAAGTCTCACTGCAGAGCTCATAAATATCACATTTCTTCATGCATTACTGAAACCTCAAGGAAAACACATGCTGGAGATGTTTTTCAAGTTCCAGTTAACTCAGCTTACTTTGCTCTTCCCAGTCCACTGAAGGGAAGAAGCATGTGTGAACTCTGGCCATATCTAAAGTTTGCTGTCAAGATCAGCCATTTTACTTTTTCATTTCTATTTATAAACACAGTCAGTTATTACAAGAGCCAGACTATTTATCCATGAAGACTGTCAAAACAGATAATGTATTGTGTCTCACTGAATTACAAACTGGCTGGGTGCCTAGCCTATTGACTGCAAAAGTCCACTCCATTACAGCTCTAGCAATGTCTTCTATCTACTTCAGAAAGGTTTTTAAAAGCAGACAACTGTGAAATGACTATGTGGATCATACAAATTGTATTTTTTACTCCTTCTGTTGGTTACTAGTTCTGATTCCAACTCAGAAAGAGTAATACTTTACTAGAAAATCTAACTGATGATCTTCAGTCTAACAAGATACCACTCAGCAGTGATCTCCCACAGTATCCACACAGATGTTAACTTACTCTGTTGGAACTAGCGCTCTGATAAATTGTGCACCTTATGTGTTTAGGGAGCGCATGCGCAGCCACAGTGTGATCAAAATTAGTATTATATTTTAAAGAACTGAGTCCTTAGTGTAGTAGCAGTTACAATACAGTGATAGTTATTATGAGAACCATAAGATTTTATTTGACTCACTGCAAGCATTGCTTGTATCTGCTTCCAAAATATCCAAAACAGGTAACTAAAAACCAAGGTAATAACACCTACAAGTATGGAACATTGAATACAGGTAGGCAAACATCTTATTTTGAGTGGAAAACACTGAAACAAAACAATTATCCAGAAAATGAACACTGACTCCAAGTTAGAATACCACAGCTTGCCTTCATATGAAATTGCATTATCTTTCAGAGGAAAATACTATTTAAACACTGGTTTGATTTATATAATGCTTGACATCCAATCATCAACTTGCATACATGCAGTGAAGTAAAAGCACATTGCGCTTCCCTGCAAAGGGTTTTCTTTTCAAGAAGCAGGATTTAATCCACCTATGAACATAGTCAAAACATGTACTTCATCTGAAAGCAAAATGATATAGTATTGCAATAAAGCAGCATTATAATTAATATAAAACTACTACTTCAGGAATTTCCTGTCTATAATTACAAACAACACCTGTATCAATGCCAAGGTCAATCCATAGTCAATTTGAAAAATAAGCACAAAAAATCTACAGCAGAAATGGTAATATTTTAACCAAGTGTTTATTGACCTTGTATGGTAAAAGGACAATTATCACATGATGTACATACCTTAAATGTATTTAGCTTAAAAAAATTAATCAATCTGCACATCACAGTATTACTATGGCATTATAATTGCTTCTCTACAGACATTTTCCTAACCTTATTTTGTTTTTTGTCATTACCACTTCCCAGGTTTTTAGCCTGAAGATGGAGAAAGTATTAGAGGGACTTTTGCCACTCTAACCTCAAGAAATCAGAGAAGGATTCTGAAATGATCTTATGTACTTGAGTTCTAGGTTTCCTTTCCCTTAATAGCACTCAGTCAATTAAGAAATTATTTTGCTGCTAAATACAGAGACAGCCACCTTCAGATAGGACTTTCTCTTTGGTATGATGAGACTGTTATCCCCTTTTGAAGAAACTTGAAACTGATCAAAGAGATGATCTGTTTCTTATCCATCTCTTATTTAACTGATGCTAAATGTCATATGGAAAGGGTGCTTTACATGGAGCTATCATAAACCAGCCTAAATGGTATCAATACACATTACTCAGCAGCATAAACTGTCCATATAGTGTAATACTGCTATCAAACATTGATTTTTTGAAAACCTACAGACAATCATGACACAGAGACCAGTAAATTGCTAACTATCTATAATAAAATCTCAAAACCAACAAAGTCTGCTTCCCTGATTTTAATTTCTTTACTCTTATTAAATGTGATATTTTTAAAGAATAAAGGAGATTTTTCATAGGTCACCACATTTATTTAGATCAGAAAGAAGAGTAAAATTTACAACAGAGATGTTCCCTCTCAGTGGTGATTTCATAAGAAGGCAAAATAGTACATCTGTTAACTTCACTGTTGCATAATAGCACAGGAGGAGCAACCAAGAGCAAAGCAGACAAATCCACAACAATTTACTGTTTTGTAACCCAAACCAGTGCTTTAAATACAGCTTGAAAAAATACAGGAAACACTACTGTAGCTAGAAAAACAAACAAAAAAGCAATTTCATTGTCGCAAGATAAACTTAGTAAGCAGACTGCTATGTTTTGCATGACTTGCCATTTCTGGATGAAGCCTCTGGTGAAGAAAACTGCAGAGAAATAAGGCCTAAGGCATTGATGCCATGTGAGCATTACAAAAAGGTCACAATGAACACAACCACCTAGTCAACCACAGGCAGAAAAAAGGACTCCTGTTTGGGAAGGTAACCAGAATGTAAGGGCCAAAACCAAGTAGAAAAATGGCAAACACCCTAAAAAAAAAGAAATTTTGGTTTTTGCTACACTCCTTATGTTTTATTATACTAGAAAATGGTGACTAAAATGGTGCATTTTATTTCTGTTAGATAGGTATATGACTGGTGATAGGCTGGGATATGCTAAAATCTTTCCAAGCAGAATTCTGAACAGTTCTGAACTAAATAAATGATCTTCACTTTACATGTGTTGCAAATGCAAAGAACAGCTTAAAACAACACTTTACGTATTTAAACGACATAAAGAAACCGTATGTTTTCTGTAGTAAGTAAAACCAGATTTAGTGTTTCTTTTCACTATGTTCTACAAGATTTTAGAGGTAGTAGGTATTATCCTCCCACTCCTCATTGTTATTCACAGGTGAGTAGGAGGAAAACCAGTTTTCCTAATTCCCAGCTGGTTTCTTACTGAATTGATTTCTCTTTGTTCTGCGTGAATGAAATAGTTACTTAACTAACTTTATGAATAACAAGAAATACTTTCTCTGCATCTGCAGAGGAGAGCAGTGTTGTCAAAAAAGCAATTAATACTGAAGGAAATGCAAACTCTGGTGCTTAACCATTACCTTTAAATAGTTCTGCGGTGTGATTCTGGTTAAAAACTTCAATAGCATAGTCTCTATCTAGATTTAACAAGAACTATTGGAAAATCTGGATGTGTAGTACATGCTTAAAAAAGTACTTGAAAATATGTTGTACTGGGATACATGATGGATTATGAGCATGTTACACTATCACACATCCAGCAAACAGGATTATCACTGGTGAGAACCTTAGCAGACAAAGTGATTGGGCAGTTCTGTACCAACACAACAGAAAGAGATGGATGTGTAACTGTAGAAGAGTGGAGGTTTCCAACCTATCAGTCAGAACTCAGGCGGACAAAATCCTAGGAAACCTGGGTCAGTGCTTGGCATGATCTGATGAAGGGATTGGACAAGATGACCTCATGGCTTACCTTCCAATTTGAGTGATCCTATGATTACATTAAGTCTGGGGCTTTATGTACGGAAAGTGTTTACTTGCATTAGGGATTGTGAAACTTCTTCATTGTTTGCAAAATTCACGTATCTCTTGAATGACTCCAGATGATCACAAAATTTTAAACACTTCTGAACTATTTTCACAATTTACTGAAGTACTTTTCCTATGGTAATTACAGATTTAAGCTTCACATGAGGATTCTGGTGAACAGACACTGCTTCAATAGTACTTGGTCTTGTATAAGTGTCTCCCTGCTGCTAAGACTTCAAACATGTTACTCAGAGGGAAAAAAAAGCAGTCAGGGGACACAGACCAACCGAAAATTTGAGTGTAAAATTATATACTAGACTATCACTAACCAATAGGTACTCAGTAGCACCTGGTTGTTATTTTATATGCTTACACAGAAACAATCAAAAAAATTCAAACCCTATCCACGTTTTCACCAATGTAAATCTGGAAACCATTCTGCGATTGCAACATCTGGATTTGACAGGTTCAACTCACCCAGTAGAATAAAGAGTTATCTGCACATGTTTAGGCATGCACCTTACTGATTCTTTCATTGCCATTTTCTATCTAAACAGGTCAGGAAGTTTTTACATACACTTACGTACCAGAACTGCCTTTTAAGTCTGTAGTGAGTGTTCAAAATCTGTTTCTATCTCCATGAAAACAAAAGACATTGAAACAAATAGCTTTGTCTTTTCTATGTAATTTTACAGTCCGCTGTTTTTCAGTCATACAAAAAATTCATACTCATACCATGTCAAACTTCTGGTTCACATTAAAGGGATGCTGTGCATTCTTTGGTGAGGTCCCCATGATCGAATTTTTTCCTGGATCCACCTTGCTGGTGTTAGCAAACTAACAATAATTCAGCTTTTGACCAAGATGCACAATGTTGATAAAAAAAAGAGAATCACTTCAGTATCAGCCAGGCAAGTTGCATATGAAATGCAGCACTAATGTAACTTCTTGAAAAAGCTTATTAACATTTTGTAGGTAGTCTTTCCAACAGCTAATGGTATGTTATGAAAGGGCTTAGGAAGTGTGAGAAGAATTTAAGGATTTGAATTCCCATAGGTGGTTGCTCGTATCTGTGTGCAATACAGACAAGACAGTAACAAACTAGATGAAATTCTTTCACTTAGTTGAATCTTCTATCAATTAAAATGTAAGAGGCAAGATACAGATGTAACCAAAGTTATTTTCTCCATTACTAAAAACTGTTTGAACCCAAAACTTCGGTTTGTCTTGGGATATTGGAGCCTTCCAGTTTAATACCTTGGACATGTACACTCCTCAAAAGGAGTCTGCCATTCCTCACCATTGGTCCTGAAAACCACAGCTAGAACCCTGAACCTTAATGTCTGTTTAAAGCACCATAATTACATTTATTTCAGCCTGCAGAAATAAAGTCAGCTAAAAGAGAGAGAACAAGATCAAAGAGACTGTGGTAGGACAACTGTTGCTATCTTTCCCCTTACAAGAAATTCAGTTCTATACAGCCTATATATATACACTCCACAAACAAGATTCAACCACTCTCATTACATGTCCTGGGGGGTCCCTTTCTCCTTTATTTGGCCCTGTAATACACTCTGAATGGATCTCACACATTTGCAGTGTTCTCTGAGCTTTCTATTTTTGCTGTATATGATGGTGTTGCCCAACGAAGAGAAACACAAACCACAAAGTAGTTTATGCGGTGCTTTATTCGGGCCCGGGGACCCGGGGACTAGCGTCCCAAATCAGAATCCCACCAACCCTCATTTTCTTACAGGTTTTATACTATTTCTTACAGATTACATCATCAACGTACGTGCTATACATGACATTTCAGTTTAACATTAATCTTCTAATTTCTATAGACTATATCCCGTTCCCACAACACCTGCTTCCCTATCTCTATTTACACAAAGGCTCCCACCATAAATTCTATTCTTCTTTGACCACCGTGAGCACCTAACCGCGACGTCTTGGTCCGTTCCTCATGCTTCGTTTGTCAGCACATTCTTTCCTTGTACTTCTCCTAGCAACATGGCTAATTTCCAACAATGGGATAAAGTAAATTTCCTTCATAGTAGCTAATATGGGACTATGTTTTAGATTAATGCTGAAAGGTGTGGAAAATAGATGTTTAAATTATTGCTGAGCAGTGCTTGCACCAAGGCCAGGCTTTTTCTGTTTCTCACACTGCCCCACTAGTGAGGAGGCTGGGGGTGAACAAGAAGTTGGGAGGAGACACAGCCACGACAGCTGATCCCAAGAGACCAAAGGGATATTCCACAATATATGATATCATGTTCCTTATATACGGCAGAGGGAAAAAGAAGAAAAAGAGGGATGTTGAGAGTGATGGCATCTGTTGTCCCAAGTAACCGTGATGTGTGACAGAACCCTGCTTTCCTGAAGACGGCTGAAGACCTGCCTGCCCAGGCAAAGTGGTAAACAAACTCCTTGTTTTGCTTTGCTTGTGGGCATGGCTTTTGCTTTTCCTATTGAACTGCCTTTACCTCAACCCACAGGTTTTCTCACTTTCACTCTTCTGATTCTCACCCCCATCCCACCACAGGGAGCTGAGCGAGGGCTGCATGGTGCTCTGTTGCTGCCAGAGTTAAATCATGACAGTACTCTACCACTGCTGGTGGTTACTGAACTTTAACTGCTGCAGTTTCTGAAAAAAACCCCTCATTTTTCTAAGCATTTGGAGCATGAAAGCATAGAAGACGTCTACATGAAGGACTTTCAGCTAAGCCACACCAAAGGGCCATAACGGATTCCTCTATACACTGTCAGGTAAAACTAGGCTGCTGGTTTGTTTTTCTTTTATTATGTTTTTTCCTTGATGCTCAGAACATTTGATAAAATAGCCGACATATTAAGGCAACAAATATTCTCTAATGCAGTTAAAAAATACTGTATTACTGACTTATTTGAAGAAACTGTGAGGAAAAATTACAGCTAGTATTTCAGAAGAGTCTCTACAACCATTTAACATTTACAGGTAGAACTTGAAAAGAAACCTTCTAGAATTCACAGCCCAAGGTACGAAGCAGTGGGAAGATCATATTTTACCTGAAGGCATCATCCAGGGAAGTAACAACAGCTACTTTCATTGTCAATCTTATAGATAAACTGAAGCCCAGAGAATTTATTCCCTGTGATGACATCTTAAAGCTCAGGACATTCTGGAAGAAGACAGTCAAAACTCTTGACTGAGCAAGACTCATTAAATAATCTTTTTGACCTTGATAGAAGTCAGTTGGCAGAAATTCTTCAGGATTTGATTATCTCACTCTTCTATAGACATCTTTTAAATGCTCATACTTAAATATAGGCATGCACACTTCTAAATAAACACCACTGACATCTGTCTCTTGCTGATAAAGCAATGTCCATAGGATAATTCTATCATGGAAAAAAATATTTTCAGTTATAGACCTTGACTAAGAGCACAAAAATTTAAATGAGGGCTTCAGTTTGCCTGTGCTTCAGTTACCAAATTAAACAGGTATTTCTAAATGGTATCTGCTTCATGGAAGAAAAAAAATTAGACTGAGGCTAGATAAAGGCTATGTCTTGAACCTTCAATCTCCTCTATGTCTACATACAAAGTGAAGACAAGATAAGAGCACTATCAGATGATAACTATGTGTATTTGCAGTGCTAATATGTAAATGGCAACACAAGGTGCAAGCTAGAAGCCTTAAAACTGGATGAAGAACACACAGAAACTCAAGTAGCAAAAAGTTACATCCCCATTTGGAAAAGAGTAGAACAATAATTAAAGCAGCCTAATTTTCAAAGTAAAATTGTTAGAAGCAAATCTGGACTATGACGAATAGAATATAAACACCTAAAATTCTTTTTGCTGCCATGATTGTTTACTACTAATTAAGCCGATAATTTTTTCACACTCCATTTGCAGCATCATCTTCTGTTTGAAGTGTTGTGAAGATGTTGTGTTTGGCCAACACAAACACTTGTAAATTTCACTTTTTGATGGTTCTACACTTTGATCAATTCAGTGCCTTTCATGACTTCAAGAAAACTGAATTTTAGAGACTTAGGCAGTTTCCCGAGAACTGGCCATACAAACATGTGATGACCTCTAACTTTGGCTTTTTACACTGTTGTCCATGTCACAGTTGAGGTGAGAAAAATAAAGCAGTGGAAAAGTCCTATCAAGGATACATACTCATATTGCTTCCTTCTGTGGCTGTGGTTCTTTATAAAATACTTGGACATACCTCATGAATGGCAAAGGTCTGAAGCAGTTTGTTCACAGACCCACAAGAAAATGAAGAGGTAAGGAAGAACGCTTGTAATAGAAGACTGATAGCTGTAAGCTTGAAGCTCAAATCAGATTAATGACTTGGGATATAGACTTTCAATTGATAAAAATTTGGAAGTCACTGTCATATGATTACAGATTGAAATGGCAGCCACTCTCAAGATCAGGTGTACCTGGAAGCCATCCACAATGCTTACTGGCATTCTGCAGAGGCAATACACCTTATCTGAGTGTAAGAGCAAAGGCTCTTAGGATAGCACAGGACAAACCAAGCACTAACACAAAGTAAAACACCTGACACTAAAACTGATTCTCTGATTATAGAAGTTATTAGGGTTCATGCCTTCTTGATAGTCTTCTAACACAAAACTTTAGATCTTCAGACTTCTTTTTTAGATAGTTTAAGTCAAAGAGCTTTTTAGGCCACATAGCTCAAAGAGATACTAGGGAATTGTTCAGAAAATACTGATTTCAAGCTCTGGGATGGGAATGCAAAAAAAGTATACATAATAAAACATGCTTAGAAAACATTCTTGTGATAAAAAGAAAAAAATCATGAACGCTTATTCTCCCCACAGAAAAGTGTTAATTAATGAGATAACTGAAAGATATAAAAAAACAAACAAAAAAAAATCTATAAAAAACATTAAACCCAAAGGAGGTTGTGAATTAACTTGACACTTTCCACTCCACAAATGCAACACTTTTTGTCACGTACGGCACACCCTTCTCTCTTTTACAATCATAAGTACATATACATATAGTCTCTCTTACCAATCACTAAACCTTTTGGCCAGGGTCAGCAGTGCCTTTTGTCCTGAAAAGAGGGGTGCACTCCACAGCTATAGAAGCTGGATCTCCTCACGGGCTGCCCCAGCTCAGCACCACAGGTTGCCTTTCCAAGCAGGGAGAGGAAGCCAGGCACCGAGGAACCAATCAGCAGGTGCCTGTAGGCAGGGCTTGGCTGGGAGGCCGCAGTGATCTATCCCTAACCGCCCCTGTTTCCCCAGGAGGAAGCGGGTGAGCTGCACACCGCTGCCTTCTGCCAGGTCTCACCTGCAGCCACCCCCTGAGCATCACTGCCTACCAGTGACTACAGCAGCAACAAAACACAGCCCGGACACCCAAATGCCAGTCATATATATAGGCTTGATCTTTTACATAACCACAGACTAGGAAATACACTAGTAAATAAGGGCACACACAAAATTCAAGACCAGAAAGGCTGCCAGGACAATGCCCTCCTCTCCAAAGCATGAACACAGATGCCTCAGCCCAGCTTTCAAGATGGATCCCTCAGGCAGAAGAGCCCAGTTCAGGAAATCAGGTGCTTGATCAATGAGGATCCAGGACTGTCAAAATGCAGATGATATGTCTTTGCAATCTCTTCCGCTGCAAGTCACTAATCCTTTATGAATGTTCAAATAAATAATGAATACTGGGAGAAAAAAATTGTCCAGCACAGTGAAGTAACAATCCACGGACATGAAACACATTCCACATTTCTCTCCTCATTCAACTCTGCAGCTACAAGAAGACAGTAGCACAGTAAACAAGTCTCCTCCTCAACACACTTCAACTCATTCTTCCCACACACAGCTGCCACTATCATGCATATTTCAAAGCCTCCATCTGGGCTTGACAACTGTACCTTCCTTTCTTCCAGCCAACAGAAATACACGTCCTACTCAAACAGGCATGGATGATACTGCGCTGTTTATGTCAAAAAATAAGCTGTTCCACAAGTAGGTCATGTGGGTGGAAGCCTCCATGCTAACCTACATGTTCACCGTATAGGTTAGAGCTACCCTACATTCATTTTCACTTCTTTGCAGCTAGAAATTGTCTTTAGGCAGCATGTCAGGATTCGTGGTACTTGTCCAGGCTGCTGAATGCCTGGTTCCTCTGCATAAACACCTACTGTTCGCACAGGGATTAACTTCACAGTATACACGCAGCATATTCAACATTTCCCAGAGACTTCATTTATGCCACATATGCTACACAGTGCAGGTACACCTCCTTCTGTCCAGAAATATGTCCAAAATTCCAACAGCTGTTGCAGACTGAGGATGTCCTAAACTCAGCATGCATACAGGCAGATCTCCAGTCCATGGCCTCATCTTCTTTCTCTAAAGGTGAACTTGCCCTGCTGGAGCCACGCCTCTTGAAGCGCTGCTGCAGCAATCACTTACTCTGCACCCACAGCAGCAGCCTACACTCTACCATTTAAATAGCTGTGTCTCTTCCTTCCTCCCTCATCAGCAGCCTGTACTCAGATCACCCTTCTTGTACCATCAAATGCACTTGCCTACATACAGCATGTAAACATGCACCCTGCCTCTCCTTGCCTCTTGTTCTGCAGTGGCTGGGTAGGCATAGTCTGGGGACAGAGCTGCTTACAACACCAAGAGCCAAGGCTCTCCCAGGCTTTTTATTATCTTGGACAGCAGAAGAAGGTGGGGCCAAAGTTGAGTTAGGTTGCTCCTGCTCCACCAAGGAGGTAGCACCTGGGTTCATTCACACCTGATGACAATGTCCACACATTTCCCCTATCTTCCTGAATAGCAGCAGCAGCAAGTGAGTCATCAGGTGAGACAGGGCAGACTGGAGGTGAGGCTTAACAGCCAGGGCAGATCAGGTTGAATTGCCAGCCCCACCTGGCAAAAAACCCCAAAGGCTGAACAGGAGTAATCTGCGGGCAGCCTCTGCCCCATGTCACCTCCTGAACCACCTGACATTAACGTTTTACATGCAGATTACATAGCTAAGATAATTCCTAAAGGATTTTAATGACTAATGTCCAGCCAATTTCAGTGTCTTGTCTGCTGTGTTTGCATTTGATGCAAATCGCACTTCTGTGCAGAGAAATGTGAAGCTTAGCAAATATTTCTTACATGCTTTGAGATCTTGTAATATAAGGTACAGTGGCACTACAAAGGGATTTTGGTACGACACTTGCTATCAGAAGATTATAATTTTTTTCAGAAGATTTCCATCTGTGTACTGCTTCTTTCTTGGAATAAGGAGAACAAAGGAGATGGTACACATGGTAAGCATCCTTAAAGAGAACAGACAACATAGATAATTTAGAATGGTCAGTCAGCTGTCTATACTATTTACCTATGCTTTCTTTTGGGAAGACCACCAAGGAGAAAAACTGCAAAGCAAACTCCAGTGGAAAGATACTTTTCACCCAGGATACTCATTCATTTTAGGTCATAGGGAAAAAGATGTGACCTAGATCTTTTGCCACTCTGCAGGCACTACCTGTCTTCCTACTTTAATAGCATTTCCAACAAACTGAGATATGGCCTTAATTTTCCTTAAGCTGATCATACAGATTTAAATTTTTTTCTTTGATATTTATCATAGTGCTTCTGAGGTCACCCAGGCTTTTTATGCAGACTGCTGGTACACTTAATCATTTCAGTGTCTTCCTGCAGTAAATCAGAAGACATTATATTAATAAAAGATGGGTCTTTTCCATTCTGTGATGCAGAATGCTGAATCCCCATCTACCTGGCTTAGAAAGAGCCCTTTAAAAAGGTCAGTTTACCCTATGGAATTCTGAATATCAAGGATATGTCTTCTCTCACACAAGATATATACACTTGAGACTAGCACAAAGACACTGGAGTGATTCAGAATGAGTGCTCAAGGCTGACTGTACCACAACCCAGCCAAAGAGACTTAGTCTGAAAATACACCACTGAGATACAGGCACACCATGCAAATAAGTATCTCATAAAACGTTTGCCTTCATCACTACAGTTCGTTGTCTGGCAAATACTGTTTGGTCACATTCACTTAGCACAAGAAACAAGACAGAAATAGAAGGCCTGCAAGGGAAAGACTGGCCATGAGAGAATTTCTCTTGAACCATATTATTATTATTTGGTTCTGTCTTCAAAATACTTATTAACCCCTGTAATCAGGTTGTACATACTTAAAAAAGGTTAGACAGTTGTTCAATTATTTTCTGGGCTTGGATTTATCACATCCTGTTCTGACTCTCACTTTCAAATTTAACTTTGCATTGACTAGTCCACACAGCACAGGTACAACTCCTATCAAATAAGGTAGTATTTATGATTAAGTCACAACTTTCAGTGTTATAGTCCTCTTGTGACATTGATCTGGCCCTTGCTAAAGGAAAATGTAATGTATTTTCAATTAATACCACTGACAAAATATTTCTATATAACAATTTCTCACTGCAATGGCCGATTCCTTTGTAACGTCATTTTGTCCGAGTATTTTAATGAAGACAATCAAATGTCTTGTTTTCACTTGATCAGTTCAACTGCACTGAAACCATGATTTTGAAGCACTTTTTCTAAATCTTTTTCCTCACAAGAAATTGTGAGATTGATTTTTTTTTCCCCCCCCATCTGGAACAAATTCATAATTTCTAAATTTACAATCACACCAGAAGGGGCATTAAAAAAACAACTAACAGAAAAAAACTTCCTTCAATATTTTATGTACTATCTTGCAATGTAGTGAAAAATCACAGATTCCTAAGTCACATGCATATGTGGATGCTTTGTATCTCCCTGAACTGGGAGTCTGACCTCAACTCCTTTGCAAACTAGGCAGAACACATGTGAATAACACAGAGAGAATACCTTCCCATCAGCCGTCAAAAGCAACATCAAAATACCCCAGTAGATCAAGATCTTTTCTGCCTTCTCATTAGTTGTTGGAAGTAATATCAAAATATCCCTGTACATCTGGACCTTTTCAAGATGCACCGACCTTCTGGGACATTTTATCACGAGGCAGTTGTGAACACTGGTTCCAGGGACATGCCACACAGGTCAAACCCTGTGGTAGGGCTGGATTCTGTGACAGAAGTGGCATCGAGACCAAAGTGCTTCCATCATCACACAGCACCCTGACTGCTGTGTTCAGCACAGGAAGGCTTAGCAGGCAAGATACAGACTCTAGGTGGGTCATACATTGAGCATTCCTTGTTCCAAACATCATTTGACATCCTGGCTGACATATCTTAAAACATACTGACTCTAAACCATCTAGTCCAATCAGAATTTTATTTGTATTGACCTGGATTAGAGGCAGCCCGATTTTACACTTCTGCCTTTGCATGTGTCCACTGGCCATGTGTTCAGGCTTGCTCATGGTTGGAAATGGGGGACTGGAGGCACGGCAGGCTCATCTGTATCCAGTAAACCCTGATAAAACTGAGTATGTTTTCATGTGGGTTTGAGGAGAAAGTTACCACTATGAAATGTATATCTGTCTCTTTCCTTACTCCAAAATTGCACCAGGTATGTCTGCATACAGCCAAAATTCACACCCACAAACAAGGTATAAGTAACTGCATATGTTCACATGAAAAAAAAATAAAAAAGGAGCTGCTTCTATTAACAGGTGACAAGCTAAGCAATGCTCAAAAATATTTTTGTTCATTTCAGTGAAAGCAGTAGATTTCAAACCTCAGGACGATTGCTAAAAGACGAGTTTTCTTATTATGAAATATAAAATACAATTTAAATAATTTCAGCATCTCATTTAAAATAAGAACATTACAAAAAACAAAGATGGAAAATATCCGAATAAATACTGATTGCTGAGTCTGTACATAATTTTGATTTTTCATGTTAAATGTCAGTTATTATCAAGGACCTACTTCTGAACTGGAAATTTTATCATAAAAAAACTGAATGGCAGACTACCAAGAAATGACAAGATTTTAACACCATAATAAACATTAGGATCATGATCCATTATGATTAACACTTACAGGCTTTTTTTCCCTGTAACCAGGATGCTTAAAAACTTGTTAAAAACAGAAAGCAATGCTAAGAGTCTTATATAACAACAGAATTTCCAAACTGGTTTATTTAAGGCCATGCCACACCAAGATCAAGTTTTTCTAACAGAAGATGGCTTATTTTATATTGGTTTGGGTCCACACGAAGTGCTTTAAACACACAAGAGAATGAATGACACTGAGTAGGTCTGGTATTTGGGAAGGATAGAATACATGAGAGTGAATGCACTGGGAGGAAAGACAGTATGTGTGAATGGCAGGGAAGGAGTGTAAGGAGTACTTGGGGTAACAAAAGGAGCACTCAACAGGAAAAACCAGGCTTCTGGAAGAGGACTGGGTGAGCAGTTGGAACTGTGATGCAGGGCTGAAAGATCAAGGAGACTCTGCTGGGTTAGAAGATATTAGAACAGGGAGATACCAGACAGGGGGATTCCTATAAGAAAAATAAAGGCAGAAAACACACAGATAGCTGACAGCAACTTGTAACTGAGGAGCCTGACTGGGTGATAAGGGGCACAAATGGATCAGGGCAAAGAGACAGCACTTCCACTGATAAAGACAGCGGTGGATGAAAAGAGTCATCCCTTGCACACCCTCAAGAGCATTAATATTTTGCTTTTATGTTGCAGGTTGAATTTTAAAATCACGAAGTTCAGATACCACTGGCCCAAATCTTCAAAGTAACAAGAGGTCCCCCCACCCTTTTCTATAATGCATGGTATAAAATACATCTCATCATTTGAACTCAGCCTTGTAATTAATAGGGAATAAAACAGCTTTGAATGTTTTGCTAATATTTGATAATAATTTTAAGTAGCTTCTGCCCCAAACCACAAGAAAAAAGAAAGCAAAACTTAGCCTGAAATGACATATAACTTAATAGCATAGAATACAATCTATGAAAACCAGAGGTGTCTAGCTTCTGAAATTATACTGGCAATGAGTCAAGGAGATTTGAATGCTAATCTTCTACAATAATACATTAGAATTAGAAACATCATTAGCTCCTTAATAAATGCAGGAATATCCCTTTCTAGACACAGCAGGTCATGAGACAGCTGACCCAAAAGCTGTCTACTCTCTCCTGTCCTCTACAGTTGACACTGAAAAACCTGAACAGCATCTTGAACTGCTGTAATCTTTGACCCACTGTTCATTAAGTGGTCACCTAAACTGCCTTCAGTAGTAGTAGACCAATTTACTCTGAGATGCGCACAGCATATGGAAAGGCTATGGAACAGAGTAGCTCTTACAAACAGCTTGGTATTTTCAAATTACGTGCAGCATAGGTAAATAACTATTATATCAAACGTATACAAAGATGTGTGTCCACACCTGAACACACCAAATCCCCTTTAGCCTCCCGGATGTCCAGTTTAGAAGTACAGCGCCATGCAGTTCCACACAGCAGAGGTTTCCATTGTGACTCACGCATTCTTGGGACACACTTCCCGGGACCTACTGGAATGCAGACAATTGTGTCTACTGCACAATCCTTGGAACACAGATAGAACAAGTAAACCCAGGTTAAGAAAGTTGTCACAGCATGGAGTCTCCATTTGTTTGCAAGCCTAAGTGAACAGCAAATGGGGACCTCTGCATCTGTCAGTGCATATGGCTTCTAACTAGGGACAAGCTTTGCGAGCACCCTGCGCTGAGCAGAGCATGCTAAGCCAAACACGTATGCGCAGGGAAGTGGTGCTGTGGCACCAGTGCCCCCAGCCAGGGGGGCTGTGTGGGGAGACAGTGTGGGTGTGTGGGAGGAAGAAATGACAGAGAGGAAAAGGAAAGGTGGGAAGTCTGAGGGAGCTAACACATGGTTTAGCCAAGAAATACCAGCCACCCTGCATCTCCACCCCTTGCTTTCCCTCACTGTCCTCATAGCCAGCAGTCAAATACCTAAATACCAGTCTGTCACAACACAAGACTGGTCAGCGCAGCACACTCTGTCACCTACGTGCCCCAGGTACAAAGTGCTGTCATGTACGATTCCTTTTCTCTCTCATTTCCTTACTTCCTGTCTCTCTGGCCATAAACAACTTGTGTCTCCTCTACAGGCAAGGGCCCCACTGCCGTGCCTCAGGATCAGCCACTTGGCCCAACATTAGATAAATTAAATGCTTCCACCACTTCAGCCACCGGTGCTTTGCATTGTGGAACTCCCACTCCTGATGAATTCTAATAATATTAGCAATAGCAATAAATAAGGATTTATTACTTATGTACTGTCAGGGCCAGAAGGCTTCAAGACACATAATAAAATACACACAAATATAGGGAAGAAAATAAATTTACCCTCAGGTACACAAACCTCTAGGTTTAAAAAATTATACAAATACATGCAGTACTGCCTGAAACCAAAAATGAGCCAATCAATCCCTAATAGATTAAAATTTAAATTCTCAGCTAGGTCCTGACCTGCCCAAGCAGCTCAAACAGTCTGAAGAGTCTAGCAGCATTTGTAGAGTTAAGATTCAGCCTCTTAAATTGTTTCACTTGGACCAATTCATTGCAAAACCCCATCACCCTCTGTGAGTTGCTTTACAAGTAAGGAAGGAATTAGCGAGGCATTTTACATCCTGATCTCCTGCACATTCTATTCTACTTTACCAGGACACCAAATATTCAGCTAGGAAAAATGCAGCGGTACTAGTTTTGTTTTAAGCTACACTGCAGAGTCCTCATGCACTTTAAAACGACTAACCTGACAGACAACTGTGGCAAAAATACTTGAACCATGCCAGCTATACACAGATTTAAGTGGAAATTATTACACAATTGCACCTTTTGGCATATTTGTTTGGAAAACCTACTGTAAACTGGATGCTTGTAAGGGCAGTGGCAAGACAAGATGTTCAGGGAATGCAACTGGAAGCATTCAAAATAGTACTTTTAAACTCCTTAGGGAAAATTGCATGGATTTAGCTAAGTTGCCAGAAGGAGCCTTCATACAAATGAAAATCAGGTTCTTATTTTCCCCTAGCATTTCACATGAGCTTAGCCTGTTTTCAACCAAAAGAATCCCTAAAATTTGCAGCATAAAAGCAATTTTGCAGTATAAACAAACAAACAAACAAAAACAAAAACAACCAACCACCAACAAAGCTGAATCGCAGTTCTAGCTGGGCAAGGGGCTTGTTTTTAAGTCTTATACTCAAAACATACTTATAAATTTTAACTTACTTTAGAGTTTCTTCCTGTCTGAAAAATTTGGAAGTTTTACTTTAGCTTCCAACAGATTTTGTTTTTCCTTCAGAGCTGGGTTAACTTTTCCATCCACTAAAGTTAAACACAGCTTTTTCAGTGGTAGCATATTTAACTATGCTGAGTTGAAAAAATCTTGCATTATACATAGTAAGAGTAATGGAACAAAGCCTGCAAGGCTTTGAAGACTAATAACAAGTTCAGAGCCTTGGAAAATACAGTAAGGGCAAAATGTAAATATACAAATAAATGCTGGCAAATAAGGCAAAATTCGAAAAAGCTTTAATTGGAAGGATGAAAGCTTTTCATATTCACCCATTCAAAGAGTTGGTCTACCAAATAAGTCAATTGTCAAATTTGTTTCTACTTTATGTGCCATATATATATATACTGTAAAATCAAGATGAGAAGACTAGGCCTCAGATTCAAGTACTTAAAAAAAACGCCAAAAACCTATACTGAAAGGAGTCTCATGTTTCGCAAGCAATAACATCACTTTTATTTCAAATATAGAAATATCCAATGTGAATTTTCTTATACATCAGTATGTATTTCATTCTTGAATTCTGCAGAAAGCATACTAACCTGTCACTGGTGGTGATCTTTTTTACATTTACTGTCTGGAATTGCATGAGCAATTAGAACTCCAAATGACAAGAAATTCTCCACCCACACTGAGCTCCTCCCTATATCAGAATCTATATTAAAGTAGCAGAATTAGAAAAATGTTTTCTAAATATTGCAATGGGATATGCAGGCCTTCACAAAACCCATTATTAGATATGAAAGGTTGCAACACAAAAAATACTTCAACTAATAGATGGAATCTAAGATTTTTTTTAATTGGTTTGATCAGGTAAATACACACTCGGCATAATCCTTCACAATGAATCTTGTATATTGTGCTCAATACACTGCAGAATTACCTATTTTTTCTTTATTACATTCTATTGTTTTACCTTATTCAAATCTGCAAAGTTATATCTGTGGAACGTGAAGATTTTGTAATTTCATACAGGCCTCTTTTTTACTTATAGGTCAACTTCAATTTGTTGTACAGTGGCATATTAGCACATTTGAGATTTCCACCACACCAATAACAAAATATTTTTATTATGTGAGGGTTTCCCAGTTTTCAAATAATCAAGTTTCTTTTTCTTCTTTTTCAACCTAAAGACAAAGTAGGTAACTACCCACATGGACGTCTACCCTACAAGTCTTTGTATATCCCTAGGTTCATGTAACTGAAAAGAATCAAGTGTTATTTGATTTTTATTGCAAATATATTTAATTTAGAACACTAAGTTTGCAATCTTCTACACTAGTTAAGAGTATCATTTGATAGGTTATATAGATCTCTGCTACAACTTAAGAAGGTCAATCTTCCAGAATCTATTTCTTGTATAAATGTACATGGCTGCATTAACATAATACAAATATAAGGTCAAAAATACATTGTTTAGATGATTTTTACATACTTATATTTGCAATGGATTAGGACAGCTCAGAACCCAAATTACTTCAGCAAAGAACACTAACGCAGAACATTAGATGTGTTGTCTTGTTTAAACTAATTGTTTAAAACAATTTTGCCATATGAAGGCATATAAGAATATCTGAATTATCCTTACCAGTATAATAAAATTTTACAGAAAATAATTCAACTGTTATACAACTTAAGTAAATAGGATGTGTTTCAAATGGCAACAGAAAGACTACTAAACCAACTTCTAAAAGTTGTCATCATTTGAAGCTGTTCTGGCAAAACTCTTTAGACCATGCACTGGTGTAAAACACAGCACAGCTACATAACACTTACCTACTCCAAGTTCTAAAATAATATTACTGACATTAGTTAAATCTATCAGCATAGAAAGTGATCCCCATTTTTCCTCTCTTCCTTTCTCCTGTTTTACGCTGCCAACCCTATTGCCAACACAAATAGTTCAAGATAGCCATAACTTCCCTGAGAATTCCCAAATTAAATGTACATCATACTGAAGTACAATTGTAAAATAAAAGCAGACTAATGCAATGTGAAAATGGAACACTTCAATGCAGTGCTCAAATTCCACTCAATTTGTAATAGCGCTACCAACAGCAAATGGAAAACACGGGTCTATGAATAAAAAAGGGTGACACTATTACATTTTTATTACTGCATCAACAGCACTATACATTACTGTTCCCCAGACATGTTACAGCCCAAGGGTGAAAAAAAGGCTTTGAAACACTTAAAAGGCTCTCCTATGTATATTGTTACCTTTTCTCTCAAATACCTTAAGTATCATTAAGAAACCTCATCTTGTTATTCCTGAAAAAGTAATCCCTTTCTATGTAAACTGATGAATTCTCCATTGACTATATTCTTTGCTAGAGTAAGATCACAAAGATATTTAGATATGATGATGGATTACTACTGGGAATAATACATAGTAGTATTTCACACTTCTGGAATCTTTTCACTCAAAAGCCATAAAACACTTGTGTATTAGGCTAACTTTACAGATGATGAGAAAAGAAATCATAAGGTGAAGTTTATTTTACTAAGGGAAATCCTGTAAAAGAGTCATCGTTTTAGTCCATAGAGTGTGGAATGTGTTTTCAATTTTGTCCTCTGTTTGTGGCAAGTGTAACCCCCACAGTTAGCAATGAAACTTGCTCAATTGTAGGTAATACACAGCACAGTTTATTATTCCTTAATTCTGAAACTTTTGGCCTCTGGTATTCTCTGGTCCTCTTATTTCCTATCACAGCTTGACTAAATCTAAATGCACAAAGCACCAAAAATTTTTAGCTGCACTTTGTTATACTGATAACTTTTTTTGTTGTCTAGTAACTGCATCTCAGATAACTTAATAACTAATACACTAAATAAATAAATTATAAGTCTAACAACTCGAGTTTCTAGTCCTGTTGATAATATGGCCCTCTGAAATTTTTCAAAGACAAGGAACTAAGTTCTGATCCCTTATTTGAACTTAATAAAACAAAATCTAAAGGTGTTTTCTGAAAAAAAAAAAAAATAGCATTTACTGGCAAAAAATAAGTGCTGGGAACAGAGCACATACCTATTTTTTGTAGAACTCCATCTGCCAGACAATATATAAAAAGTACACACAGACATCCTGCTATTTCTTTCACGAGAATAATAAATGTATAATGTCAGGCAGATTTATATATGAGCAAAATCTGTTCCTCTCTAGCTTTGGCTGCCCTGAATCAAGTCATAGGAATACCCAGGTTAACATTCTGATATTCAAAATGGGACCATTAATTTTATGATGATTAATAATAAAACCCAACACTTGAGACTGCTTCCAAAAATCTGGCCTTGCTTTTCATCTCTGTAACTACCCTGTGTAGCCTATCAGGGAGACCTTAAGATTATAAACTACAAAACAAAAACCCCATAAATTTGTTAATACGTGTGCACTAGTATCTTGGTTTACTCTACTTTCTGTGAGGAATAAGGTTTCCAGAGAAACTGCACAATGAAAACTAGAAGGTATTTAGACCAGCACGTCTCTTACTAAGGAGGTCCATACTTAGAACTCCCAAGTTACTTTTCTGCTAGTTATTACACACACCCAAACACAAAAAGTAGATTTGGTCTTCTTTTGGCACCAACAAGCTCCAATTTATTCCAGAAGACAAATTCTATTTAATTTTGCCTCCTCTCCCTACAACAGTATGAGATCCAAGAGAAACTGAAGAACAAAATGCAACAGCAACTTTTCATCAAGTTGGTGCAGTGGATTCTTCAGCAAATGTGTATTTATAAAGGCAAGTGTGTGATTGCAGTGCATGCAAGATGACCAAGTACTATTATCTTTAATCCAGCAACTTCAAGTACCTACAGAACTGTGTAAGGAAAATT